>NW_027361704.1:30495000-30842500 GCF_039654945.1 Dendrobates tinctorius
TAATTCTTTGTTATAAATCATTTGGTGCATTGTACTTAAAACTCACTGTTGCATTTCCATGACTGGGATCAGTGTAGATCTTATCTGGTGGAGGTGTTAAAATAGATGTTGCCAGGCTGAATGTCTTTGATCATCCCAAAAAAAAAAAAAAAAAAACCAAAAAAAAACCCCTGGTGTGCTGACCCCAGCTGCCAAATTATCCTCAACCAGTTCACACAATCCATCTCTTCAGACCCTGCAGTCTGGACTATAAATTTAGAACCATCCATAGGGGTGCACGCATGTGGGGGTGCACGCATCACAGAAGCAAAGCGTAACGAAGATAAGCGTCGGGATACAGCAGTTATTACATGGCAGTTAGTCAGGACAGGAGTCAGGTAACCCTCACTCTGCTGTCCCTTTTAACCATGTGCTTTATTCCTATCCTCCTATGTTCTCTTGCAATCCACTTTCACCGACCAATCCCCCCTCCATCACGACTCATATACATCAGCTCCTCTCTCTTTGCTTCTCCCATGTACAGCTCCCATGCACTTCTCACCTTCTTAAAAAGCCTCAGCCCATCTTGCCCAAACACACTGCACATAAAATCTTCATACAATTCCAAAAACTACTTGCTCTTTATCTTCCTGCTCCTACTGATTTCAGGGGACATCTCCCCCAACCCCGGTCCACCATCCCCCAACCTCAACCCCTACCCTACCTCACATCGAAACCTTAATAATCTTACTAATACTTGCACTCCTTCATCTCCTTCTTTCAATTGTGCCCTTTGGAATCCACGGTCTGTATGCAACAAGCTTCCTTTCCTACACAATTACTTTCTGAAAAACTCTCTGAATCTGTTGGCCCTCACGGAAACCTGGATTCAGGATTCTGACACTGTCTCTCCTGCTGCCATTTCCCATGGTGGCTTACAATTCTCCCATTCCCAGAGACCGACAAATAGACCTGGTGGTGGAGTCGGCATACTCCTGTCCCCACAATGCACTTTCCAGGTCATCCCCTCAGTTCCATCACTCTCATTCCCTTCTTTTGAAGTCCACACCATCAGGCTCTTTCGTCCCCTCTCCCTCAGAGTAGCGGTCATATACCGGCCCCCAGGCTCACCCACCCGCTTCCTGGACCATTTCTCTGCCTGGCTGCCGCACTTCATGTCCTCAGAACTACCAACCCTTATCCTGGGAGACTTCAACATCCCCATTAACAGCCCCACTTCCACATCTGCATCCCAGCTTCTATCACTAACCACTTCTCTAGGCTTCTCTCAGCTCTCAACCTCTGAAACACACAAAGACGGTAACACCCTGGACCTGGTTTTCGCCCGGCTCTGCTCAATCTCCTACCTAGATAACCCACCGCTTCCCCTCTCTGACCACAACATTCTCTCCTTTACACTCACAAATCCTCGCTCACCCCAGCACCCTCCTACCTACCATTCAGTCAGAAATCTACAAGCCATTAACCCTCATACACTTTCAGACTCCCTACACTCATCATTGTCCCCAATCTCTTCTTTGTCCTGTCCTGATCTGGCTGTACATCACTTCAATGACACTGTTAGAAGCACCCTTGACCAAGTAGCTCCCCTCACCCTCAGAACCTCCAAACACAGAGTGAAACAGCCCTGGCTCACATCGCAAACCCGATTTCTCCAGCGATGCTCTAGGTGTGCTGAACGCTTATGGAGGAAAACACACACACCAGAAGACTTCATACACTTCAAATTTATGTTAAGGACATATAACTCTGCCCTTCACCTCGCCAAACAGACCTACTTCACCACCCTGATCTCCTCACTATCCAACAACCCCAAGAAACTTTTTGACACCTTTCACTCCCTCCTCAGGCCAAAAGCACAAGCCCCTATCACAGACATTTGCGCTGATGACCTGGCCTCCCACTTTATAGAGAAAATAGACAATATCCGTCAGGAAATCCGCTCCCAATCACCAAGTTCAGTGACTCCCATCCCTCCCTGCATTTCCCCTGGCTCACTCTCCACATTTGCTCCCATCACAGAAGAAGAAGTCTCCAGGCTCCTCTCCTCTTCTCGTCCAACTACATGCACAACCGACCCCATTCCCTCACATCTCCTCCAGTCTCTCTCCCCAGTCGTCACAACTCACCTAACTACAATCTTTAATCTCTCCCTCTCCTCTGGCATTTTCCCCTCCTCCTTCAAACACTCTATCATTACTCCATTACTAAAGAAACCCACCCTTGACCCATCCTGCACAAACAACTACAGACCAGTCTCCAATCTCCCCTTCATCTCTAAACTCTTGGAGCGCCTGATATACTCACGCCTTACCCGTTACCTCTCCACTCACTCCCTCCTAGACCCTTCACAGTCCGGTTTCCGCCCCCTACATTCGACAGAAACTGCACTCATCAAAGTGACCAATGACCTTCTGACAGCAAAACGTAATGGTGACCATTCTCTGCTCATTCTTCTCGACCTTTCTGCAGCTTTCGACACTGTTGACCATCCTCTCCTACTCTCTAGGCTCCAGTCACTAGGCATTAAGGACACTGCTCTTTCCTGGTTCTCCTCCTATCTTTCCGACCGCTCCTTCAGTGTTCTGTTTTCTGGCTCCACTTCATCTCCTCTTCCTCTCACTGTTGGGGTACCTCAGGGCTCAGTCCTTGGCCCCCTTCTCTTCTCTCTCTATACAGCCCCAATTGGACAGACCATCAGCAGATTTGGCTTTCAGTACCATCTTTATGCTGATGACACACAACTGTACACATCATCCCCTGACCTTACCTCCGCTGTACTACAGAACGCCACTGACTGTCTGTCTGCAGTCTCCAACATCATGTCTGCTCTCTATCTGAAACTCAACCTCTCCAAAACTGAACTTCTTCTGCTCCCACCATCTACTAACCTCCCTAAATCTGACATTTCCCTCTCTGTGGGTGGCACCATAATAACACCCCGACAGCAGGTGCGCTGTCTGGGTGTTATGTTCGACTCCGATCTCTCCTTCACCTCCCATATACAATCTCTTGCCCGCTCATGCCGCTTACACCTAAAGAACATCTCTAGAATCCGCCCTTTTCTCACCATGGAAACAACAAAAACTCTCACTGTCGCCCTGATCCACTCCCGCCTAGACTACTGTAATGCTCTATTAATTGGCCTCCCTCTCACTCGACTCTCCCCTCTCCAGTCTATCCTTAATGCAGCAGCCAGGGTTGTCCATCTGGCTAATCGTTTCTCAGACGCGTCCGCTCTTCGCCAGTCCTTACACTGGCTGCCAATTCATTACAGGGTACAATTCAAAGTACTTGTTCTCACCCACAAAGCTCTCCACAGTGCGGCACCCCCTTACATCTCCTCCCTCATTTCTGTCTATCGGCCTAACCGACCGCTGCGCTCTGCAAATGACTTTCGACTAACCTCTGCCCTAATCCGTACCTCCCACTCCCGACTCCAAGACTTCTCCCGTGCTGCGCCAATCCTCTGGAATGCTCTACCCCAAAATATTAGGACCATCCACAATTTGCATAGTTTTAGGCGCTCGCTCAAAACACATTTGTTCAGAGCGGCCTATCACATTCAGTAATCAAAGTCATGTTTGTGTGTGTGTAGCCCATTCACTATCTCCATCTAACCCCCACCCCCTGAAGATGGCTGGACCGTCATTGTAAATACATCATTGTAAATACAAACCTGTGCTTTGTATCCCCCCCACCTCATTGTAGATTGTAAGCTCCACGAGCAGGGTCGTCTTATTTCGCTTTAATTATTGTATTGTTAACGTTGTTACTTATGACTGTTGTGTTTGAAACTGTTCAACTGTAAAGCGCTGCGGAATATGTTGGCGCTATATAAATAAAGATTATTATTATTATTATTATTATTATTATTATTATTATTATATTAACTGGGCCTCACACAACAGTGTCCACAAGTGTGTTCAGAAATTCTACATCTCCCCTGTCCTATAGTGACATTTTTCACACCTGCGACATTGAGCCTGTGACATAGCGGTGTGATATTAACTGGGCCTCACACAATCCAACAGTGTCCACAAGTGTGTTCAGAAATTCTACATCTCCCCTGTCCTATAGTGACATTTTTCACACCTACGACATTGAGCCTGTGACATAGCGGTGTGATATTAACTGGGCCTCACACAACAGTGTCCACAAGTGTGTTCAGAAATTCTACATCTCCCCTGTCCTATAGTGACATTTTTCACACCTGCGACATTGAGCCTGTGACATAGCGGTGTGATAATAACTGGGCCTCACACAACAGTGTCCACAAGTGTGTTCAGAAATTCTACATCTCCCCTGTCCTATAGTGACATTTTTCACACCTACGACATTGAGCCTGTGACATAGCGGTGTGATATTAACTGGGCCTCACACAACAGTGTCCACAAGTGTGTTCAGAAATTCTAAATCTCCCCTGTCCTATAGTGACATTTTTCACACCTACGACATTGAGCCTGTGACATAGCGGTGTGATATTAACTGGGCCTCAAACAACAGTGTCCACAAGTGTGTTCAGAAGTTCTACATCTCCCCTTTCCTATAGTGACATTTTTCACACCTGCGACATTGAGCCTGTGACATAGCAGTGTGATATTAACTGGGCCTCACACAATCCAACAGTGTCCACTAGTGTGTTCAGAAATTCTACATCTCCCCTGTCCTATAGTGAGATTTTTCACACCTACGACATTGAGCCTGTGACATAGCGGTGTGATATTAACTGGGCCTCACACAACAGTGTCCACAAGTGTGTTCAGAAATTCTAAATCTCCCCTGTCCTATAGTGACATTTTTCACACCTGCGACATTGAGCCTGTGACATAGCGGTTGTTATGGTCAGCGGAACGCACCAGATATAAAATAATAAGAGGTGCGTTCGCCGCACAGGGTCCACCGTGCGGTAGTTGGTAAGGCCGCTGCTGGGTAATGGCAGATGCACCAGAAGGTGACGTAGTGCACACGGGTTAACGTCACCCGAACGCTAGGAGCGGCTCTGTTCAGACACAGAGTCGCTTGCCAGAAATATATGCAAAGGCGCTGGCCCTGTTAGCGTCAGCGTCAGGAGTCAGCGTGTGGCGTCGCAGCCGCGAACACCAATAGCTGCAGTTAATGCAGCGCAGCGGCAACTATAGCCGCAAGCGTCGGCGCCGAGAACCGGACACCGACGGACGCTAGTGTAGGCGAGGGAGCACTGTGGCGAAGCTTGCCACTACCTGGTGCTGACCTAAGAACACACTCTGTCACCAATCGTATTATCCGAGGGAAGGGGTTTCATAATGAGTCAGACACCAGTCCATGCATCCGTCACCATTCACACACATAGCAAGATAAGTCTACACTAGTGCATCGCCGAGCTGCCCTGCGGGCTTTTTATAGCGATGCGCTTCCGGAACCTTCCATTAGCTTGGGAAGGACCAATCAGATCCGACACAGGACCTGAGCATGTGACCCCTGCTCTCCAGTGAGAGGTCAAGTTGCGGGCATGCCCAGTAGCACGGCATGAGGACTTAGCCTCAGGAGCGGTTCCCTGCAAAGCAGGTTGCGCTGCCGTTGCTGCACCAGAGGTGGCAGCAACATTCAGGATGTCAGAGTGAGTCTGAGCAGCAAGCTTGGCTCGCCGTGTTTGCTCAGCAACACCCGGAGCGGTCGAGGAAGAATGGAAGACCGCAGGATGTCTGGCTCTGGATTCCCGCTATGCAGTGCCAGGAATCCGACGCCTAACAGCGGTGTGATATTAACTGGGCCTCACACAACAGTGTCCACAAGTGTGTTCAGAAATTCTACATCTCCCCTGTCCTATAGTGGCATTTTTCACACCTGCGACATTGAGCCTATGACATAGCGGTGTGATATTAACTGGGCCTCACACAATCCAACAGTGTCCACAAGTGTGTTCAGAAATTCGACGTCTCCCCTGTCCTATATACACCTTGTACCTTGTTTTACATTACTATATAGTTTGTGGGATTTTGTGTACATTTTACCAAAAATGAGGAAGGCTGGTGGAAGAGGCCGTGGAATTGGGCGGGGGTTGCCAGCTGGTAATGATGGTGTTGGTGTTGGATCTGATGGTAGTGGCAAAAGCAAGATAGGACCGAATGCAGGAGGTGTTGAGCCTGCGTCATCGTCTGGCTCCACAATGCCTCGAAGGCTTAGTTTTCTAGGAGTTGGCAAACCGCTTTTAAAGCCAGAGCATCAGGAAAAAGTTTTGGCTTACATTGCTGACTCAGCCTCCAGCTCTATCGCCTCCTCTTCTGAAGTTGTAAAAAAAAAAAAACACTGAGTCGTCATTGGAGGGTCATGTTCATGAACCACACCTTTCCTTGTGTCCTTCACCCCAACCAAGATTGAAGGATGATGCAGGCCATACAACTGATTACTCCATGGAGCTGTTTTCACATACCATGCCTGGGTTATCAAGTGAAATGGTGAATTACCCAGGCCAAGATGAATCTGACATGGAGTGCACTGATGCACAGCCACTGATAGATGATTCTGCTGGTACATTCACTCAGAGCACTACATTGTCCTCACAGTGTAATGAGCCAGATTCTGACCCGGATGAGGCTCATGTGCCCCTTCCCACATACTATACCACCATACACGGTGACACAGAGGAAGGTGCACATGACATTGAAGAGGAGGTGATGGATGACCCAGCTGTTGACCCAGATTGGCATCCATTGGGGGAAGAGGGTGCTGCTTCCAATAGCTCAGATGAGGAGGAGGAGAATCCACAGCAGACATCGACATCGCAACAGCTGTTATCTGGCAGGCCCGGAGCACTCCATAGACAAGTTCCAAAAATCAAAAGAGTTGCTGGACAGCTTGTCCACATGGTCAAAATAGCACAGCGTGCTAGGCCGCAAAATGTCTTCCAAAGACAAAATCCTCATGATCAGGCCAAGGTTATCTGTAAGAAGTGCGCAAAGACCTTTAGCCGAGGGAAAAATCTGAAAAATTTCAATACCAGTTGCATGCTTAGACATTTAACCAGCATGCACTTGCAAGCGTGGACACAACACCAACCCTCAAGTACCACATGTGCAACTGATCACAAAGAAGGTAGTCAGCAATGCTACATTGTTTCCCCCATTGTAAGCCCACCGGTTAGCACAGCAGCAAATGTTGAGGTGTCGTTGCAAGGCCAAAGCAGTCAGGGAATCCCACTGTTATATCAACGAAAGACTGAATCTAGGCCATCAGAAAGAACACCAACTCCATCACCATCATCAACCCTCTCTCAGTCCGCCCTGTCCACCGCTAGTTCCACCATATGCAGCTCTCAAGTCCAGCTCACCCTCCCAGAGACTATGAGTAGGTCAAGAAAGTACTCAGTCTCTCATCCGCGTACACTGTGTTTGAACGCCCACATTGCCAAACTAATCTCGTTAGAGATGATGCCCTATCGGTTGGTGGAAAGCGCAGCTTTCCGCGAACTCATGGCCTATGCAGTACCACGCTATGACCTACCCAGTCGCCACTTCTTCTCTCGCAAAGCCATCCCAGCCCTCCACCATCATGTGAAAGACCGCATTGTCCATGCACTCAAGCAGTCAGTGAGTGGAAAGGTGCACCTCACAACAGATGTATGGTCCAGTCGGCATGGCCAGGGCCGTTACGTGTCCATCACTGCGCACTGGGTTAATGTGGTGGATGCAGGGTCCACAGGGGACAGCGGTGGTGGGACAGTGCTGCCTAGCCCACGGTATAGGAAACAGTTGGCTGTAGGCATTCGACCCTCCTATTCCTCCTCCAGAAGCGAAAGCTCGTCCACAGAGCGCAGTCGCACGAGCACTCCATTTGCAGCTGGCACTGTTGCACATGAGGTGTCCCCCTATCGAGCAGCTAGTGGAAAGCGTCAGCAGGCTGTGTTGCAGATGATGTGTTTGGGCGACAGACACACCGCGGAGGTGCTGGCCGAGTACTTTCAGCGACAAACTGAGTCATGGCTGGGCAGTATACATCTTGAGGCAGGCAAGGTAGTTAGTGATAACGGCCGTAATTTTGTGGCAGCCATAGCCCTTTCAAAACTCAGCCACATACCTTGCTTGGCTCACACCTTGAACCTGGTGGTGCAGTGCTTCCTCAACAATTATCCGGAGTTAACAGCCCTACTCCAGAAGGTGCGAAGACTGTGCGCGCACATCCGCCGGTCGCCTGTACACTCCATTCGTATGCAGAAGCTGCAGAAATTGCTCCACCTTCCCAACCACCGCCTCATTATCGACATTGCAACAAGGTGGAACTCCACCCTGCACATGGTGCACTGTGCGAACAGAGGCAGGCCATAATGCATTTGTGGGAGGATACACGGCCAGGCACTTTGAGAGCAGACATGGAGTTGACAGGTGTGCAGTGGTCGAAGCTGAAAGACCTCTGTAAAGTCCTTCAGTGTTTTGAGGAATGCACACGGCTGGTAAGCGCAGACGACGCCATCCTAAACATGAGCATCCCACTTATGCGTCTGCTCATGCAAACTTTGACGCACCTTAAGGAGCAGGCGTCTGCAGCCAATGTTGACGAGGAGGAGGGAATCCTTGATGACATTCAGCCATTGTCTGCTCAGGGACCTCTCCTGGATGAGGTGGAGGAAGAAGAGGAGGAGGAGGATGATGATGGAGATGATTACTTAGGGGAGGAGGATGCATCTCGTGGGGCAAGTGAAAATGTTGGCGTGGCAAGGTCTGGTACAGGGTTTGTGCGTGACTAGAGGGATGTGGATTTGCCAGAAAGTGCTCCTCCAACCAGCACTCGCAGTGCATCATTGACACCGGGAACATTGGCCCACATGTCAGATTATGCCTTGCAGATCCTAAAAAGGTAGCCCCGCATTGCCAAAATGATGAACGATGACGACTACTGGTTAGCCAGCATCCTGGATCCATGCTATAAAGGCAAGTTACAAAACATCATGCCACACGAGAACCTTGACCTAATATTGGTTAATAAACAAGCAACTCTGGTAAACCGATTGGTTGAGGCATTCTCAGCACACCGCAGCGGTGATGGTTCTCACACGAGCCGTACGGGCCGGGGGCAGCTTGGCAGAGGTGTTCGTGGTGCACACAGCAGAAGTGGCGTTGGAGACAGGGGTTTCATGACAATGTTGTGGACTGATTTTTCAAGTACCGCTCACACAACTGGTAATACTGCATCGATTGAAAGTGACAGGAGACAGCAGTTGTCAACTATGGTTGCAAGCTACTTGAGCCTGCCTCCTGATCTATAGACATATATTTTGAATGTGTACGCTATGCTATCCATACATGTTATCCGGGGATACGGTACCCTTTCTCACCTTTGTGCAATCACGTGTAATCCATACTGGGCCTGACACCGTTTGAGCCTGCCTCCTGATCTATAGACATATATTTTGAATGTGTACTCTATGCTATCCATAAATGTTATCCGGGGATATGGTACCCTTTCTCACCTTTGTGCAATCACGTGTAATCCATACTGGGCCTGAGAATGGCTGGCGAGCTGTTAAGCAAGCTACAGCACCTGTGGTTTGCACACGTAAGTTTTTTTTTTTTCAGGAATGACGGTTAGGCCTAATTCCGGAACTGCGGTTGACCTGCACTTACTGGAAAATCATCGTTCGCGGGTAATAATTGTAATCTCAGATCCCCATCACTAACGTTGTTCAGCGGGTTATCTGCACCTGTAAGCGACAAACGCTGGCCTTTTCAGTGTAGCGCACATGCAGCCACGGACATGTAAGGGCATGACACACCAGTTATTGGCCAATCTCACATGCCAGAGCCTCGCGTGTCCCTCTAGTAAGCCGGACTCGGACAGCGGGGCATCACGGAGTCTCGTTCGTTAACGGAATTAAGCTTGCAATGTGTGCATCTTTTTTGTGGCTGGATGGTTGAGGTTGCCCATGTTGAGTCAAATTACACCGTAGGCTCCAATCCTGGTGGTTCCCTTCTGGACATTCCTTTAAGGTTCAGCTTTGCAACCATACTGCCCACGTAAAACAAACACTTTGCCTTCATGAACGCTGTTTGGAGGGTCGTGACTCGTGGGAATAACGGCGCCCAATAAGTTAACCTGCTAGAGAGATCCTTCGTTGCTCCCAAGCATGGCATCACACTCCCTAGGAGGAAGGTAAAGCCACTGTGGCGACCGTACTCCTGGGGGCGACACAAGTGCACTGATGCCCAGCCACTGCTCGATGAATCTGCTGGTACATTGACCCAGACCACTACATTCCCCTTGCACGCTACACGGCCTGAATCTGACTTTGATGAAACTCAGGTTACCCTTCCCATATACAGTTCCATCTTACACGGTGACAAAGAGGAAGCTGCAGATGAAAGTGCAGGTTCGGCCCACCCGCCGTCAGACACACCACCGTACTATCAGGGGCCCTGTGCCAGTGCCGTCGCCAACGAGTGGGCCCCCCCTGCTTGTTCAGGATCACAGCACTTGCAAGGTTGAAATACTGTGCAGTGAGATGGAAGATGGGGACGACGAGGAGTCCAGACTAGTACAGGGATTCCCTAGCGAGGAGACTTATTTCATTGTTTTCAATGTTGGGACAGCAATTTTTGGGGAGCACTATACTCTGGAGAATGATAGATGGGGCCCACCATATACTGGAACATTCCAAAGGTGGACATCAGACACTGGAGCAGCATTTACAGGGCCCATTATACACTAGAGCATTAGAAATGGGGCCCATTATGTTTGGAGCATTATTTGGGCCCATAAGACAGTGGAGCTTCATCCATGGGGACCAACATATACTGTAGCATTATGTGGAGCTCATCATATACTGTTTCAAACATTATATGGGACCAATGATTCTGTATGGAGAAATAGATGGGCCTCGTCATGAGATGTAAAAATTGAAGTATTTTTCATTGTATTATACCGCTATTTCTCTGCCGTATCGGAGCATCATGAGTTGTGGTATGTGTTAAAGGGGCTCTCTTTTGCCCAGGGCACATGAAAACCTGGAGCCAGCCCTACCCCCCCACAACTTTGGCCAAATAACCCCCATTTTTCAGTGCGTAACTAGTATTATGAAGTTAATTAAGGTTGACAAGCTTAAGTAAGAAGAATTGATGCTTTTGGCATTCAAATGGGCACTGTAGGTGTGATTCCTGTCCTCCTCTTAATGCCGACTTTAATTCCCCATTGACTTACATTGGGTTTCGTGTTTCGGTCGGACCCCAGACCTTTCCCTATATTCGGCCGATTTTGCTCCACCCGACTTTTGGAAAAGTCGGGTTTCATGAATCGAAACTCAACCCTAAAAAAAGCAAAAGTCGCTCAACTCTACGGCTAATGACTCCTCAATTCTGGGTACTGGGTAGACATCCTTATGTGTAATGCTGTTAATCTTTCTGTAATCAACACATATTCTCCTAGTACCACCTTTCTTTTTCACAAAGACTATTGGGGCTGCCCAGGGGCTACAACTGTCTCTGATCACCCCAAGCTCCTTCATTTCCTGCAACATACTTTTGGCACATTGATATTGTGTTGGGGGTATAGGCCGGTACCTTTTTTTAATGGGTGGATGATCTCCAGTGGGGATATGGTGTTGAACCCCTTTTGCCTTCCCAAAGTCTAGAGGGTGTTTACTGATTACCCGCTCATACTCCTGAGTCACTCCGTAAACCCCACTCTTTTGGTATGAAGGGGTGGTGTCAGTTCCCACATGCAGCTGCTAACACCACTCCTCCAGCTGCTTTACAGAGCCATTGTCCTCCACCTGGTTGAATGAGACCAAGGGCTCTGCTGCCTGTATTGCATTGTTACTGACAGTAAGCAGCATAGCAACTGTGGCATACCGAGGTATTGTGGCCTCTTCTTCCCCACAATTCAAGAGGCGTACAGGTACTCTCCCTTTGCGGACATCAATTACCCCTCTGGCTGTCAGGACAGTGGGCCAGCTATCAGAATACACTGGCTCTACCAATGCTTAGCAATCTTTTCCTCTGGAGGCCTATGGCTGCCCGACACCAAATTAACATTTCACATCTGGGGGGTATCGCAATGGGGAAAGAATCACTCACTCTGACGCTGCCAATTTCTCCGCCAGACAGTTCTACCTACTGTCTTTGCATCAGGGCCTTGATCTCCTTCTGCAGGACTCGTTGTTCACTGGAACCAGCAGTCTCGGCCACCTGTTGCAACTAAACAATAACCTCGGCAAGTCAATTTTCAATCACATTAGTACCTAAGGTCATCATTAGGTTACATTCTCATCGATCAATGTCTACAACTATCAGACCTTGAGATTTTAACTCTACTCGCCCCACTTTAATGGTAATCTCTTTACATCCTACTTGCGGCAAAGACTGACCATTGCTGGCAACTACTTTCAGTTCAATACTTGGGCTGCAAGTAAGTTCAGAGTCAGCCCAATACCGCTTGTGAAGGATATATGGCATAGTTGTCACCTGAGAGCCAGTGTCCAGCAAAGCATTCATGGGGATGCCGTCAATCACCACTGGGAGGACCGGTCGCCCCCCAACTTACTTAGCTTGCCAGTTCTTTGGGCCTTGTGGTCCTACTCCTGGGGGTTGGCCCTCTGCCCCAGGGGTTGCTCATTTAAATATCAGAACCTTGCAATGTGGCCTGCCTTGTGGCAGTGACGACAGATGGGACGTCCGTCCAGGTCATATCGATCGTTGTTTCTCCCTCAGCGTGGCGGGATCCTCTTCTTCCGTAGCCATAGGACATCCTCTGGACTGGAGGCCAGCTGGATCTTCTCCTTTGATGACACCTGCATGGACTGCACAGTTTTGGCAAGTGCAGCCATATTCTTGGTCAGCTCTTGGACCTGAAGGCACAGTTCTGTAGATGGATCATTATCCAGAGTCTGTGCATCAGTCCCTACAGGGCTGGGAGGGAAAGATGCTGCTTCTTGGTGGTATGTGATCGCTTGTCGCCTAGGGGGTGCTGGATGGCTGACATTTGGTTCATGCAGCACCAGAATAGCCCTGTCTTTGAAGTCTGCAAAGTCTAGGTCCGGGTTTTGTAGGGCTATGATGCGTAGCTGTGCTCTGTGGGTACTGGGTAGGGGGCCCTCAATAAATTGCTCCTTTAACAGTCTGTCTCCATCTTTCACACTGTCTGGATCAATCTGCTTGATGGCTCGCAGCGCCTCCTGTAGGTTAAGAGCATAGTCCCGTATACTGTCCTGCGCTCTCTGCTTACACCCAAAGAATCTCATCTTGATTTAAGCTGCAGTGCGGGTGTCAAAGGTGCTTCTTAGCTTAGCCAGGATTTTTTTAACAGTCTCTTTATCAGTGTCCTGCCAGGCTTTTACTTCCCTTTGCGCTGCACCAGTTAGCTGCCCAATAAGGATGTTCACTTTCTGGCTTTCAGACAGAGGATACACCTCAAACAAACTGCACAGTCTCTCTTTAAATTCACTTAGGATATGAGACTCCCCTGAATACTGCGGTAGCCAGGCTGCTCCTAGTATATAGGGCATGGACAGCGGCATTATGGGGACTGCTGCGGTGGGCGCTGATTCTTCTGGCGCTGTGGAGGCAGCGCTGGCCGCTGGATGCATCGGCGCTATGGGAGCCACAGCTGCGCTGGGCCCTGCAGCTTGTGGCTCTGTGGGGTTTGCAGTGGCATCCGCCGCTGAGTCTGCTCTTGCTTCAGACATTCTCTTCCCCCCCAGTTAACGTTGGCCAGGCCCTGGGTTGTGCTGGCTTGCCGGTTACCGGTCCACTGGCTGGACGATCGGGGGGACGCCGGGGCTGCAGGCCTCAGCTTCTCTCTTCTCTCGCGCTGGCCTCTTCCCGCGTGGCGCTTCACTTTCTCGCGCTCTTCGGCTGGCTCCACCCATGACGGCCCACCCCTTTGGTTTCCCGCGTGCACCAAGCAGCGGGGTAATGGCGGTGATGGTGCCGACAGTCTGTGGTGTTGTGAGTTCATTCTCTGGATCACCAGTTGTGAGTTCCCCTTCTGGACTCCCTCTGGTGGTGACGGGAGGTGGTGCGGCTGGTTTGATCGGTGGAGATCTGCCACCTGAGAATGAGGATGACAATTGGATCTCAGGATTCTCAGATTGGATTTAAGACAGCCGACGCCCTATTCAGTTGCTGGTGATTCCTTCTGGCTTGTCAGCTCTTGGCTTTCAGCTCTGTTCCAGTCATCTAAAGCTAAGTTTTTCTGCTAATGTTCACACTTGATTTTGTTGGTCTATTCAGTTTTTTGTGTGGTCTGCCAGCCCCGGCTGGGGGCCGAGCTGAATTTCCACTCTTATTTATCTGTCTTTTGTCAACTGGCTTTTTGTCCCTTACTAGTTCGGTCTCTTTTTGCTCTGTCTCAGAATATTTCAGAGTGCTGATATAGTGGGAGAAGTCTAGTGACTTCAGGGTTAATTTTGCTATCAGAAGTGTTGGCATTATTTTTGTAGGGTTTTTTGCGGGTTGCAGATAATGTCTTCCCTTTCCTTTCCTGTCTAGTTAGTTTGGGCCCCATCATTTGCTCAGCCTATTTTCCTGCCTGTGTTTGTGCCTTCATCTTGTTTCAACGTCAATACATGTGTGGGGGCTATCTATTCCTTTGGGGTCTGCTCTGGGGCAGTTAGTTTTCCCTTTTCTTGCTTTAGGCTTATGTAGTCCTCCGGTAAGATCAAGGATCTGCAATCTGAATAGTTACCAACCACTCTGGTTTTCTGTTGCTTAGCTTGTTTTGCTTTTTTCTCCTCGGTGACCCATTCATAACAGAATCACCAGCCATACCGCAGATTCTAGGGTACTCAAAAGCAGGAAAGAATTGTAAAAAGAAAAAAAAAGTGTCACAATTTTTTTTTATATGTATATTTTTTCCTCTTTTTCTCTGGGGCCGTAGGAGGATTTTTTTTTAATGGAGATTAAGCAATTGTCTGATCGTTTGGAGCAGCTCACTGCTGAAGTGCGGGGAATTTCCGGCCTATCTCGCTCATTCACATGCTGCTGAACCAAGGATCCCTACTCCTGTTGTGTTTTTTGGGGATCGGTCTACATTTTTAAATTTTAAAAATAATTGTAAATTATTTCTTGCCTTGAAGCCTAATTCATCTGGGAGCTTTGCGCAGGTGGTTAAAATAGTCATCTCTTTGCTGTGCGGCGATCCCCAGGATTGGGCGTTTTCTTTGACACCTGAAGATCCTATTATGACTAATGTGGATACATTTTTTCAAGCCTTGGGTTTGTTGTATGATGAACCTAATGCTATTGATCAAGCTGAGAAAGCCCTATTGGCATTGAACCAGGGTCAGGATTCTGCAGTTATACTGTCAAAAATTCCGAAAGTGGGCGGTCCTTACTACCTGGAATGATGGCGCCTTGGCAGCTCTCTTTCGGAAGGTTTTGTCAGAAACCGTAAAAGATACTATGGTAGGATTTCCTGTTCCCTCTGGTCTTGACGATTCTATGTCATTAGCCATTCAAATTGATCGGCGTTTACGTGAACGCAAAACTACACGAGAGGAGTTGCCACCTTTAGGACAAATGTCTGAACCTATGCAATGTGATAGAGTTTTGTCTAGGGCGCAACATCAGGAGTGTAGAAGGCGTAATAAGCTGTGTTTTTTCTGTGGAGACGTCTCTCATATTATTTCTGTCTGCCCAAAACGAGAGAAACTTTTTGCACACATTTGCTGTGGGTAATATACAACCTAAGTTTCTTTTGGCAATTACTCTGATCTGCTCCTTATCCACATTTTCCACCAAGGCTTTTGTGGATTCAGGAGCAGCGTTGAATCTGATGGATTTGGACTTTGCTAAACGTTGTGGTTTTTCCATGACGCCTCTGCGGACGCCTATTCCTTTGAGGGGTATTGATGCTACTCCTTTGGCGAAGAATAAACCTCAGTTTTGGACCCAGGTGACGAAGCGGGTTGCCCCAGACCACCAAGAAAATTGTAGATTTTTGGTGCTGCATAATTTGCATGATACTATTGTTCTGGGTTTTCCTTGGTTGCAAACTCATAATCCAGTTTTTGATTGGAAATCTGGGTCTGTGGTGAGTTGGGGTTGTCAGTGTGTTCTTAGGGACGCTCCTTTTTTCTCCACCTCTCCTCAGTCTCATGATATTCCTCGTTATCTAGCTGACTTTTCTGATGTATTTAGTGAGAGCAAGTCTGCGTCTTTGCCTCCTCATAGGAGTTATGACTGTGCAATTGAGTTGATGCCTGGGTGTAAATTTCCCAAGGGTCGGCCTTTCAACTTATCAGTACCCGAACATGATGCTATGCGATCCTATATTAAGGAATCATTGGAAAAGGGTCATATTAGACCATCCTCGTCACCTTTAGGTGCTGGGTTTTTTTTGTGGCCAAGAAAGATGGTTCATTAAGACTGTGTATTGATTATCGTTCCCTTAACAAGATGACGGTAAAATATCAGTACCCGTTACCTCTGATGTCTGATTTATTCTCCAGAGTTAAGAGTGCCTGCTGGTTTACTAAGCTTGACCTCAGGGGGGCGTATAATCTTATTCGCATCAAGCACGGGGATGAATGGAAGACAGCGTTTAATACTCCGGAGGGACATTTTGAGTACCTGGTGATGCCTTTTGGGCTCACTAATGCCCCTTCTGTCTTCCAGTCCTTTATGAATGATATTTTCTGTGACTTTGTGGATAAGTTTTTGATCATCTATCTGGACGATATTTTGATCTTTTCTAGTGATTGGGATTCTCATGTGGAACACGTCCGGACTGTGTTCCGTATTCTGAGGGAGAATTCCCTGTTTGTTAAGGGATCGAAATGCCTCTTTGGTGTACAGCGGATTTCATTTTTGGGATTTATCTTATCTCCATCGACTATTGAAATGGACCCAGCCAAGGTACAGGCCATTTATGATTGGGTTCAGCCTACTTCTTTGAAGGCCCTCCAGAAGTTTTTGGGTTTTGCTAATTTCTATCATAAATTTCTAGGTAATTTTTCTGGTATTGTCAAACCACTGACTGATCTGACCAAGAAGGGCGCTGATGTGCTGAATTGGTCTCCTGAGGCTATCTCAGCATTTCAGGAGCTTAAGCAGAGATTTAATTCAGCTCCAGTTTTACGGCAACCTGATGTCTCACTTCCATTTCAGGTGGAGGTAGATGCTTCTGAGATTGGTGCCGGAGCTGTTTTGTCCCAAAAAGACCCTGTGACTTCTAAGATGAATCGCTGCTCCTTCTTTTCTCGAACGTTCTCCCCGTCTGAACGCAACTATGACGTGGGGAATCGGGAATTGTTGGCCATGAAGTGGGCATTTGAGGAGTGGAGACATTGGTTGGAGGGAGCTAGACATCAAGTTGTGGTCTTCACCGATCACAAGAATTTGATTTATCTGGAGTCGGCCAAACGCTTGAATCCTAGACAGGCTAGATGGGCCTTGTTTTTCACGCGTTTTAATTTTGTGGTCTCTTTTCTTCCGGGCACTAAGAATGTTAAGGCAGACACCCTTTCTAGGAGTTTGTTTTCCGATTCTCTTAGTGTGACCAACTCTACTACCATACTAGGTGAGGAGGTAGTTCTTTTTGCCTTTTCGCCCGATTTGAGACGCCCTGGAGGAATTTCAGGAGGATAAACCTGAGCGTTGCCCTATGGGCAAAATGTATGCTCCTGACCAGTGGAGAAAGAGAGTGATGTCTGAAATTCATTGCTCCGCGTTGGCTGGTCATCCGGGTATTTTTGGTACCAGAGATTTGGTGAGTCAGTCCTTTTGGTGGCCTGCCTTATCTCGTGACGTCAGGAAGTTTGTACAGTCCTGTGGGACTTGTTCTCTGTCTAAACCCTGTTCTCGTTCTAGTGGGTTGCTGAAGCCCTTGCCAGTGCCCAAGAGGCCATGGACCCATATTTCAATGGATTTTATTTCTGATCTTCCTGCCTCTCAGAGAATGACTGTTATCTGGGTGATTTGTGATAGATTTTCGAAGATGGTCCATCTTGTACCACTCCCAAAGTTGCCATCTTCTGCTGAGTTGGTGCCCTTGTTTTTACAACAGGTGGTTCGGTTACATGGGATTCCTGAGAACATTGTGTCCGACAGAGGAGTCCAGTTTGTTTCCAGATTCTGGAAAGCCTTTTGTTCCAATCTGTGAATTCAGTTATCCTTCTCCTCTGCGCTTCATCCCCAGACCAATGGACAGACTGAGAGAACAAACCAGACCTTGGAGTCTTATTTGAGATGTTTTATATCTGCTGATTAGGATGATTGGGTCTCATTTTTGCCCTTGGCCGAATTCGCACTGAACAATAGAGCTAGCTCTGCCACTTTGATGTCACCCTTTTTCTGTAATTTTGGGTTTCATCCTCGATTCTCTTCAGGGCAAGTTGAATCTTCGTCCTGCCCAGGTGTGAACACTGTGGTTAAGAGAATGCAGCAGATATGGGACCAAGTGAAGGATAAGTTGTCACTCTCTCAGGAAAAGGCCCAGCGATTTTCCAATCGGCATAGGACCATTGGTCCCCAGTTTAAAGTGGGTGATATGGTTTGGTTGTCGTCTAAGAATATTCCTATGAAGGTTCTATCTCCTAAATTTAAGCCAAGATTTATTTGTCCTTATAAGATTTTGGAAATTCTTAATCCTGTTTCGTTTCGATTGGCTCTTCCAGTTATGTTCAAGATCCATAAAGTATTTCACAAATCTCTGTTGAAGAGGTTTGTTGAGCCAGTGGTTCCTATGGCAGCACCTCCTGACCCTGTGTTGGTCGAAGGCAATGTGGAATATGAGGTAGAGAAAATATTGGATTCCCGTTTGGTTAGACGGAGACTCCAGTATTTGGTCAAATGGAAGGGTTATGGTTAGGAGGATAATTCTTGGGTCTCTGCCTCCAATATTCATGCCAATAGATTGGTTCGTGCTTTTCACCGGGCCCATCCTGATCGGCCTGGTGGCGTGGATGAGGGTTCGGTGACCCCTCCTCAAGGGGGGGTACTGTTGTGAGCTCATTCTATGGATCACCAGTTGTGAGTTCCCCTTCTGGACTCCCCCTGGTGGTGACGGGAGGTGGTGCGGCTGGTTTGATCGGTGAAGATCTGCCACCTGAGAATGAGGATGACGATTGGATCTCAGGATTCTCAGATTGGATTTAAGACAGCTGACGCCCTATTCAGTTGCTGGTGATTCCTTCTGGCTTGTCAGCTCTTGGTTATCAGCTCTGTTCCAGTCATCTAAAGCTAAGTTTTTCTGCTAATGTTCACACTTGATTTTGTGGGTCTATTCAGTTTTTTGTGTGGTCTGCCAGCCCCGGATGGGGGCTGAGCTGAATTTCCACTCTTATTTATCAGTATTTTGCCAATTCGCTTTTTGTCCCTTACTAGTTCGGTCTCTTTTTGCTCTGTCTCAGAATATTTCAGAGTGCTGATATAGTGGGAGAAGTCTAGTGACTTCAGGGTTAATTTTGCTATCAGAAGTGTTGGATATTATTTTTGTAGGGTTTTTTGCAGGTTGCAGACAGTGTCTTCCCTTTCCTTTTCTGTCTAGTTAGTTTGGGCCCCATCATTTGCTCAGCCTATTTTCCTGCCTGTGTTTGTGCCTTCATCTTGTTTCACCGTCAATACATGTGTGGGGGCTATCTATTCCTTTGGGGTCTGCTCTGGGGTAGTTAGTTTTCCCTTTTCTTGCTTTAGGCTTATGTAGTCCTCCGGCCGTGACGAGGCGTCTAGGTTCATCGTAGGCACGCTCCACGTCTACTGCTAGTTGTGTGGTAAGATCAGGGATCTGCAATCTGCATAGTTACCAACCACTCTTGTTTTCTGTGGCTTAGCTTGTTTTGCTTTTTTCTCCTCGGTGACCCATTTATAACACTGTGGCACACAGCACAGTCTCTGGCACACAGGACCCGGGACACCGGGCTCCGTTTATCCTGTTCATGATGCCAAAATGGGTCACCCTCCCAGGGCAGTGGGGTACTCGGTACCGGGCTGGTCTCTCAAAGGGGAATATCACAGCAGTGGTGACCCGGTCCGTGGCTCTGGGCACCCATGTAAAAGGGGTTGATGGAATAAAGTTTATGAGTGAGTGAATGATTTGTGACGCCACCTGTGGTGTTCGGCAATGAAGATGTTAAGCCGACGCTGCAGACAGGCCCTCTGAAACAGTTGGTGTGGTGCAGCTATGATGTTGTGGCCCTCCACAGGTAGGGCAGTAATCACAGGGCAGTGAGGATAGGTGTTGAGGAAGAGGGTGCAGTGTCTGGCACAGGGATGAAGCAGTGCTGACGGGGTTGCAGGAAGAAGGCAAGGACACAACAGGGTGCAATTTCTTTACCTTTACTTTGCTTGGCAAATGCAGTCCAGAGTCCAGATTACAGATGGCACAGGAGCTGGCTAGCCTGGAAGCAACTTAGGAATCTCTCTATGCAGATTGGTTGTGTAGTCTCCTTCCTAGTGCTTATTTTTAGGTACTGGCAGTACTGTGTTACACTGAAGTTCCACTTGCTTATTCTCTTTAGAAATCCCTTGTATGGCAGACAGCTGTAGCCTTTCTCTTCGGGCTCACACGTTGCTGTTGTGCCTTCGAGTCTTATGTGGGAATAGAGTATTTACAGCTTCCTATTCCTCCGGTTTCTGTTGCAGGACCATCAGTGTCCTACAGCCTTGGAGACCAGGCTCCAGATCATGCGCTATAGCTGGGAATGAGCCTGAACTCTCTGCTCAATCTCCCAGCTCTTCTCCTCCACGTCCACACATGTTGCCCTCCTCACACGAACTAACTAATTTCCCCTTCCTGGCCCCCAGAGAGCAGCTCCTCCCCCAGTTTTGGTTCAGAGCTCCCTCTGCTGGCCTGGAATGAGAACTGTGCTATTTGTTGTAGTTAACTGCTAGAGAGATCCTTTATTGCTTCCAAGCATGACATCACACTCCCTAGGAGGAAGGCAATGCAACTGCCACTGTGGCGACCATACTCCTGGGGGCGCCACATTTTCCTCAATCTATTCTTCTTTCATTCAGCACTTTTTCCATCCATTTCAACATTTTGACTGTCCCCCAGAACTCTTTGTAGGGTCTGCCACAAAAATACTCTGATTTCCCATTGACTCCCTTTACACTCGATACTCAAAATGAGCATTTGAGCATTAGGAATGGCTCAGTTTGAGTAACGAGCATCCGAGCATTTTAGTGCTCACCAGGGCTGGACTGGCCCTCTGGCAATTCTGGCAAGTGCAGAAGGGCCTGTCTGGTTGTGGGCCACAGTCCGTACCTGTGCTCACTCATCTCTAATGACAATGAACAGTAATCTCAAGTGTAGAAGTTCTTTTGTACATTGCAGTCAGAAGAATTTTTTGTAGTTTGCAGGCTGTGCAGAAGGAAAAAAAGCTGTGGACATCAAGGTTTGCATAGACAAGGAGCTATGGCTTTCTATCAGCGCATTAAATGACATCACCTGCTTCTTTGGGAATATCAAGCCAACAAGCAATCATATTAATTCTCAAGATGTCCTTCTACCTCACATTCATCTTTCTGCCATCCAGGCCACATTTTCATCCTCAAGAAGCACTTTGGTGTATGTATCAGCATTATCATCATACTCCACTACTACTTGTTGTACTACAAGTACTGTTCCTTCTTTATCGTTGCACTTTTAGATATCAATCATTGATTGTGTATTGAAGAAACAGGCATGTGTTTCCAGTCATCCACTTTTGCGCCAACTAAACTCTCATCTGTATTTAAACATCAAAGTGCACTGCACTGTATATTCCTGTAGAAGAAACTATGGACAAGAAAAATACTGTAATGGGAGTGGTGGAACCACAGTGTCATGGTCCAAAGAGAGCCTGGAGGGGCGTAACTAGGTGAGCAAATGACTTATTATCACTAGAGACCCTGATGGGGCTTGTCTTAGGCTTGGCTCCTGATGAACACTAGGTGCGACTCCAGGAAAGACCACGGATGCATGGCAGCTGAACCCCAAGGGACTGGCAGCTGGAATAGCTTGGAAGGAAAGAACAGCTGATACAGGCAGGCACAAGCAGGTGAAGCTGGCACGGAAAGCACTTTTAGGTCCGGCTGATGTACAGAGTGACATGGCTGATGCTGGGGGGACAGGCTGATAAACAGGTTAGCATAGCAAGTGCAGGTCTGGCTGATTTACAGTTTGGCATGGCTGGTGAAGACGGATGCAGCTGATACACAGGTTAGCACAGCAAGTGCAGGTGTGTCCGGCTGAAGTACAGGTTGGTACAGCCTGTGCAGGCGGGTCTAACTAATACAGAGGTTGACACACCAAGTGCAGGCTGGTCTGGCTGATTATACAAACTGGCATGACTGGTGCTGGCAGATCCAGCTGTAATTCAGACTGACAAGGCGAGTGCTGGCAAGAAGGATAGGGATGGACAGACACCAGATGGAACTAGCAAACTGAGAATTGAGAACTAGCAAGCGTGGTTAGGAACAGACTAACAACATTGCACAGGCACCTCCTAACAGGAAGAGGTGCCTTAAATAATAAGCATCTCACAGCAATTGGCTGGGTACACATTAGTATGGCAATCTGTCCCTTTAAGAGGGTGGGACCGTGCACACCATAAGCATAGTGCCCAGGGATCCGCAAGCTGCAGCAGCAGGAGGAGAAGGGAATGCGGGTCCTCAGTGGTGAGTGAGTTGGCATCTTTGCCAAGGGGAGGGGGCAGCTTGCAGGGATGCCATCACTACAGTACCCCCCTTTTACACCCCCCATTTTTTTCAAGATCGAAAGAAATCTCTCCAGGAGGAAAGGGGCATGGAGGTTCTCCCTTGGCTCTCAGGACCTCACTTCAAGACCAAACCCCTTTGAATCCACGAGAAAAATGTTTTTTCTTCTTACCCTCTTGATGGCCAGAATATTCTCTACCTTAAAAACTTCTTCTGTGCTGACTGGAGCAGGAGGTATGCCAGTATCTTTGAAAAAAGACTGAAGACGACAGGCTTGAGAAGAACAAATGAAAGGAATTGGGGATCTGTAAAGAGGCTGGGAGTTTGAGCTTGTAGGCTACCGGATTAATCTGTTTTAAAACCTTGAAGGTACCGATGAAGCAATGTCCCAGTTTTTATGAGGGTACCTAGAGATGGACATTCTTGCATGACAGTCAGACATTGTACCAAAGATAAAACAGAAGTGGATACAAAAGTCTCTTGTCTATGATGGTGACCTTCCAGACCTTTTATAATTCCTTGACAAGGGACACGGCAGCAGGAATCTCGGAGTTGGTAAAAACAGGGAAAATAATATTGGGATATTGACTGTAATCTACAAAGAACGAAGATTTCGCAGAGGATTTTCTCACATGGTTGCTGTATGAGAATTCGGCCCAAGGCAGGAATTTGGCCCAGTCACTGTGAAGTGCCCGTGAAAGTTAATCAGAATCTGATTGAACTACCTGTCCTTTGGACTGAGGATGGCAGAAATGGAAAATCCAAATTAGCTAGCAGGTGGCCCTCCAGAAGTGAGAATTAAACTGGGCACCTCTATCTGAGACAATATGGAGTGGTAGAACATAGGGGTGGAAAATATGTAGAATAAACTTCTCTGCAAGCACTGGAGCAGATGGAAGACCTGGCAGTGGAGTAAAGTGAGCTATCCTGGAGAAACGATCCACAACCTTCCAGATGACTGTACACCCGGGCCGATACCGGAAAATCAGTGATGAAATCCATTGCGATATGCTGCCAGGGAGCAGATGGTATGGGCAAAGGAAGTCACCGATTGGTCGGAAACGATTTCAGAGTTTTGTTCTGGGCACAAGAGGAACAGGCAGAGATGACATCAGCAATATCCTTGGGCAGGGTCGGCCACCAATAGTGCTGGGAAAAGAAGAGCTCCATCTTCTGCTTGGAATGGCCATCTCACTTAGACGAGTGACCCCAGAGAAGGACCCACTTCCAATTAGGCTCAACAACGTAAGTTTTTCCAAAGCGGAGATAAGAAAAATGCATCAGAGCGATAAAAATTATTTAGGAGGGCTCAATGATGTGTTGAGGCTTCTCCTACTGGCCAGAAGTCAGAAACAATCTGGAGATGTCTTGATGATCTGATCAGTCGGCTGGAAATGGAGTGTAAAGAACACCTGTATTGTTATGGATTAAGCCACTGTGTGGACTGCAAATAGGCTAGATTCTGTTGGCCAGTGTAGATATCACTGGAAGCACAGCCCTTCCAGCAACAATCGCCACTCCTCTAGCACCAGTTTTATTGCTAGCAGTTCTCAATCCCTTATCGATTAATTGCAATCTGGAGCAGAAAAGATATTGGAAAAGAAGCTGCAGGTCTCCATGTCGCCGGACAAGAACTTCTGGGTAAAGCAGCCCCAGCTGCTGAGAAAAAAGCTTCCACTTCCAGAAAGAACTGCTTATTATTGTCTGGATGATGCAGAACAGGAACTGAGGAAAAGGCCCATTTTAATGATAAAAAGGTGCTCTCTGCTTCTGGTCATCCATATCTTAGGATTAGCCCCCTTCCAGGTCAGGGGAGAAACAGGAGCAGTCTGGGAGGAGAAATGGAGAAAGAACTGGCTGTAGTAAATCATGAATCTCAAAAACTGCTGTATAGTTTTCAGACCGTCGGCATAGGGCAACTTCAAAACGGCGGACACCTTCTCAGGATCAATTTTCAGGCCAGTCTCAGAGATAATGTATCCAGGAAATGGAAGAGAAGTCTGCTCAAAGAGGCACTTTTTATATTTGCCACACAGACGGTTCTTCCTTATCCTTTGCAGAACTGGAAGAACATCTTTTGGATAAGAAGGCAGATCAGGGGAGAGCACCAAAATATTGTCCAAGTAAACTCTTACATATGGGTAGAGAAGATCCCAAAATATGTCATGCACCAGTTCTTGAAACATTCCAGGAGTCTAATCGTCATTACATGATACTCATAGTGGCCTTCACAGGTATTAAAGGCCATCTTCCATTCTTCTCCCTGGTGTACACCTGAGTTTTCGTTAGAGCCCCTTATGGTGAGGTTAAGCTTGGCTCCCATTGAACACCAGGTGCTACTCCAGGACAGACCACTGACACACTGCAGCTGACCCCCAAGGGACTGGCACCTGGGACAGCCCAGAGCAAATGAACAGCTGATGCAGGTAGGCACTTGTATAGCTGGCAGGTTCAGCTGATATACAAACTGGAATGGCTGGTGCTGACTGGTCCGGCTGATACTAAGTTTGGCACAGAAAGTGCAGACGGTTCCGACTGGCATACAGTCTGGCACAGCTGGTGCAGGTGATAATGGCTAATACACAGGTTGGCACAGCAAGTGCAGAAAGGTCTGGCTGATATACAGACTGGCATGGCTGGTGCTGGCAGATCCAGCTGAAGAAAACACTTGCATGGCAGATGCGGCGGAACCAGCTGATGTTCAGACTGTCACAGCTGGTGAGGCGGATCCTCGTGATGTACAGACTGGCATGGCAGGTGATGGCGGATCCAGCTGTAATACAAACTGACAAGGCGAGTGCTGGCAAGAAAACTGAAACTTGAGTACTAGCACGTAGAGTTGAGCGAAACGGGTCGGTCAATTTCAAAAGTCGCCGACTTTCGCAAAAGTCGGGTTTCATGAAACGAAACTCGACCATAGCGTGAGGTCGGCCATGAGGTCAGCGACCATGGCGCCAAAGTCACGTTTCAAAAGATGCTTCCAGCACCCTTTTTCAGCCAATGATGGAGGACGCACACGGTGGGCAACGCGATGACATAGGCAGCGGTCACCACCATCTTTGAGAAGGGCATGCAAGTGATTGGCTTGCTTTGTGTGGCGTCACAGGGGCTATAAAAGGGCGTGCATGCCGACCGCCATCTTACTTCTGCTGATCTCAGAATACGGAGAGCTGCTGCTGATGATGATTCTGTAGGGAGAGCGTTAGGCAGGGAAGAAGATACAAAAAACTGCTTCTGCTGCTAGCGATTTTGCCTGTACAACACACCAGTTAGTGTGCAGTGCAAGGGGAGGCTATATTTTGGTGTATTAGCTCTGTTGGTTATTAGGCTGCCTTATAAGGTTCCCTGATAGCTGCATTGCTGTGTTCACACTGCTGTGCAAACTGCTTTTTTAAAAGCAAAAATACTTTTCATCGTCTTTTTTGCCCAGCTACCAAGCG
Source organism: Dendrobates tinctorius (assembly GCF_039654945.1). NCBI lineage: Eukaryota > Metazoa > Chordata > Amphibia > Anura > Dendrobatidae > Dendrobates > Dendrobates tinctorius. Next base: position 30,521,048 of record NW_027361704.1, read on the forward strand.
TTCATTTTTCCACACTTTTGTGTGCAGCAGTCCTGCTTATTAGGCTGCCTGCTGCCATACTTGGGACTGAGAGCATCATTGTCAGTTTGCTAATATCTCTAGGGAGATTCAAATTCTCCCCAGTCCTATATAGACATTTTATACACCATCCAATTTCAGCCCATTATATTGAGGTGTAATTTACACTGGGCCTGAGATAATAGTTCAGTTTCCTCAAGTCTGTAGGGAGAATCAAATTCTCCCCAATACTATACACCTTGTACCTTGTTTTATAGTACCATATTGCTGGTGGTATTTTGGGTACATTTTCCCAAAAATGAGGAAGTGTGTTGGAAGATGCTGTGGAAGTGGGCGGGGGTTGCCAGCTGGTAATGATGGTGTTGGTGGTGGTGGTGGATCTGCTGGTAGTGGCAAAAGCACAATAGCACCTAATGCAGGAGGTGTTGAGCCTGCGTCATCGTCTGGCTCCACAAGGCCTCGAAGGCTCCCTTTTCTGGGAGTAGGTAAAACCGCTTTTAAAGCCGGAGCTTCAGGAACAAGTTTTGGCTTACATTGCTGACACAGCCTCCAGCTCTATTGCCTCCTCTTCTGAACTTTCTAAAAATAAAAGTACTGAGTCGTCATTGGAGGCTCATGGTCAGGAACCACACCTTTCCTTGTGTCCTTCACCCCTACCAAAAGTAAAGTATGCGGCCGGCCACACTACAGATTACTCCATGGAGCTCTTTTCACATACCATGCCTGGGTTATCAAGTCAAATCGTGAATTACCCAGTCAAAGAAGAATCTGACATCAGTGCACTGATGCACAGCCACTGCTATATTTATCTGCTGGTATATTCACTCAGAGCACAGCATTGTTCTCGCAGTGTACTAAGCTAGAATCTGACCCTGATGAAACTCAGGTGCCCCTTTCCCGCATACTATACCACCTTACATGGTGACACAGAGGAAGGTGCACATGACATTGAAGAGGAGGTGATGGATGACCCAGTTGTTGACCCAGATTGGCATACATTGGGGGAAGAGGGTGCCGCTGCCAATAGCTCAGAAGAGGAGAAGGAGCATCCGCAGCAGGCATCGACATCGCAACAGCTGTAATCTGGCAGGCCCAGAGCAGTCCAAAAACGGGTTACAAAACCCAAAAGAGTTGTAGGACAGCTAGGTCAGACGGTCAAATTAGCACAGCATGCAAGGCCTCAAAATGTCTTCCATAGTAGGAAGAGTGCAGTGTGCACTTTTTTGAACAAAATCCTAATGATCAGGCAAAAGTTATCTGTAAGAAGTGCGCAAAGACCTTTAGCCGAGGGAAAAATCTGAGAAATTTGAATACCAGTTGCATGCTTAGACATTTAACCACCATGCACTTACAAGCGTGGACGGAATAAAAAAACCTCACGTACCACATGTGCACCTGCTCCGAATGAAGGTAGTCAGCAACGCTACATTGCTTCCCCCACTGTAAGCCCACCGGTTAGCACACCACCAGCAGCAAATGTTGAGGTGTCGTCGCAAGGCCAAAGCAGTCAGGGAATCACAATGTTATTGCTATGAAAGACTGAATCTAGGCCATGAGAAAGAACACCAACTCCATCACCATCATCAACCCTCTCTCAGTCCGCCATGTCCACCGCTAGTTCCACCATATGCAGCTCTCAAGTACAGCTCACCCTACCAGAGACGAGTAGGACAAGAAAGTACTCATCCTCTCATCCACGTTCACTGTGTTTGAACGCCCACATTGCCAAACTAATCTCGTTAGAGATGATGCCCTACCGGTTGGTTGAAAGCGAAGCTTTCCGCGAACTCATGGCCTACGCAGTACCACGCTATTACCTACCTAGTCGGCACTCCTTTTCTCGCAAAGCCATCCCAGCCCTCCACCTTCATGTGAAAGACCGCATTGTCCATGCACTCAAGTAATCAGTGAGTGGAAAGGTGCACCTCACAACAGATGCATGTCCAGTAGGCATGGCCAGGGCCGTTACGTGTCCATCACTGCGCACTGGGTTAATGTGGTGGATGCAGGGTCCACAGGGGACAGCGGTGGTGGGACAGTGCTGCCTAGCCCACGGTATAGGAAACAGTTGGGTGTAGACATTTGACCCACCTCCTCCTCCTCCAGAAGCGAAAGCTCGTCCACAGAGCGCAGTCACACGAGCACTCCATCCGCAGCTGCCAGTGTTGACACTTGGTGTCCCACTATCGAACAGCTAGTGGTAAGCGTCAGCAGGCTGTGTTGAAGATGATGTGTTTGGGCGACAACAGACACACCGCGGAGGTACTGGCCGACTACTTGCAGCGACAAACTGAGTCATGGCTGGGCAGTCTACATCTTGAGGCAGGCAAGGTAGTTAGTGATAACGGCCAGAATTTTGTGGCAGCCATAGCTCTTTCAAAACTCCGACACATACCTTGCCTGGCTCACACCTTGAACCTGGTGGTGCAGTGCTTCCTCAATAATTATCCGAAGTTAACACACCTGCTCCATAAGGTGCGAAGACTGTGCTCGCACATCCGCCGGTAACCCGCACACTCCAGTTGTATGCAGAAGCTGCAGCGATTGCTCCACCTTCCCAAGCACCGCCTAATTATCGACGTTGCAACGAGGTGGAACTCCACCCTGCACATGGTTCACAGGCTGTGCGAACAGAGGCAGGCTGTAATTCATTTGTGGGAGGATACACGGGCAGGCAGTTTGCAGGCAGACATGGAGTTGTCTTGTGTGCTGTGGTCGAAGCTGAAAGACCTCTGTAAAGGCCTTCAGTGTTTTGAGGAATGCACATGGCTGGTAAGCGCAGACGACGCCATCATAAGCATGAGCATCCCACTTATGCGTCTGCTCATGCAAACTTTGACGCACATTAAGGAGCAGGCGTCTGCAGCCGAGGAGGAAGAGGAGGAGGGAAGCCTTGATGACAGTCAGCCATTTTCTGCTCAGGAAAGTCTCGTGGATGAGGTGGAGGAAAAGAGGAATAGAAGGAGGAGGAGGATGATGGGGATGATTATTTTGGGGAGGAGGATGCTTCTCAGGGGGCAAGAAAAAATGTTGGCATGGCAAGGTCAGGGACAGGGTTTGTGTTTGTGCATGACTGGAGGGATGTGGATTTGCCAGAAAGAGCTCCTCCACCCAGCACTCGCAGTGCATCATTGACACCTGGAACATTGGCCCACATGTGTGATTATGCCTTGCAGATCCTAAAAAGGGACCCCCGCATTGCCAAAAGGATGAACAATGACGACTACTGGTTGGCCAGCATCCTGGATCCACGCTATAAAGGCAAATTCCAAAACATCGTGCCACATGAGAACCTAGAGCTAATATTGGCTAACAAACAAGCATCTCTGGTAAACCGTTTGTTTGAGGCATTCCCAGCACACAGCGGCGGTGATGTTTTCCCAACAAGCCGTAGGTGGCAACATGAAAGAGGTGTTCGTGGTGCACACAGCCAAAGTGGCGTTGGACACAGGGGTTTCATGACCATGTTGTGGACTGATTTTTCAAGTACCGCTCACACAACTGGTAATACTGCATCGATCGAAAGTGACAGGAGACAGCAGTTGTCAACTATGGTAACAAACTACTTCTCATCCCATATCGATGATCTCCCTCACCGGTCATTCCCCTTTGACTATTGGGCCAGTAAACTTGACACCTGGCCTGAATTGGCACAATATGCCTTACAGGAGCTCGCAAGCCCTGCTGCTAGTGTGTTATCTGAATGAGTCTTCAGTGCTGCTGGATCAATCCTGACAGAAAAAAGGACCTGTCTTTCAACCCAAAATGTTGATGATGTAACCTTCATTAAAATGAACCATGCATGGGTTTCAAAGGATTTTGTCCCACCCTTCCTTGCTGACACGTAGGTTGCCAGAAAAATGGCTTGCTTTTGTCTTCCTCTTCCGCGGACTTCTCCAATTACTCCATTTGCAGCTGCTGAATGTCCAACATCAACATATGCCAATTTTTCCACCTCCCTAACTGGGCTGCCTCTCCCCACAGGGCCAGGGTCACCACCTGGCGCACGCACCCGTGCGAGTGTCGTTGCCCTGGACAGGTGGGTGGGCCCACTGTTTGGCAACGGCACTGACACAAGGTCCCTCATAGTAGAATCAAGTGTCTCTGACGGTGAGGGTGCACACTCGCCGTCACACACACCGGTGTACTATGAGGGGCCCTGTGCCAGTGCCGTCGGCAACGAGTGGGCCCCCCCTGCTTGTTCAGGATCACAGCACTTGCAAAGTTGAAATACTTACCTCTTCCTGCTCCACCGCCGTGACGCCTTCCGCGCTTCATGACAGTGACATTCTGGTCAGAGAGCGCGATGACATCACGTCTGTACGCCCTCTGCCTAAACAGTCCAAGTGCAGTGAGATGGAAGATGTGGACGATGAGGAGTCCAGACTAGTACAGGGATTCCTGTTATGATTGAGTCACCGAGGAGGAAAAAACAAAACACAAGCTCAGCCCAGAAAATCAGAGAGGTTGGAAAGTAGCGGATTGCAGACCCCTAATCCTATCACACAACTAACAGTAGCCGTGGAGTGTTCCTACGGTGATCCAAGACACCACGTCACAGCCAGAGATCTACATAAGCCTAAAGAGAGAAAAGGGAAAAACTGACTGCCCCAGAGCAGACCCCAAAGCAATAGGCAGCCCCCAACATATAATGACGGTGAAGCAAGATGAAAACACTAACACAGATAGAAAGATAGGTTGAGCAAACAATGGGGCCCAAGCTAACTAAAAAGGACAGGACAGAAAAGCTGCTGTCTGCAATCCGAGAAAACCCTGCTAAAAATATTACCAACACAACTGATAAGCAAAAAGGACCCTGAAGTCACTAGACTTCAAACCCTATATCAGCACTCAGAATATTCTGGAAGCAGAGCAAAAGAGAACACTGATCAAGGAAAAAGAATCCAGCACACCCCCGGCCGGGGATGGCTGAACTCGAAAAAACAAAGTAAACAAAACCAAAACTAATAAGTTCAATAGCAGAGCAAAAACTTATCTTTGGGAAGCAGGAATCAGACTGGTCTCCAAGAATCCAGCAGAGAAATCACCAGCGACTCAGAAGGGCGTCGGCTGCCTTATATCCAGTCTGAAGTTCCTGTTACCCAGTCACCATCCACCTGATCAGGTGTTTGGTTTCTTTCATCTAAATCAGCCTCACTACCTTCCTTCACCAGAAGAGGGAGATCCTCGGACACAAAAGATGAATGAACAGATGAGCTCACAACAGTACCTCCCCCTTGAGGAGGGGTCACTGAACCCTCATCCAAGCCACCAGGCCGATCAGGATGAGCTCAATGAAAAGCACGCATCAATCTTTCGGCATGAATATCCGAGGCAGAGACCCAGGAATTATCCTCCTGACCACAACCCTTCCACTTAACCAAATACTGGAATCTCCATCTAGCCAGACGGGATTCCACTATCTTCTCTACCTCATATTCCAAGTTACCTTCAACCAACACAGGGTCAGGAGGTGGCGCCATAGGAGCCACTGGTTCAACAAACCTCTTCAACAAGGACTTATGAAACACATTATGAATCTTAAATGTGACAGGAAGAGCCAACCGAAAAGAGACCGGATTAATAATCTCCAAAATCTTGTAAGGTCCAATAAATCTAGGTTTAAACTTTGGAGAAGCCACCTTCATAGAGATATTCTTTGATGACAACCAGACCATATCACCCACCTTAAACCGGGGACCAATGGTCCTATGCCGGTTGGAAAGCCGCTGGGCCTTTTCCTGGGAAAGAGACAACTTATCCACCACTTGGTCCCAAATCTGCTGCATTCTTTCCACCACAGTGTTAACCCCTGGACAGGCAGAGGACTCCACCTGCCCTGAAGAAAATCGAGGATGAAACCCCAAAGTTACAGAAAAAGGGTGACATCAAAGTGGCAGAACTAGCTCTATTATTTAAAGCAAGTTCGGCCAAGGGTAAAAATGAGACCCAATCATCCTGATCAGCAGATAGAAAGCATCTCAAATAAGCCTCCAAAGTCTGGTTTGTTCTCTCCGTTTGCCCATTGGTCTGAGGGTGAAATGCAGAGGAGAAGGACAAACTGAATTCCCAACTTGGAACAAAAGGTCCTCCAGAATCTAGAGACAAACTGAACTCCTCTGTCCGATACAATGTTCTCAGGAATCCCGTGCAAGCGAACCACCTGTTGCAAAAACAAGGGCACCAACTCTGAGGAAGATGGCAACTTAGGGAGTGGTACAAGATGGACCATCTTAGAGAATCTATCACAAATCACCCAGATAACAGTCATCCTCTGAGAGACAGGCAGATCAGAAATAAAATCCATTGAAATATGGGTCCATGGCCTCCTGGGCACCCGGCAAAGGCATCAACAACCCACTAGAACGAGAACAAGGCTTAGATCGGGAGCAAGACCCACAGGACTGCACAAAATTTCTGACATCACGAGAAAAGGCGGGCTACCAAAAAGACCGACTCACCAAATCTCTAGTACCAAAAATACCTGGATGACCAGCCAACGTGGAGCAATGAACCTCAGACATCACTTTCCTCCTCCACTGATCAAGAACATATAACCTACCACTGGGACAATGCTCAGTCTTATCCTCCTGAAACTTCTCCAGAGCACGTCTCAAATCAGGCGAGATGGCAGAAAGAACCACCCCCTCACCTAAGATGGTAGCAGGCTTGGTCTCAATAGGAGAATCGGCCAAGAAACTCCTAGAGAGGGCATCAGCCTTAACGTTCTTATTGCCCGGGAGAAAGGAGACCACAAAGTCAAAACGTGTGAAAAACAAGGCCCACCTGGCCTGTCTCGGATTCAAGCGTTTAGCCGACTCAAGGTAGATCAAATTCTTGTGGTCAGTGAGGACCACAACTTGATGTCTAGCTCCCTCCAACCAATGTCTCCACTCCTCAAATGCCCACTTCATGGCCAACAGTTCTCGATTCCCCACATCATAGTTGCATTCCGAAGGAGAGAACTTTTGGGAAAAGAAGGCACAGGGGTTCATTTTAGATGTTACAGGATCTTTTGGGGACAAAACAGCTCCTGCACCAGTCTCTGAAGCATCCACCTCTACCTGAAATGGAAGTGAGACATCGGGTTGTCGCAAAACCGGAGAAGAAGTGAACCTCCGCTTCAGGTCCTGAAAAGAAGAAACAGCCTCTGGAGACCAATTCAGCAAATCAGCGCCCTTCTTAGTCAAATCAGTCAATGGTTTGGCAATAACAGAAAAATTGGCTATAACCTTCCTATAAAAATTAGCAAAACCCAAAAACATCTGGAGAGTCTTCAAAGAAGTGGGCTGCACCCAATCATAAATGGCATGTACCTTGGCCGGGTCCATTTCAATAGTTGACGGAGACAAAATAAATCCCAAAAATGAAATCCTCTGTACCCCAAAAAGACATTTCGATCCCTTAAGAAACAAGGAGTTTTCCCTCAAAATCCGGAACACAGTCCGAACATGTTCCACATGAGAGTCCCATTCCCTGGAAAAGATCAAAATATCATCCAAATAGATGATCAGAAACTTATCCACAAAGTCCCGGAAAATATCGTTCATGAAGCACTGGAAGACAGAAGGGGCGTTAGTGAGCCCAAAAGGCATCACCAGGTACTCAAAATGTCCCTCCGGAGTATTAAACGCTGTCTTCCATTCATCCCCATGCTTAATGCGAATAAGATTATACGCCCCCCTGAGGTCAAGCTTGGTAAACCAGCAAGCACCTTCAACTCTAGAAAATAGGTCAGAAATCAGGGGTAACGGATACTGATATTTAACAGTAATTTTGTTAAGGGAGCGATAGTCAATACAGGGCCTTAATGAACCATCCTTCTCGGCCACAAAAAAACCCCCAGCACCCAAGGGTGAAGAGGATGGTCTAATATGACCCTTCTCCAATGACTCCTTAATATAAGAACGCATAGCCTCATGTTCGGGTACAGATAAATTAAAAAGTCGACCCTTGGGAAATTTACACCCGGGACTCAGCTCAATTGCACAGTCATAACTCCTATGAGGAGGCAAAGACGCAGACTTACTCTCACTAAACACATCATAAAAATCAGCCAAATAGTCAGGAACCTCATGCGACTGGGGAGAGGGAGAGAAAACAGGAGTGTCACTAAGAGCACACCGACAACCCCAACTCACCACAGACAGAGATTTCCAATCCAAAACTGGATTATGGATTTGCAACCAGGGGAACCCCAGCACGATGGTATCATGCAAATTATGCAACACCAAAAATCTGCAATTTTCTTGATGGTCTGGGGCGACCCGCATTACCACCTGGGTCCAAAACTGAGGTTTTTTCTTCGCCAAAGGAGTAGCATCAATACCCCTCAAAGGAATAGGCATCCGCAGGGGTGTCATAGGGAAACCACAACGTTTAGCAAAATCTAAATCCATTAGGTTCAAGGCTGCTCCTGAATCCACAAAGGCTTTAGCAGAAAATGTGGACAGGGAGCAGATCAGAGTAATTGCCAGAAGAAACTTAGGTTGAACACCACCCACAGAAAACGTGTGTGCAAACCGTTTCTCTCGTTTAGGGCAGACAGAAATAATATGAGAGGCATCTCCACAGAAAAAACACAGCTTATTACGCCTTCTGAACTCCTGACATTGCGCCCTAGACAAAACTCTATCACATTGCATAGGTTCAGACATTTGTTCAACAGGTGGCAGCATTTCCCGTCTAATTTTATGTTCACGTAAACGCCGATCAACCTGAATGGCTAATGACATAGAATCGTCAAGACCAGAGGGAACAGGAAATCCAACCATAGTATCTTTTATGGTTTCTGACAAACCCTTCCGAAAGAGAGCTGCCAAGGCGCCACCATTCCAAGTGGTGAGGACCGCCCACTTTCGGAATTTTTGACAGTACAGTTCTGCAGAATCTTGACCCTGGCTCAATGCCAACAGGATCGTTTCAGCTTGATCAATCGCATTAGGTTCATCATACAACAACCCCAAGGCCTGAAAAAATGTGTCCACATTAGTTAGAATAGGATCATCTGGTACTAAAGAAAACGCCCTATCCTGGGGATCGCCGCGCAGCAAGGAGATGACAATTTTAACCTGCTGCGCAGAGCTCCCCGATGAGTTAGGCTTCAAGGCAAGAAATAATTTACAATTATTCTTAAAATTCAAAAATTTAGACCGATCCCCAAAAAACACATCAGTGGGGATTTTTGGTTCAGCAGCATGTGAATGAGCAAGATAGGCGGAAATTCCTCGCACTTCAGCAGCAAGCTGCTCCACACGATCAGACAATTGCTTAAACTCCATCAGAAAAAAATAAATGTATATTCCTCCTACGGCCTCAGAGAAAAAGAGGAAAAAATATCCACAAAAAAAAATTCTGACACCTTTTTTTTTCTTTTTTAAACAATTCCTTCCTGCTTTTGAGTACCCTAGAATCTGCGGTATGGCTGATGATTCTGTTATGATTGAGTCTCCGAGGAGGAAAAAACAAAACACAAGCTCAGCCCAGAAAATCAGAGAGGTTGGAAAGTAGCGGATTGCAGACCCCTAATCCTATCACACAACTAGCAGTAGCCGTGGAGTGTTCCTACGGTGATCCAAGACACCACGTCACAGCCGGAGATCTACATAAGCATAAAGAGAGAAAAGGGAAAAACTAAACTGCCCCAGAGCAGACCCCAAAGCAATAGGCAGCCCCCAACATATAATGACGGTGAAGCAAGATGAAAACACTAACACAGATAGAAAGATAGGTTGAGCAAACAATGGGGCCCAAGCTAACTACATAGGACAGGATAAGAAAGCTGCTGTCTGCAATCCGAGAAAACCCTATCAAAATGAGCCAACCGACTGATAGGAAAAACAGGCCCTGAAGTCGCTAGGCTTCAAAAGACTATATCAGCACTCAGGTATATTCTGAAGACAGAGCAAAATATCAACAGATCAGAGACAAAAATGGAATTCAGCTCACCCCCGGCCGGGGATGGCAGAACTCCCAAAAAACAAGGCAAAACAAAAACAAAACTGAAGAGTACAAAGCAGAGCAGAAAAACTTAGCTTTGAGATGCAGGAATCAGACTGGTCTCCAAGAATCTAGCAGGAAAATCATCAGCCAGAAAGAAGGGCGTCGGCAGCCTTATATCCAGTCCTCAATTCCAGCCACCCAGTCATCATCTAGCTGCCCAGGTGTTTGGTAATCAGTCTCACTACCTTCTTTCACTAGAGGAGGGAGTTCATCAGACCTCAATGGTGAAGGGAAAAATGAACTCACAACAGTACCTCCCCCTTGAGGAGGGGTCACCGAACCCTCATCCATGCCACCAGGGCCCGATGAAAGGCACGCACCAATCATTCGGCATGAATATCAGAGGCAGAGACCCAGGAATTATCCTCCTGACCATAACCCTTTCACTTAATCAAATACTGGAGTCTCCGTCTAGCCAGACGGGAATCCAGTATCTTCTCTACCTCATATTCCATGTTACCTTCAACCAATATAGGGTCAGGAGGTGCCACCACAGGAACTACTGGTTCAACAAACCTCTTCAACAAGGACTTATGAAACACATTATGAATTTTAAATGTGACAGGAAGAGCCAACCGAAAAGAGACCGGATTAATAGTCTCCAAAATCTTGTAAGGTCCAATAAATCTAGGCTTAAACTTAGGAGAAGCCACCTTCATAGCGATATTTTTTGATGACAAACAAACCATATCACCCACCTTAAACTGGGGACCAACGGTCCTACGCCGGTTGGAAAACCGCTGGGCCTTTTCCTGGGAGAGAGACAACTAATCCACTACTTGGTCCCAGATCTGGTGCATTCTCTCCACCACAGTGTCAACACCTGGGCAGGCAGAAGGCTCCACCTGCCCTGAAGAAAATCGAGGGTGAAAACCAAAGTTACAAAAAAAAGGTGACATCAAAGTGGCAGAACTAGCTCTATTATTTAAAGCAAATTCGGCCAAGGGCAAAAATGAAACCCAATCATCCTGATCGGCAGAAATAAAACATCTCAAATACGACTCCAAAGTCTGGTTTGTTCTCTCCGTCTGCCCATTGGTCTGAGGGTGAAACGCAGAGGAGAAGGACAACTGAATTCCCAGCTTGGAACAGAAAGTCCTCCAAAATCTAGACACAAACTGAACTCCTCTGTCAGATACAATGTTCTCAGGAATCCCGTGCAAGCGAACCACCTGTTGCAAAAACAAGGGCACCAACTCAGAGGAAGATGGCAACTTAGCGAGTGGTACAAGATGGACCATCTTAGAGAATCTATCACAAATCACCCAAATAACAGTCATTCTCCGAGAGACAGGCATATCAGAGATAAAATCCATTGAAATATGGGTCCATGGCCTCCTGGGCACCGGCAAAGGCATCAACAAGCCACTAGAGCGAGAACAAGGTTTAGACCGGGAGCAAGTCCCACAGGACTGCACAAAATTCCTGACATCACGAGACAAGGCGGGCCACCAAAAAGATCAACTCACCAGATCTCTTGTACCAAAAATACCTGGATGACCAGCCAATGCAGAGCAATGAACTTCAGACTTGACTCTCTTCCTCCACTGGTCAGGAACATACAACTTTCCACTGGGACAACGCTCAGGTTTGTCCTCCTGAAACTCTTCCAGAGCACGTCTCAAATCGGGCGAGATGGCAGAAAGAACTACCCCCTCGCCTAAGATGGTAGCAGGCTTAGTCACAACAGGAGAATCAGCAAGGAAACTCCTAGAGAGGGCGTCTGCCTTGACATTCTTAGTGCCCGGAAGAAAAGAAACCACAAAATCAAAACGTGTGAAAAACAAGGCCCACCTAGCCTGTCTAGGATTCAAGCGCTTGGCCGACTCCAGGTAAATCAAATTCTTGTGGTCAGTAAGGACCACGATTTGGTGTTTGGCTCCCTCCAACCAATGTCTCCACTCCTCAAATGCCCATTTCATGGCCAACAGTTCCCGATTCCCCACATCATAGTTACGTTCGGATGGGGAGAACTTTCGGGAAAAGAAAGCACAAGGATTCATTTTAAATGTCACAGGATCTTTTTGGGACAATACCGCTCCTGCACCAATCTCAGAAGCGTCCACCTCCACCTGAAATGGGAGTGAGACATCAGGTTGCCGCAAAACCGGAGCAGAAGTGAATCTTCGCTTCATCTCCTGAAAGGATGAAACAGCCTCCGGAGACCAATTCAGCACATCAGCACCCTTCCTAGTCAAATCCGTCAATGGCTTGGCAATACCAGAAAAATTAGCTATAAATTTCCGATAAAAATTAGCAAAACCCAAAAACTTCTGGAGGGCCTTCAAAGAAGTGGGCTGAACCCAATCATAAATGGCCTGTACCTTGGCCGGGTCCATTTCGATAGTTGACGGAGACAAAATAAATCCCAAAAATGAAATCCTCTGTACCCCAAAAAGGCATTTCGATCCCTTGACATACAGGGAATTCTCCCTCTAAATCCGGAACACAGTCCGAACATGTTCCACATGAGAGTCCCAATTCTTGGAGAAGATCAAAATATCATCCAGATAGATAATCAAAAATGTATCCACCAAGTCTCAGAATATATCGTTCAAGAAGCACTGGAAGACAGAAGGGGCATTAGTGAGCCCAAAAGGCATCACCAGGTACTCAAAATGTCCCTCCGGAGTATTAAACGCCGTCTTCCATTCATCCCCATGCTTAATGCGAATAAGATTATATGCCCCCCTGAGGTCAAGCTTGGTAAACCAGCAAGCACCTTTAACTCTGGAGAATAGATCAGAAATCAGGGGTAACGGATACTGATATTTAACAGTAATTTTGTTGAGGGCACGATAGTCAATACAAGACCTTAATGAACCATCCTTTTTAGCCACGAAAAAAAAACAGCACCTAAGGGTGAAGAGGATGGTCTAATATGACCCTTCTCCAATGCCTTCTTAATATAGGATCGCATAGCCTCGTGCTCGGGTACAGATAAATTGAAAAGCCGACCCTTGGGGAATTTACACCCTGGGTTCAGTTCAATAGCACAGTCATAACTCCTATGAGGAGGCAAAGGCGCAGACTCATTCTCACTAAATACATCATAAAAGTCAGCCAAATAGTCAGGAACATCATGTGACTGGGGAGAGGTGGAGAAAACAGGAGCATCACTAAGGGCACACCGACAACCCCAACTCACCACAGACAAAGATTTCCAATCCAGAACTGGATTATGGATTTGCAACCAGGGAAACCCCAGAACAATGGTATCATGCAAATTATGCAACACCAAAAATCTGCAATTTTCTTGATGGTCTGGGGCGACCCGCATTACCACCTGGGTCCAAAACTGAGGTTTATTCTTCGCCAAAGGAGTAGCATCAATACCCCTCAAAGGGATAGGCGTCCGCAGAGGTGTCATAGGAAATCCACAACGTTTAGCAAAATCCAAGTCCATCAGGTTCAGAGCTGCTCCTGAATCCACAAAAGCCTTGGCGGAAAATGTGGACAGGGAGTAGATCAGAGTAATTGCCAGAAGAAACTTAGGTTGAACACCACCCACAGAAAACGTGTGTACACAACGTTTCTCTCGTTTAGGGCAGACAGAAATAATATGCGAGGCATCTCCACAAAAAAAACACAGCTTATTACGCCTTCTGAACTCCTGACGTTGTGCCCTAGACAAATCTCTATCACATTGCATAGGTTCAGACATTTGTTCAACAGGTGGCAACACCTTTCGTGCAGTTTTGCGTTCACGTAAACGCCGATCCACCTGAATGGCTAATGACATAGAATCGTCAAGACCAGAGGGAACAGGAAATCCCACCATAGTATCTTTTACAGTTTCTGACAAACCCTTCCGAAAGAGGGCTGCCAAGGCACCATCATTCCAGGTAGTAAGGACCGCCCACTTTCGGAATTTTTGACAGTACAACTCTGCCGAATCCTGACCCTGGCTTAATGCCAACAGGGTGTTTTCAGCCTGATCAATAGCATTAGGTTCATCATACAGCAACCCCAAGGCTTGAAAAAAATGCATTCACATTATTCAGAATAGGATCATCAGGTTTCAAAGAAAACGCCCTATCCTGGGGATCGCCGCGCAGCAAAGAGATGACAATTTTTACCTGTTGCGCGGAGTTCCCCGACGAGTTAGGCTTCAAGGCAAAAAATAATTTACAATTATTCTTGAAATTCAAGAATTTAGACCGATCCCCCAAAAATACATCAGGAGTAGGAATCTTTGGTTCAGCAGCATGTGAATGAGCAAGATAGGCGGAAATTCCCCGCACTTCAGCAGCGAGCTGCTCCACACGATCAGAAAATTGCTTCATCTCCACTGAGAGAAAAATTCCCCCTACGGCCTCAGAGATATAGAGGAAAAAATATGCACAAAAAAAAAAAAATTCTGACACTTTTTTTTTTTTTTTTTTTTACAGTTCTCTCCTGCTATTGAGTACCCTAGGATCTGCGGTATGGCTGGTGATTCTGTTATGATGAGTCACCGAAGGAGGAAAAAACAAAATACCAGCTAAGTTCAGAAAAACCAGAGAGGTTGGCAGCTATCGGATTCCAGACCCCTGAACCTATCCACAACAACTAGCAGTAGCCGTGGGGGGTTCCTACAGTGCCCTAGACCCCTCGATCACAGCCGGAGAACTATATAGCCTAAAGACAGAAAGGGGAAAAACTAAACTGCCCCAGAGCAGACCCCAAAGCAATAGGCAGCCCCCAACATATAATGACGGTGAAGCAAGATGAAAACACTAACACAGATAGAAAGATAGGTTGAGCAAATGATGGGACCCAAGCTAACTACATAGGACAGGATAGGAAAGCTGCTGTCTGCCATCCGCAAAAACCCTATCAAAATGAGCCAACCGACTGATAGGAAAAACAGGCCCTGAAGTCACTAGGCTTCAAAAGACTATATCAGCACTCAGGTATATTCTGAAGACAGAGCAAAATATCAACAGATCAGAGACAAAAATGGAATTCAGCTCACCCCCGGCCGGGGATGGCAGAACTCCCAAAAAACAAGGCAAAACAAAAACAAAACTGAAGAGTACAAAGCAGAGCAGAAAAACTTAGCTTTGAGATGCAGGAATCAGACTGGTCTCCAAGAATCCAGCAGGAAAATCACCAGCCAGGAAGAAGGGCGTCGGCAGCCTTATATCCAGTCCTCAATTCCAGCCACCCAGTCATCATCTAGCTGCCCATGTGTTTGGTAATCAGTCTCACTACCTTCCTTCACTAGAGGAGGGAGTTCATCAGACCTCAATGGTGAAGGAAAAATGAACTCACAACAACTGGCTGCCTGTGAGTTGAAAGCTGAACCATTGTGAGAGGAACATTGTGAGCTGAAACATTGTTGTGCCACCATTTGCTGCGATTACAGCTGCAAGTCACTTGGGATATGTCTCTATCAGTTTTGTTCATCGAGACACTGAAATTCTTGCCCATTCTTCCTTGGCAAACAGCTCGAGCTCAGTGAGGTTGGATGGAGATCGTTTGGGAACAGCAGTTTTCAGCTCTTTCCACAGATTCTCGATTGGATTCAGGTCTGGACTTTGACTTGGCCATTCTAACATCTGGATACGTTTATTTGTGAACCATTCCATTGTAGATTTTGCTTTATGTTTGGGATCATTGTCTTGTTGGAAGACTAATCTCCATCCCAGTCTCAGGTCTTTTGCAGACTCCAGCAGGTTTTCTTCAACAATGGTCTTGTATTTGGCTCCATCCATTTTCCCATCAATTTTATCCATCTTCCCTGTCCCTGCTGAAGAAAAGCAGCCCCAAACCATGATGCTGCCACCACCATATTTGACAGTGGGGATGGTGTGTTCAGGGTGATGAGCTGTGTTGCCTTTATGCCAAACATATCGTTTGGCATTGTTGCCAAAAAGTTTGATTTTGGTTTCATCTGACCAGAGCACCTTCTTCCACATGTTTGGTGTGTCTCCCAGGTGGCTTGTTGCAAACTTTAAATGACACTTTTTATGGATATCTTTGAGCAATGGCTTTCTTCTTGCCACTCTTCCATAAAGGCCAGAATTGTGCAGTGTACAACTGATTGTTGTCCTATGGACAGACTGTCCCACCTCCGCTGTAGATCTCTGCAGTTCATCCAGAGTGATCATGGGCCTCTTGGCTGCATCTCTGATCAGTCTTCTCCTTGTTTGAGATGAAAGTTTAGAGGGACGGCCGGGTCTTGTCAGATTTGCAGTGGTATGATACTCCTTCCATTTCAATATGATCGCTTGCACAGTGCTCCTTGGGATGTTTAAGTTTTGGAAATCATTTTGTATCTGCCTGTTGTGTTCCTTGGTCTTCATGATGCTCTCTGTGCTTCTAACAGGACCCTGAGACTATCACAGAGCAGGTGCATTTATACGGAGACTTGATTACACACAGGTGGATTATATTTATCATCATTAGTCATTTAGGACAACATTGGATCATTCAGAGATCCACAATGAACTTCTGGAGTGAGTTTGCTGCACTGAAAGCAAAGGGGCCGACTAATATTGCACGCCCCACTTTTCAGTTTTTGACTTTCCACAAAAATTTAAAATAACCAATAAATTTCATTCAACTTCGCAATTGTGTTCCACTTGCTGTTGATTCTTCACCAAAAATTTACATTTGGTATCTTTTTGTTTGAAGCATGATATGTGGGAAAAGGTTGAAAAGTTCCTTGGGGTCAAATACTTTCGCAAGGCACTGTATCTTGACTTCAGGTCTCCATGTCTTCGCCAGTAGCTTCAGCTTCATAGTCTTCATATTCTACTTCATTTTCATCCAATCCAGACAATGGTGGTACAGAAACTGGCAAGGTACCATCATGTGGAACTGGCCTAATCGCAGATTCAAGTTCAGGGTAATTAATCTTATGTTTGTTCTTTGTAGAAAAGCCCTTCAGTTTGACAAAACAAAAGTAGCAGTCTTGACTTTTATTTTTGGGGCCTCTCCAAATCATGAGAACAGAAAATGGCATAGCCACATTCCTCATATTCAACCTGTCATGAAGACCATTTGAACAACTTGAGCATATCACATGAGGGGCCCAGCTTTTGTCTTGATCACCAAGTGGGAACTTAAAATACAACTGGTACTTTTTAATATTATGAGTGATTGAATGTACTTGGCCTTTTGATGTAAAAGAAACACATGCAGAATCTGTTCGGATGATTGATACACTGTCGGGGCAGTTTTCTCCTTTAAATCAGATCAAACAGTAGAGTAAGTTAAGTTCAATGGTGGTGATAAACTAAAAAAAAATGCGATGCGCCGACCGACTATTTACTATATAATTGTCTAAGTCTGTCTGTCTGTATGTAATGGAAATCCCGCCTCGCTGATTGGTCGCGGCCTAACTGCCGCGACCAATCAGCGACAGTTGCTTAGTCATCGCGGCAACACGGCCGCATTGCTTATTGTACAGGCACATTACAGCCGTTAACCCCTTCTTGACCCAGCCTATTTTGACCTTAACGACCTGGCCGTTTTTAGCAATATTGACCAGTGTCCCTTTATGAGGTAATAACTCAGGAACGCTTCAACAGATCCTAGCGATTCTGAGACTGTTTTTTCGTGACATATTGGGCTTCATGTTAGTGGTAAACTTAGGTCGATAATGTTTGCATTTATTTGTGAAAAAAACGGAAATTTGGCGAAGATTTTGAAAATTTCGCAATTTTCACATTTTGAATTTTTATTCCGTTAAACCAGAGAGTTATGTGACACAAAATAGTTAATAAATAACATTTTCCACATGTCTACTTTGCATCAGCACAATTTTTGGAAACAAAATTTTTTTTGTTGGGAAGTTATAAGGGTTAAAAGTTGACCAGCAATTTCTCATTTTTACAACAAAACTTACAAAACCATTTTATTTAGGGACCACCTCACATTTGAAGTCACTTTGAGGGGTCTATATGGCAGAAAATGCCTAAAAGTGACACCATTCTAAAAACTGCACCCCTCAAGCTACTCAAAACTACATTCAAGAAGATTATTAACCCTTCAGGTGCTTCACAGCAACTAAAGCAATGTGGAAGGAAAAAATGAACATTTTAATTTTTCCAACAAAAATTTTCTTTTAGCATCAATTTTTTCATTTTCACATGGGCAACAGGATAAAATGGATCCTAAAATTTGTTGGGCAATTTCTCCTGAGTACACCGATACCTCATATGTGGTCATAAACCACTGTTTGGGCGCACGGCAGGGCTCAGAAGGGAAGGAGCGCCATTTGACTTTTTGAATGGAAAATATGCTGGAATATTTAGCGGTTGCCATGTCGCGTTTGGAGAGTCCCTGTGCGCATAAACATTGGAGCTCCCCCACAAGTGACCCCATTTTGGAAACTAAACCCTCCAAGGAACCTATCTAGATGCATAGTGAGCACTTTGAACCACCAGGTGCTTCACAAATTGATCCGTAAAAAAGAAGGACTTTTTTTTCACAAAAATTTTCTTTTAGCCTCAGTTTTTTCAGTTTTTTCACATGGGCACTGGGATAAAATGGATTCTAAAATTTGTTGGGCAATTTCTCCTGAGTGCACCGATACCTCATATGTGATCATAAACCACTGTTTGGGCACACGGCAGGGTCCCGAAGGGAAGGCGCACCATTTGACTTTTTGAATGGAAAATTAGCTCCAATCGTTAGTGGACACCATGTCGTGTTTGGAGAGCCCCTGTGTACCTAAACATTGGAGCTCCCCCACAAGTGGCTCCATTTTGGAAACTAGACCACTCAAGGAACTTATCTAGATGTGTGGTGAGCACTTTGAACCCCCAAGTGCTTCACAGAAGTTTATGACGCAGAGCAGTGAAAATAAAAAAATAATTTTTTTTCCTCAAAAATGATTTTTTAGCCCGCTATTTTTTATTTTCCCAAGGCTAACAAGAGAAATTGGACCACAAAAGTTGTTGTGTAATTTGTCCTGAGTACACCAATACCCCATATGTCAGGGGAAACCACTGTTTGGGCGCATGGGAGAGCTCAGAAGGGAAGGAGCGCGATTTTGGAATGCAGACTGATGGGATGTTCTGCGGGCATCATGTTGCGTTTGCAGAGCCCCTGATGTGCCTAAACAGTAGAAACCCCCCACAAGTGACCCCATTTTGGAAACTAGACCCCCCAAGGAGCTTATCTAGATGTGTAGTGAGCACTTTGAAACCCCAAGTGCTTCACAGAAGTTTATAAACGCAGAGCCATGAAAATAAAAAATCATTTTTCTTCCTCAAAAATGATTTTTTAGCCCGCTATTTTTTATTTTCACAAGGTGAACAGGATAAATTGGACCCCTAAAGTTGCTGCTCAGTTTGTCCTGAGTACGCTGGCACCCCATATGTGGGGGGGAACCACTGTTTGGGCGCACAGCAAGGCTCAGAAGGGAAGGAGCGCCATTTGACTTTATGAATGGAAAATTAGCTCCAATCGTTAGCGAACACCATGTCGTGTTTGGAGAGGCCCTGTCTGCCTACACTTTGGAGCTCCCCGACAAATCACCCCATTTTGGAAACTAGACCCCCTATGGAAGTTATCTAGATGCATAGTGAGCACTTTGAACCCCCAGGTGCTTTACAGAAGTGTGTAACGCAGAGCTTTGAAAATAAAAATATTTTTTTTCCTCAAAAAATGATTTTTTAGCCCTCTATTTTTAATTTTCACAATAGTAACAGGAGAAATTAGACCCCAAAAGTTGTTGTCCAGTTTGTCCTGAGCATGCTGGTACCCAATATGTGGGGAGGGACCACTGTTTGGGCACATGTCAGGGCTCGGAAGGGAAGTAGTGACGTTTTGAAATACCGACTTGATCGAATGGTCTGCGGGCATCATGTTACGTTTGCAGAGCCTCTGATGTGCCTAAACAGTGGAAACCCCCCACAAGTGACCACATTTTGGAAACTAGACCACCCAAGGAACTTACCTAGATATGTGGTGAGCACTTTGAACCCCCAAGTGCTTCACAGAAGTTTATAACGCAGAACCGTGAAAATAAAAAATCTTTTTTTTCCTCAAAAAATGATTTTTAGCCCGCAATTTTTTATTTTCACAAGGTTAACAGGATAAATTCGACCCCAAAAGTTGTTGTCCAGTTTGTCCTGAGTACGCTGGTACCCCATATGTGTGGGGCACCACTGTTTGTGCACACATCGGGGCTCGTAAGGGAAGTAGTGACGTTTTGAAATACCGACTTGATGGAATGGTCTTCGGGCGTCATGTTACATTTGCAGAGCCCCTGATGTGCCTAAACAGTGGAAACCCTCCACAAGTGACCCCATTTTGGAAACTAGACCCCCCAAGGAACTTATCTAGATGTGTTATGAGCACTTTGAACCCCCAAGTGCTTCAGCGAAGTTTATAACTCAGAGCCGTAAAAATAAAATAATCATTTTTTTTCACAAAAATCATTTTTTAGCCCCCAATTTTTTATTTTCCCAAGGGTAACAGGAGAAATTAGACCCCAAAAGTTGTTGTGCAATTTTTCCTGAGTATGCTGATACTCCATATGTGGGGGTAAACCACTGTTTGGGCACACGTCGTGGCTCGGAATGGAGAGAGTGCTGTTTGACATTTTGAATGCAAAATTGGCTGGAATAAATCGTGGCGCCATGTCGCATTCGGAGACCCCGTAATGTGCCTAAACAGTGGAAACCCCCTCAATTCTAACTCCAACTCTAACCCCAACACACCCCTAACCCTAACCCAACCCTATTAATAACCCTAACCACAACCCTAACGCCAACACAACCCTAACCCTAATCCCAACTCTAACCCTAACTACAAGCCTAACCCTAATTCCAGCCCTAACCTTAATTCCAGCCCTAACCCTAATTCCACCCCTAACCCTAATTTTAACCCTAATTCCAACCCTAACCCTAATTCCAACCCTAACCCTAATTCTAGCCCTAACCCTATCTATAACCCTAAATTTCAACCCTAACCCTAATTCCAACCCTAACCCTAGTTCGAACCCTAAATGGAAAAAAAAATATTTTTTTTATTTTATTATTTGCGCCTGGCTATGGGAATGATAAAAGGGGGGTGTATTTACTTTTTTTTCATTTTGATCACAGTGATCAAAATGAAAAATGAACGGGCAGCCGGCAAATTCATGGGCGCTTCCATCTTGGACAATGGCAGGCGCACTGCGCATGTGCCCGGCATTTTCCAAGATGGCGGCACCCATGATCCGGACGGTGGGACGTCGGGAGCCACGGCGGGACACCGGGAGCACCATCGGAGGTCCCGGGGGATCGGAAGGTGGGAGGGAGCGATAGCATGGGGAGGGGGAGCAGATGATGATTGCGGCGACCGATCGCCGCCGTCCATCGGTGGCGGGGGCCGATCGGCCCCACCAGTCGGTGTGGGGGGTCGGGTGTCGGTGTCCAGCCATGTCCGATGCTATTGCAGCATCGGCCATGGCTGGATTGTAATATTTCACCAAACTTCATTGGTGAAATATTACAAATCGCTCTGATTGGCTGTTTCACTTTTAACAGCCAATCAGAGCGATCGTAGGCATGTGGGGGCTAAGCCACGCCCCCTGGGATTAACTGTAGAGTGTCCTCTGTGTGCGGGTCGGGTGACCTTTCAGTGACCCCGGTCACCCGACCCGCAGGGGGGTTATTTATAGCATGTGGCCTACGTAGGCGTCATAGGTCATTTGGGCACGACTTTTCATGATGCCTACGTAGGCGTCATGGGTCGTGAAGGGGTTAAAGGCAACACTGCTGCATCGCTCATTACACAGGCACATTCCTGTACATATTCTGGAGTACAATACATTAAGTAACAGCAGAACAGTGACTGCAGCTCTGGGTGTAACTTGCGTACAATACATTAGGTAACAGTAGAAAAGTGACTGCAGCTCTTGGTGTAACTGGAGTACAATACATTAGGTAAGATCTGAACAGTGACTGCAGCTCTGGCTGTAACAGGAGTATAATACATTAGGTAAGAGCAGAACGGTGACTGCAGCTCTGGTTGTAACTGGGCTACAATACATTAGGTAAAAGCAGGACAGTGACTGCAGCTCTGGGAGTAACTGGAGTACAATACATTAGATAACAGCAGAACAGTGACTGCAGCTCTGGGTGTAACTGGACTACAATACATTAGGTAAAAGCAGAACAGTGACTGCAGCTCTAGGAGTAACTAGAGTACAATACATTAGATAACAGCAGAACAGTGACTGCAGCTCCAGGTGTAACTGGAGTACAATACATTAGGTAACAGCAGAACAGTAACTGCAGCTCTGGCTGTAACTGGAGTACAATACATTAGGTAACAGCAGAACAGTGACAGCAGATCCAGGTGTAACAGGAGTATAATACACTAGATGGTGGCCCGATTCTATCGCATCGGGTATTCTAGAGGCTCTGTTAAAATAAAAAATAGTTATAAAAATAGTTATATACTCACCTTCCTACCGCCCCCGGACTCTGTCCCGCCTCTCACCACGCTCTTCCGGTCCCAGTAATGCTTAGCGAGAAGGGCCAGAGATGACGTCACTCTCGCAAGAGCACAACGTCATCAGCGGTGTTTCACGCAAAGCATTACTGGGACCGGAAGATGCCGGGCCCGTGGTGAGAGGAGAGAAAGAGTCCAGGGCC
The DNA here is from genome assembly GCF_039654945.1 of Dendrobates tinctorius. NCBI lineage: Eukaryota > Metazoa > Chordata > Amphibia > Anura > Dendrobatidae > Dendrobates > Dendrobates tinctorius. The sequence goes on from NW_027361704.1 coordinate 30,543,652, forward strand.
ATCGGGAGGTGAGTATATCACTATTTTTTATTTTAACAGAGACTCTAGAATACTCGATGCGATAGAATCGGGCCACCATCTAGTATTTAGATATTTCCCCAGAGATGACAGAGGCAGCTTGTATTTAGAACTGATGTTACTGGAGGTAATCTGGTAGATAACTATATACAGTTGTGAGGTAAACAGGTTGGCTAATTCATTACAGATGAACATTTGCAGACAGGCAGTTTCTCAGTGTGATATTGGCTGCTTTCAGGTTCTCTTTCTGTGGAGACCCTCACTCAGTTACAGCTCAGTTGCTGAGCTGTCTTCTTCCCTCTGAGGCGACTTGCCCTCCCAGAAATTCAGTGAAAATCCTCTCACAATGGTGGCTGTTCGCTGCCTTCCCTTCTATCTCCCTGTGGCAGGGCTCAGATCCCTGTAGAGGCCTGTCTACTGTCAGAGTCTCACATACCAGTCCTTGCTGCCATCACCATCCTTTTCTTACTGGCTCAAATCTTACCGCCTCATAACAGTTAGCTCCTCCCCATATCATGTGACTTTCCGAGAAGCAGTCTTAGGCTGACTGCACTGTCAATACGCCTTCCCATAAAACTCACTAAAATCTTTACTGATGTTGTCCCTGTAAAAAATTCACAATTAAGTAAGACAAGCAAAGACATGGGAATAAAATAGGAAAAAACGTATACATTAAAAAATGCAGAAATAACGTGATAACAAAAATACTCCTATCTCAGAAACTTTATGTGATAGAGAAAAACTAAGCATATTTTTGGAATCGGCACATCAAACTCCAAAAAACAGACATATTACCTTTGCTGATGATTTTTTGTGTTGACCAGTGGTCAGTTATTACTTGGTTCACACTGGTAACACCCCCTTTCATTTAATATAAACTCTGAAGGCAGATTACCATGCAGATCTTTGTATGGCCCATATATCTTAAAATCCCATTTGTATATAAGAAAAAGCATAAATTTCCCTGGATTAAGACATTGGATGGCAGATATTAAGGCATCATCTTATTCAACTTACAATTAACTGCATGCCTATATAGATGACTATATGCCTATATAAATCCTACTGTCAGATTTCCTTTAACCCCTTAATGTCCAATGACGGACACAGTCCGTCATCGGACATCTCCCCTGCTTTGATGAGGGCTCCGGCGCTGAGCCCGCATCAAAACCGGGACATGTCAGCTGTTATGAACAGCTGACATGTGCCCGCAATAGACGCGAGCGGAATCGCCGTCCACCTGCGCCTATTAACTAGTTAAATGCCGCTGTCAAAGCTGACAGCGGGCATTTAAATAGCATTTCCGGCCGCTGGGCCGGAAATGACGTCATCGCCGACCCCCGTCACGTGATCGGGGGTCAGCGTCACATTGCCTGGACAACCAGAGGTCTCTACGAGACCTCTATGGTTGTTCCAGGCATAAGGCTTTCAGCGCCACCCGGTGGTCGGCGCTGAAAGTACAGCAGTAAATCTGCTACATATGGGCGATCTGCTCATCGCCCATATGTAGCAGAGCCGATCGGGTTGCGCAAGCTTCTAGCCTCCTATGGAGGCTATTGAAGCATGCCAAAAGTAAAAAAAAAAAATGTTTAAAAATAAAAAAAAATTAAAAAAACATAAAAGTTCAAATCACCCCCCTTTCGCCCCAATCAAAATAAAACAGTAAAAAAAAAATCCCACATACACATATTAGGTATCGCCGCGTTCACAATCGCCCGATCTATCAACAAAAAAAAAGCATTAACCCGATCGCTAAACGGCGTAGCGAGAAAAAAATTCAAAATGCCAGAATTACGTTTTTTTGGTCACCAAGACATTGCATTAAAATGCAATAACGGGCGATCAAAAGAACGTATCTGCACAAAGGTGGTATCATTAAAAACATCAGTCCGCCACGGAAAAAATAAGCCCTGACCCGACCCCAGATCATGAAAAATGGAGACGCTACGGGTCTCGGAAAATTGCGCAATTTTTTTTTTTTTTTTTTTATTAGCAAATTTTGGATTTTTTTTTCACCACTTAGATAAAAGAGGACATAGACATGTTTGGTGTCTATGAACTCATAATGACCTGGAGAATCATAATGGCAGGTCAGATTTAGCATCTAGTGAACCTAACAAAAAAGCCAAGCAAAAAACAAGTGTGGGATTGCACTTTTTTGGCAATTTCACCGCACTTGGAATTTTTTTCCCGTTTTCGAGTATACGACATGCTAAAACCAATGGTGTCATTTAAAAGTACAACTCGTCCCGCAAAAAATAAGCCCTCACATGGCCATATAAACGGAAAAATAAAAAAAGTTATGGCTCTGGAAAGAAGGGGAGGGAAAAATGAAAATGCAAAACCAAAAATACCCCTGGTCGTTAAGGGGTTAAAGAGCTTGAAAAGGGTTCAATACAGTACTAGGAGACCTCTGAGTGTTACACATCTTTTCTGAGCAATTAAAGGATTAGCATTACTGGTGATCTGTAGCACACTGATTTGCTGCAAATCATTTTATTTTTAAATTCGTCAAACCTGGCAAATTCATTCTTTAACCTCTTAATGTCCAATGACAGACACAGTCCGTCATCAGACATTTCCCCTGCTTGGATGAGGGCTCCGGCGCTGAGCCCGCATCAAAGCCGGGACATGTCAGCTGTTATGAACAGCTGACATGTGCCCGCAATAGGCACGAGCGGAATCGCCGTCCGCCCGCGCCTATTAACTAGTTAAATGCCGCTGTCAAAGCTGACAGCGGGCATTTAAATAGCATTTCTGGCCGCCGGGCCAGAAATGACCTCATTGCCAACCCCCGTCACGTGATCGGGGTCGGCGTCATGTTGCCTGGACAACCAGAGGTCTCTATGAGACCTCTATGGTTGTTCCAGGCATATGGCTTTCAGCGCCAACTGGTGGTCGGCACTGAAAGCACAGCAGTAAATCTGCTACATATGGGCGATCTGCTCATCGCCCATATGTAGAAGAGCCGATCGGGTTGCGCAAGCTTCTAGCCTCCTATGGAGGCTATTGAAGCATGCCAAAAGTAAAAAAAAAAATGTTTAAAAATAAAAAAAAATTAAAAAACCTAAGGCTGAGTTCACACGTGGTGTTTTTATCGCGTTTCCGCGGCGGTTTTAACCGCGCGATTTTGCCGCGAAAACGCGAAAAATAAGCATCCCATGCATTCCTATGGGATTCCGCAATGCTGTGCTAATGCTGCGGTTTTTACCGTGGCAGAATCGCTTCGCGGTAAAAAACGCAGCATGCTCATTATTTTGCGGAATCGCGGCGATCCCGCACCCATAGGAATGCATTGTTCCGCTTACTTCCCGCATGTGGCTGTGCACACCATGCGGAAAGTAAGCAGAACAATTGTGGATAGTACCCACGGTCCGGAGGAGAGGAGACTGTCCTCCGGGCTTTGGGTACCATATCCCTGTAAAAAATAGAATTATAAAATAAAAAATATTGTTATTCTCACCCTCCGACGTCCTGCGCAGCATTCTCGCTTCTCTCCACGCTCCGGTCCCAGTAATCCTTTGCGAAAATGCCCGCGATGGCGTCCGATCTCGCGGGATCGCGAAGTCTTGCGGTCATTCGCGTGACGTCATCGCGAATTACCGCGAGACGTCGCGATCCCACGAGAACGGACGTCATCGCGGGCATTTTCACAAAGGATTACTGGGAACGGATGCGCGGGACGTCGGAAGGTAAGAATAACAGTATTTTTTATTTTTTTTTTTACATTCTATCTTTTACTATTGATGCTGCATAGGCGGACTCAGTAGTAAAAAGTTGGTCACACTTGTCAAACACTATGTTTGATGAGTGTGACCAACCTGTCAATCAGTTCTCCAAGCGATGCTACAGATCGCTTGGAGAACGCTAGCATTTTGCAAGCTAAATACGCTTGCAAAATGCTAGTTTTTCCGCGGGAAAATCGAGGGAATTTAAAATGCGATTTTCCCGCGGACTGGAATTCCGGAATTCTCGCGGTAATTTCCGCAAGAGTTCCGGTACGTGTGCACTTAGCCTAAAAGTTCAAATCACCCCCCTTTCGCCCCAATCAAAATAAAACAGTAAAAAAAAAATCCCACATACACATATTAGGTATCGCCACGTTCAGAATCGCCTGATCTATCAATAAAAAAAAGCATTAACTCGATCGCTAAACGGCGTAGCGAGAAAAAAATTCAAAACGCCAGAATTACGTTTTTTTGGTCACCAAGACATTGAATTAAAATGCAATAACGGGCGATCAAAAGAACGTATCTGCACAAAAGTGGTATCATTAAAAACGTCAGTCCGGCACAGAAAAAATAAGCCCTGACCCGATCCCAGATCATGAAAAGTGGAGACGCTACGGGTCTCGGAAAATTGCACAAATTTTTTTTTTTTTTTTTTTTTTTTTAGCAAACTTTGGAATTTTTTTTCACCACTTAGATAAAAGAGGACATATACATGTTTGGTGTCTATGAACTCGTAATGACCTGGAGTATCATAATGGCAGGTCAGATTTAGCATCTAGTGAACCTAACAAAAAAGCCAAGCAAAAAACAAGTGTGGGATTGCACTTTTTTTGCAATTTCACCGCACTTGGAATTTTTTTCCCGTTTTCGAGTACACGATATGGTAAAACCAATGATGTCATTTAAAAGTACAACTCGTCCCGCAAAAGATAAGCCCTCACATGGCCATATAAGCGGAAAAATAAAAAAGTTATGGCTCTGGAAAGAAGGAAAGGGAAAAATGAAAATGTAAAACCAAAAATACCTCTGGTCGTTAAGGGGATCATCTGTAATGTCTGGATTTTAAATCTATATGTTTTTCCATATTTTTGATAATATTAATTTATGAACATCTTCAGCAGAGAAAGATCATATAATCCGTAATCCTTGAATTAAACTTTTTTGGGTTAACGCCAAATATATGGAAACATTAGTTACCAGCTTCTGTTATGTGCAACACTCATCTAGGAAAGCAGATAACTGCCATGAAGATTTACGATATTCTATCTCTTGGCTTGGAGTCAAATAATATTTCAATGTCCATTTTACTAAACATTAGATCAAATTCTAATTCATCATCTGAGCTGAAGCATATGCTTTTATTTATCTATATTATCGTCATTTGCTATTGTTGATGTTTTAGTCCTATGTGGCCTAATAATATTCTGCTGTGAACATGTGTTCTGCTGGCTCACTTTTCAGCTCTGGTATTTAAATGAATGCACATAACAGATGAAGAACTTGTTGTTTTCTTTTGCAGTCAGCCATGATTTAAATTGACACAATCAGGTTAAGTTCAATGGGATCACACAGCATAACAGTATTACTCCTTTTACTCCACAAATAATTGAAAGGTTACTTCAATGTGTTATATGTCACTGTATATTTCCTTGGAAGATAAGCATTTTAAGTCTAGTAGTAGAAATGATTCATTTTTAAAACTGAAATAGGACATTTTTTAATGAAAAACTTAGTGACACAGATGACAAACCAAATTTTTATGAAATGTCTTGTATTCAGTGAACGGAATATGCATTATATAGTAGCATAGAATATATGGACAAAATGGAAAAAGGTAATGGGACACCTACAGATTATACTTAGAAGAGCTTTCATGACTATAGATGAACAAATTTGACAAATTAATTTTTGGGCAGATTCTCTTAAATCAGCCAGCAGATTTGAATGGGTCTGATTTAAGATCAGTGCATGTCAAAAGTGCCCTAAAAACAAGCTTATTACATTCTAATGCCTCTCCATTCCGCAAAACATTATAAACAAAAGGCTAGTAAGATTCACTCTTCACTGTCCTCAATTCACTCTTCACTGTATTTTATGGCACCCTGAAAAAGTATTCATACCCCATAAATTTTTCCACACCCACAAAATAAAATTTGAATGGCATTTTATGTGATATACAGTGTTGGCCAAAAGTATTGACACCCCTGCAATTCTGTCAGGTAATACTCTGTTTCTTCCTGAAAATGATTGCAATCACAAATTCTTTGGTATTATTATCTTCATTTAATTTGCTTCCAAGGAAAAAACACAAAAGAGAATGAAGCAAAAAGCAAATCATTGATCATTTCACACAAAACTCCAAAAATGGGCCAGACAAAAGTATTGGCACCCTCAGCCTAATACTTGGTTGCACAGCCTTTAGCCAAAATAACTGCGACCAACCGCTTCCGGTAACCATCAATGAGTTTCTTACAATGCTTTACTGGAATTTTAGACCATTCTTCTTTGGCAAACTGCTCCAGGTCCCTGATATTTGAAGGGTGCCTTCTCCAAACTGCCATTTTTAGATCTCTCCACAGGTGTTCTATGGGATTCAGGTCTGGACTCATTGCTGGCCACCTTAGAAGTCTCCAGTGCTTTCTCTCAAACCATTTTCTAGTGCTTTTTGAAGTGTGTTTTGGGTCATTGTCCTGCTGGAAGACCCATGACCTCTGAGGAAGACCCAGCTTTCTCACACTGGGCCCTACATTATTCTGCAAAATTTGTTGGTAGTCTTCAGACTTCATAATGCCATGCACACGGTCAAGCAGTCCAGTGCCAGAGGCAGCAAAGCAACCCCAAAACATCAGGGAACCTCCGCCATGTTTGACTGTAGGGACCGTGTTCTTTTCTTTGAATGCCTCTTTTTTTTCCTGTAAACTCTATGTTGATGCCTTTTCCCAAAAAACTCTACTTTTGTCTCATCTGACCAGAGAACATTCTTCCAAAACGTTTTAGGCTTTCTCAGGTAAGTTTTGGCAAACTCCAGCCTGGCTTTTTTATGTCTCGGGGTAAGAAGTGGGGTCTTCCTGGGTATCCTACCATACAGTCCCTTTTCATTCAGACGCCGACAGATAGTACGAGTAGACACTGTTGTACCCTCGGACTGCAGGGCAGCTTGAACTTGTTTGGATGTTAGTCGAGGTTCTTTATCCACCATCCGCACAATCTTGCGTTGAAATCTTTCGTCAATTTTTCTTTTCCGTCCACATCTAGGGAGGTTAGCCACAGTGCCATGGGCTTTAAACTTCTTGATGACACTGCGCATGGTAGACACAGAAACATTCAGGTCTTTGGAGATGGACTTGTAGCCTTGAGATTGCTCATGCTTCCTCACAATTTGGTTTCTCAAGTCCTCAGACAGTTCTTTGGTCTTCTTTCTTTTCTCCATGCTCAATGTGGTACACACAAGGACACAGGACAGAGGTTGAGTCAACTTTAATCCATGTCAACTGGCTGCAAGTGTGATTTAGTTATTGCCAACACCTGTTAGGTGCCACAGGTAAGTTACAGGTGCTGTTAATTACACAAATTAGAGAAGCATCACATGATTTTTTGAACAGTGCCAATACTTTTGTCCACCCTTTTTTATGTTTGGTGTGGAATTATATCCAATTTGGCTTTAGGACAATTCTTTTTGTGTTTTTTCATTGAACACAAATTAAATGAAAATAATAATACCAAAGAATTTGTGATAGCAATCATTTTCAGGAAGAAACAGAGTATTATCTGACAGAATTGCAGGTGTGTCAATACTTTTGGCCAACACTGTATCAATATGGTCACCAGATCAAACTATGGATTTCAATGTGTTCCAGGCAAAAGCTGGACTCATCACTGTAGAGAATAGGTGTCCAATGTACATTCCATCTTCCAAATTAACAAGTATTTGTGAAATGTAAAATAAATGATAAATGGTTTGCTAATTACGTAAAACATATAAATCTAATATGACATCTGGTGAGTGACATACTGGTTCCAGCACTGGCAAACTAATTGAAGAAAGGTTAAATGGACAAATGTTCAAAGATATATTTGAACAAAACCTGTCACCTACCATGATGATTAAGACGAAACAATGATCCCAAACACAGAACCAAGGAAACTCTCAATTGCTTTCGGAGAAAAAAATAAAGCTGCTAGAATGTCTCAGCCAATCACCAGACTTGAATCCAATAGAAATTTCATGGAAGGAACTAAAGCTCAGCATTTATAGAAGCCCACAGAACCTTCAGGTTTTAAAGAGTGTTTGTGTAGAAGAATGGGCCAAACTCACACCTGAGAAATGCCTGCGACTAGTTTCTCCATACAGAAGGCATCTTGAAGCTGTCATTACCAACAAAGCTTTTGTAAGAAGCATTAATTACATTTCTGTAAGTGTGTTCAATAGTTTTTCCCTTTGTCATTTCTCATTAATTATGTGATGGTCAACGTGTGACTGGACACACCGCCTCCAGCAGGGCGAATTTCTATGGCACACGTGACCCTGGATACACTACCTCCAGCAGTGCGAATTTAAATAATATAACGTGCAGCCGGATACACCGCCTCCAGCAGGCGAATTTCAGAATACACGTATAACTGGATGCACTGCTTCCAGCAGGGCAAATGTAAATAATAAAGGGAAACACCAGGGAAACTGATACAATGGAGGGCCCTGCGATAGGGAACGGGGACATGGAGACCTCCTGCACTCCCCTGATTCAGTGTCTCTACACTCCTAACGACCCTAGGCAAGTTCCGCACCAGGCGCCGATCAGGAACCTAAAAACCCTAGCTCGCCCTGCACCTAGCCCTTTCTAGTGAAATGGACGGTGCAGAAACTAATCCCACCACTGCACTGAAACACACAAAAGGAAAGTTACAAAACAGGGAAAACACCACTTAGCTTTGCTCTGTTGCTCTTGCTCCCAGCAACAGAGTCCACCACCAGAATTCAGCTTCCACCTGAAGCTACTACACTAGAGCTCTGCCTGAGCTGCAAGGAACTCCTCTCTGTAGTTCCTTCCTCCACCAGACTAGGTAGGAAATGAGCAATATCACCAACAGTGAGTGAGAGAACAAGACACACCTATATAGTTAAACCAGAGCAATCACACCTGTTAGTGATAATCACGTGCACTAAACTATATAAACCAGAGTGCAATGACCCTACCGGCCACCGGGGGCAAAACTAGAACTGAAATCACCACAGTGCAATGACCCTAATGGCCATCGTGGGCAAAACTACCTTAAAGCCAAAGGCTTGAAGGAAAAAAAAGGTTACTAGTGCATTTATCTGTCCTAATCCAACCTGGATTATGACAAATTATTATACATAAATTAATACATGGACATCTATGGATTTATGTCTTCTCCTGTGTGGATTGGCCGGGTTGTTACTGACATCTGGTGAGAATTTCATGTCAATAGCACCTTTAGAAATATATTTACTTTGAAAACTGGAGATGTGTTCTATACCTATTTTGCTTGTTGTATATATATATACACACACAAATATAAGGAGACAGCTCAACAAAAATGTCAGTATCATATTTGAAAAGAAAAGATGTTGATAAAATACCAAGGAATTAACACTGAAATAATGAACAAGTATGCGGACTGATCGTACAATATCAATAAAGCACAAGAAACCAAACAGGCGATCATAAAGTCCATAGTATATTCAAAAATTTCATAGAAAATTTTTTTTTTATTATTATTCATCAATACATATACAGGTAAAAAAAAAGGCAAAAACACCACAGTGTGAATACAGCTCTAAAACACGGGACGCTCATGTAGTGATGCAATCACCCCATAGATTTATAATAAAGTACTCACTGGACAATACCAATTGATAACAATTAAATGTTCCTCGCCAAGCTAATTCCCAAATCACATGGCATGATATTAAATAAATCCAGAATACAGTGCAATAAATGTAGGGCATGATATAGTTAAAAGTGAGTATCAATGACACCAGAGCAAGATGTAATCATCGCCCATATAGCTAACAAGAAGCTAGAGATACACACACCGGGAAACTGCCTGCAGATTATCAGGGAAGCATGGAGGGAGATGATGAGAGCTATCAGTGCCCGAGCATCACCCCTGACGAACGCTTTAGCCGAAACGCACGTCGGGGTGACGCTCGTGCACTGATAGCTCTCATCGTCTCCCTCCATGCCTCCCTGATAATCTGCAGGCAGTTTCCCGGTATGTGTATCAGTCTAGCTTCTTGTTAGCTATATGGGCGATGATTACATTTTATTCTGGTGTCATTGATACTCACCTTTAACTATATCATGCCCTATACTATTGCACTATTAGCTTCTTGTTAGCTATATGGGCGATGATTACATTTCATTCTGGTGACATTGATACTTACCTTTAACTATATCATGCCCTATATTATTGCACTATTAGCTTCTTGTTAGCTGTATGGGCGATGATTATATTTTATTCTGGTGTCATTGATACTTACCTTTAACTATATCATGCCCTACATTATTGCACTGTATTCTGGATTTATTTAATATCATGCCATGTGATTTGGGAATTAGCTTGGCGGGGAACATTTATTTGTTATTAATAGGTATTGTCCAGTGAGTACTTTATTATAAATCTATGGGGTGATTGCATCACTACATGAGTGTCCCGTGTTTTAGAGCTGTATTCACACTGTGGTGTTTTTGCCTTTTTTACCTGTATATGTATTGATGAATGAAAAAAAACTTTTTCTATGAAATTATTGAATACACTATGGACTTTATGATCGTCTGTTTGGTCTCTTGTGCTTTACACACAAATATATGTATGTGTATATATATATATATATATATATATATATATATATATATACTAGCTGAAGAGCCCGACGTTGCCTGGGCATAGTAACCGACTGTGATTAGTTATAACAAATTATAATGATTATATTGCACATAAAAACATTTAACATCTTATATTCAACACTACAGATTTGCAACACAGATTAACTAAACGATTACCCAGGTATTGATAGTATTTTATTTTCAACTCATTCAAGATTTTTGGTTTTTCCTTTCAGTGCAAAAATGATCAGATTTTTGGCAGTTCCAACTCTTGAACAGACCACGTAAAGTTGACAATGAGAAAAGCATGGAGATTGCAAATCGATCCCTACTGTTTTCAAGGACTGTCCCTGAGTATTGTTAATGGATATTGCAAATAGCAGTTGAACCTGAAACTGGAGGCGTTTAAAATCAAAAGGCAAATCAGATGGAATGAGTGGAATTCTTGGAATGAAAATGTCCTCTCCTTTGGCACATCCAGTTTTTGAGCTGTGTATCTAACCCTATCCTGTGTGATAATGTCTGCTGAGCTGTGTACCTAATCCTCTCCTGTGTGATACTGACTGCTGAGCCGTGTATCTAACCCTATCCTGTGTGATAATGTCTGCTGAGCTGTGTACCTTATCCTCTCCTGTGTGATACTTTCTGCTGAGCTGTATATGTTATCATATCGTGTGTTACTGACTGCTCTGCCATGTATCTAATCCTATCCTGTGTGATACTGACTGCTGAGCCATGTGTCTAATCCTCTCCTGTGTCATACTGACTGCAGAGCTGTGTATCTAATCCTAACCTGTGTGATACTGACTGCTGAGCCATGTATCTAATCCTATCCTGTGTGATACTGACTGCTGTGCAGTGTATCTAATCCTATCCTGTGTGATACCATCTGCTGAGCTGTGTATCTAACCCTATCCTGTGTGATACTGACTGCTGAGCCATGTACCTAATCCTATCATGTGTTGTACTGACTGCTCAGCTGTCTATCTAATCCTATCCTGTTGTGAGTTCATTTTCCCCTTCACTACTGAGGCCCGATGAACTCCCTCTTCTGCTAAAGAAAGGTAGTGAGCCTGATTATCAAACACCTGAGCCTAATGATGATTACTGGCTGAGTGGAGTTACTGACTGGATATAAGGCCGCCGACGCCCTTCTGCCCTGCGGGTGATTTCTCTGTGGGATCTTTGGAGACCAGTCTGAATTCCTGCTCTTCTAAAGCTAAGTTTTCAGCTCGGCTTTTTGCATTTGTGCTTTGACTTTATTTTGCTTTGTTTTTCTGAATTTCTGCCATTCCCTGCTGGGGTGAGCTGAATTCCTTTAGCTCTGTCTTCTGAAAATACCTGAGTGCTGATTTAGTTTTTGAAGCCTAGCTGCTTCAGGGCCTTTTTCCATATCAGCTTGTTGGCTTATGTTTTTGATAGGGTTTTGGCAGATTGCAGACAGCAACCTTCCTTTCCTGTTCTGTTTAGTTAGCTTGGGCCCCATCGTTTGCTCAGCCTTTCTTTCTATCTGTGTGAGTGTTTTTTCATCTTGCTTCACCGTCATTATATGTTGGGGGCTGTCTTTTACTTTGGGGTCTGCTCTGGGGCAGTTTAAATTTCCTTTTCTGTCTTTAGGCTATTTAGCTCTCCGGCTGTGATCGAGGGGTCTAGGGCACCGTAGGAACCCCCCACGGCTACTGCTAGTTGTGTTGATAGGTTCAGGGGTCTGCAATCTGATAGTTGCCAACTTCTCTGGTTTTCTGGACGTAGCTTCTATTTTTGTGTCTGCCTCCCACGGTGACTCAATCATAACACTATCCTGTGTGATACTGACTGCTGAGCCGTGTATCTAATCCTATCCTGTGTGATACTGACTGCTGAGCCATGTATCTAATCCAATTCTGTGTGATACTGTCTGCTGAGCTGTGTATCTAATCCTATCCTGTGTGATACTGACTGCTGAGCCTTGTATCTAATCCTATCCTGTGTGATACTGACTGCTGAGCTGGGTATCTAATCCTATACTGTGTGATACTGACTGCTGAGCTATGTGTCTAATCCTCTCCTGTGTGATACTGACTGCTGAGCTGTGTTTCTAATCCTATCCTGTGTGATACTGACTGCTGAGCTGGGTATCTAATCCTATCCTGTGTGATACTGGGCTCCCCCTGCAGTCTGTGTCAGAGGGTGGTCTGTGTTGGCACGGTAATAAATTGTGTTATTTCCAGCTTTACAGAAGGACGATAACACCATAGCAATGATAAGAATAATAGGCCAAATTGTTTGGTGAATTGGAAAGCGCAGGGTTAAAATTTCGCCTCACAACATAGCCTATGATGCTCTCAGGGTCCAGACGTGTGACTGTGCAAAATTTTGTGGCTGTAGCTGTGACGGTGCAGATGCCAATCCCGGACATACACACCTACATACATACACTTTTTCCCCGTTATGTACCTAGGGGCAAAATTGTTTGGTGAATTGGAACGTGCAGGGTTAAAATTTCACCTCACAGCATAGCCTATGATGCTCTCATGATCCAGACGTGTGACTGCAAAATTTTGTCGCTGTAGCTGCGACGGTGCAGATGCCAATCCCAGACATACACACATGCATATATACAAACATACACACACACACATTCATTCATTCATATGTTTATAGCTGTGTGAAAAAGTTTTTGACCCCTTCCTGATTTCCTTTTCTAATGCATGTTTTTTTTCACATGTTTAATGTTTCAAATCAACAAACAAGTTTAAATTATGGACAAAGATAATACAAAAAGCAGTTTTTAAGTTATGGTATTTATTATTAAGAGAAAAAGTAATCCTAACCTAAAGGCCACGTGTGAAAAACTGATTGCCCCCCTCCCCTTCTTAAAACATAAATTAACTGTGGTTTATCACATCTTTGGGAAACTAAGTTCAAATTTCCTAGTCACACCCAGCCTAATTATTGCCGCGTCTGTTCTCTATCAAGAAATCACTTAAATAGGACCTGCCTGACAAAGTGAACTATGCCAAAAGGTTTTCAAAAGCAAAAAAGTAATTTAAATATATCATTCTGGGAAAGATTATAAAGCTATTTATAAAGCTTTGTGATTTCAACAAACTACAGTGTGAACCATTATCCACAAATGGTGAAAACATGGAACAGTGGTGAAATTTTCCAGGAGTGATCAGCTGATCAAAATTACCCCAAGAGCAGAGCGACAATTCACCCAAGAGGTCACAAAAGACCCAACAACAACATCCAAAGAACTGCAAGCCTCACTTGCCTCAGTAAAGGTCAGTGCTCATAACTGGCAAAACTGGCCTGCATGGCAGAGTTCCAATATGAAAAGCACTGCTGCAATAAGAGCATAAATACTCATCTGAGTGTTGCCAGAAAGCAACTCTGTGGACTGATAAGATAAAAGTTGAACTTTTTGGAAGGCCCCATTGCATCTGGCATATAAGTAACACAGCATTTCAAAATAGGAACATTGCACCAACAGTAAAATATGGTGATGGTAGTTGTAAATGGAACCATGAATTCTGCTGTCTACCAAAAAAATCTTAAGGAGAATGTCTGGCCCTCTGTTTGTCACCTCAAGCTGAAGCGCACTTGGGTTATGCAGCAGGACAATGATCCAAAACACACCAGTAAATCCACCAGCTTAAGAAAAACAAAATTAAGCCTTTGAAGTGGCGTAGTCAAAGTCCTGGACGTAATCCAGTTGAGATGCCGTGGCATGACCTTAAAAAGGCAGTTCATGCTCGAAAACCTCCAATGTGCATGAATTACAACAATTGTTCAAATATGAGTAGGGCAAAATTCCTCCAGAGCATCATAAAAGACTCTTTGCCAGTTATCGCAAATACTTGATTGCAGTTGTTGCTTCTAAAGGTGGCCCAACAAGTTATTAGATTTAGGGGTCAATCACTTTTTTCACACAGGGCCCTGTAGGTTTGGATTTCTTTTTCCCTTAAATGATAAAGACCTTTATTTAAAAACTGAATTTTGTGCTTAATTGTGTTATCTTTGTTTAATATTTAAATTTGATTGGTGATATGTGTGACAAACATGCATTAGAATAGGAAATCAGGAAGGAGCAAAAACTTTTTCACACAACTGTATATATACAGTATGTACTCTTCAACATTGAAATTAAAACATTAAGAATGAAAACTCCTGAAATTATTTCTGTCACATGAAGGATAGGCACATTAATGATATACACGATAGGAGAATGGAAACAACATTTTCAAAGCACCTTGATTTAGTCAATATCAAGTTTGAGTGCCAATGGAAGAGAAACATGGAATTACCTGCCTTGGCATGGTATCCATGAGGTTATTAGTGCTTGTCTGAGGAATGTTCTGACCCAATGAATGCCCTTAGCAGCTCCATTGCCATTGTTAACCAATGACATCTTAAAACATTCTTAGTTTAAAAACCCAATACATAAAGAAATAAAAATGCACACACATCTGCACAGAAAATCTGTGATATTTAACCTCTTTCCGACATGCACCGTACTTGTGCTGCTCTGCGGGAGGTGCATTCCTGCAAACCGTAGTACTAGTACTGCACAGCTTTTAGTTAGGTAGACAGCATGAAAAATAATCAAACTTTCATTTAATTTGCATTTGTTATCAGCTTTCAATTTCTTGCAATGAGAGCATTTATCTAATATGGTGAACTGCTTTTGGCCAAGGAAATGTGCTACCAAAGTCTGATTAAGTATGCAAAGTACCTCAATTCTAGGCTTAAGAGTTAACTGTTGAGTTGCTATGCACCTGGCTTCCTTCACATAATAATAATAATCCTTATAATAATAATAATCTTTATTTATATAGCGCCAACATATTATATTCCGCAGCGCTTTACAGCTTAACAGTTTCAAAACACAAGTAAAAAGTAACAAAGTTAACAATACAACAATTAAAGCAAATGAGTGCCGACTTGTGCATAGCTCTCACTAACCTTTGCCAAGATGGCGTCACACTTTAATCATCACTGTGCATGTGCCAAATTACATTGCACACCTGACTTTTGTTCTGATATGTTCAGTGGGCTAATTAGAACGCTGGATACGTTGGTTTTGCTACATAGATGTTCCTGTGACACAAAAACAGAACACAGTATGACAAACGTGCATAAATACTCTGCTGTAAAACATATGTAACTGTAAGTAGCAAGTGCTAGTAAAAGATGTTAACAAAACCAGGGTATTTTGTTGATACTTTTTTTGCAAAAAAATGTACGCTAAGCCACTCCGCCGCGTCAAGGCATACCCTTCTCGGAGCAGTCCTATCTAATATATTTAAAAACCTGAACATGTGAATAATACCTTCATGAGCAGGGTTCAGAAAGGTGCTGCCCGGTATGGGCTCGCTGGGCAAAATGGCTTTTTATGCATGTCCCAAAGGAGAGAGGCGGGGATCTCCCAAAGCTTGCATAAGCAAGAAATCAATGGATTCAGAACACATGACACATGCACAAAAACTGAACGGGTCATAAGACCCTGTTCACACCACCCAAGAACTAAGACACAAAAACAGAACACAGTATGACAAACGTGCATAAATACTCTGCTGTAAAACATATGTAACTATAAGTAGCAAGTGCTAGTAAAAGATGTTAACAAAACCAGGGTATTTTGTTGATACGTTTTTTTGCAAAAAAAATGTACGCTAAGCCACTCCGCCGCGTCAAGGCATACCCTTCTCGGAGCAGTCCTATCTAATATATTTAAAAACCTGAACATGTGAATAATACCTTCATGAGCAGGGTTCAGAAAGGTGCTGCCCGGTATGGGCTCGCTGGGCAAAATGGCTTTTTATGCATGTCCCAAAGGAGAGAGGCGGGGATCTCCCAAAGCTTGCATAAGCAAGAAATCAATGGATTCAGAACACATGACACATGCACAAAAACTGAACGGGTCATAACACCTGTTCACACCACCCAAGAACTAAGAGTGGCTTAGCGTACATTTTTTTGCAAAAAAACGTATCAACAAAATACCCTGGTTTTGTTAACATCTTTTACTAGCACTTGCTACTTACAGTTACATATGTTTTACAGCAGAGTATTTATGCACGTTTGTCATACTGTGTTCTGTTTTTGTGTCTTAGTTCTTGGGTGGTGTGAACAGGGTCTTATGACCCGTTCAGTTTTTGTGCATGTGTCATGTGTTCTGCATCCATAGATGTTCCTGTGACCTACATGATGAGACATCTGAGCTATATTTAATTATTGTGATTTTTTTTCACCTGGCATTTACCTGGATATTGCACTTTTTCTGTACACTGTAGTGCTGTAATACCTTCACTTGCAGGTAATTTTTATGTATATGCACATGGTAATATATTTGTATATTGCATATTCACAATATATATCTATTTTTAAGTATTTTTTATAACATTGTATAATCACCTTCCTAATCATTGCCTTTAAATATATGGCATTTGCATGGTATCACTGATTGAGTAAGGTTCATACCTCAGAACTGAAACGTTGCCACTACCACTATGGGCTAATAAACCACTTTTTTACCATATTGCTGTGGTGCTGCCTCCATTCATTATTTTTTATTGAGAATCTAGCCATAAATCTCCAAGCCGTTGACTTATATACAGCAATTTGTTGCCCATTGCCTTTCTTCTCTCTCTCTCAGCTCCTGAACTGCTGTTATTAAACATGCAGAATTACTAAACCCCACCAATCGACATTTCTCCTAATCACTGCTCTCACTTTCCAGTTATGTGCTTGTTTAAAGGCACTGTTATCTTTATGAGCAAGTACAGTATTAACAGTTTAGACCCCAAAACAAATGCCCTGACAGATTGCTAATATGTCATGGTAGCATTAGCTCAGCAGAAAGAAACTGATCAGATCTGTCACTCAAGGAGGAGTGCTCACTCCTCAGCAAGCAGAAAGTAAAGAGGCTGCAGAGCTGTGTGCTGCTCAGGACACAACTTAAGAATAATTCTTTTAGGCCTCTTTCACACATCAGGTTTTCTGCTTCAGGCGCGATCCGGCGCTTTTGACTAAAACCGGATCCGTCGAAATGCAATGCCGGATCCGGTTTCCCCCCCATTGACTTGCATTAGAGCCGGATCGAGCCGGATGGCCATGCGTTTCATCCGATTTTCGCCGGATCCGGCAATGTGACGCGATCCGGCGTCTGGAAAAAACGGTGACTGTAACGTTTTTTGTATCCGTCGAAAAAGCCGGACACGCCGGATCCGGCGTGTCCGGCTTTTTCATACAATGAAAGCCTATGAGCGCCGCAATGCGCCGGATCCGAGCATGCTCACTAGCTCTGCCCACAGGACATATATAAAAGCAAGACAATGGGACCCTCAGCCACACCCAACATGCCACCCAAGCCAAGAACCAGGAGCAGGAGAAGGCAGCAGACATCTGCAGCAGCAGCACCATCAGCACCACCCCAAATGGAGCAGCATGCTGAACAACGGGAGGGGAGTCCAGCAGCAGATGAGAGACAGTAAATATCAAATCCCCCATTCCTCCAAACTAGGGCTATGGAATATCAAGATATTCATTGGCCCTTTGTTTCTCTTTATTCAACAGCCGCCCAATAGATGCAGCAGCAGCAGCAATGGCAGCAGCAGAAACACCACCCACAGCCATGGAGTCTGGCCATGAGGAAGACAGCACATCTTCTGGGAGCCCTCCCTCGCATCGTCAGCGTTTGACGGTAAGTTTTTATTTCCAAAATCCATCATCTCTGTAATATATGTGTATTCATTGCCTTTTATTTCAAAACAGGAATCACAAGATGAAGAGGAGCTCCCAGAAGAAGAAGGAAGGGGTGGACAGACACTTGGAGTGGGCTCACAATTGGTAAGTTTTTTGCATCAAACGCAGAAACACAACATCACACTACACACAACACATAGAAAACAATGTTCTGCAGACCACACACAGCAAACAAATGCCTACATCCAAAGACATAACATTTTTTTGTTTTCTTCTCTAGTCTTCCCAATCTGGTGCTCGGCCAAGAGGTCCTCGCAGTGCCTCCCAGGGTCGTCAGCGACAGCAACGCGGCGGTCACCAGCGTGTAAGTATAAATATTTTTGCTTTGTTTTTTTTGCACTTTTTATTTCATTTCTTTTGTGGAGGCTAAGGCCGGTTTCACATTAGCGCTTTTTAAGCGCACGCACGGCCGGGGGTAGCTCCGCCCCCGAGCCGGCTCTCTGCCCGGTGTGCCCGCCCCTTGCTTGTAGCGCCGCCTACTAGCGGACAGCGGCGCCTGCGATCGGCGCACCCTATCTTTAGCATAGGGTGCGCAGATCGTGCGCAGGCCGTGCGCTAGTTGCGCTTTGACCTGCGCTGCGCACTTTTGACGGTGCGCCGTGCGCGCCAAAATCAAACTTTTCGACCGCCCCGGTACATCTGCACCTTCCCAGCCTTCCCACACATTCGACCCATCTGTCCCATCCACCAGCACAGGAGCATCGTGGCCGCCTACATTACATGAAGCTGCTGGTGAGGAGATCGCTTTCCCTTTACCCCACCCTTCTGCCCCTGCCACCTCTAGTACACCTGCGGGTACTGGGCGGCAGCGGCAGAGGGGTCAGGAAAAGACTTATGCGCTCTCTAACGCTCTCTCCTGCCCAGCAGATGCATGTAATGCATTCATGCCACGCTGATCTCCAGCAAGTTACCTCCCAACCTCCTCCTCCCACCACAGTAGTTCCTCCACCTGCACCCCCTCCAGCCACTTTCCATCCTCCCCCTCCTATTACATCTACACCCCCTCCAGCCACTTTCCATCCTCACCCTCCTATTACATCTACACCTCCTCCAGCCACTTTCCATCCTCCCCCTCCTATTACATACCATCCACCTCCCCAGCACCATCCACCTCCCCAGCACCATCCACCTCCCCAGCACCAGCAACCTCCCCAGCACCAGCAACCTCCCCAGTACCAGCAACCTCCCCAGTACCAGCAACCTCCCCAGTACCAGCAACCTCCCCAGTACCTGCAAACTCCCCAGTACCAGCAACCTCCCCAGTACCAGACATCTCCCCACTTCCAGCAACCTGCCCCGTACCAGACATCTCCCCACTTCCAGCAACCTGCCCCGTACCAGACATCTCCCCACTTCCAGCAACCTGCCCCGTACCAGACATCTCCCCACTTCCAGCAACCTGCCCCGTACCAAACTCCTTCCCCATACAACTTGCCATCAACATCATCTGCTCCTACAGTCCCTGCCCAACCCTCCACTCCACCACCCACCACCTCTTCTGCTTCCCACATGTCCACCCATTCTGTAGTTTTTTCCACACCTTCACCTCTAAATGTTCCTTCCCCACCACGATCCCAGTCCTCTCTCCACACTCCCAGTGTCGAAGTGTACCGCAGCCCCTACAGCAGTATTTCCACCACACTACACAGATTTATAATGTGTGTATTTAATTAAAAATGACCAGTTTTATGGTTTCAAAGCTTTATTAAACAAGTTTATTAAAATTTTAAAAAAGTTTACTAAAAAAACCATTTTTCAATAAAAGTTAAATTATTTTACACTGGTTGTCTGTCATTTCTTTCTGCGGCGAAAAAGGTTAAATACAGGGTATTTAAAAGGTGAAATGGTATTCAAAACTAGGTATATAACTGTGGGTAAATTTTAGCTTTTTGCCACAGTTGTGTTCCTGGTTGTGTTTGAAGCAAAGTATTTCACCTAAAAAGTTGTGTTTATTGTTGGTGATTTCATAACAATGTACACAACTTTTGTTAAAAGGTGAAATACTTTGCATAAAACACAACCAGGTACACACCTGTGGCCTAAAGCTAAAAATAGAGACCATGACAAGATAGCCAACTTTGGTTGGCAAAGGTATATACTGTTGGTACAGAAGGTACACAAGTTTGGTTGGGCACAAATCTTTCACACTCTGTCATCCTGCCAGTGTACTCTGCCTTGAGGTGACATAAAGTATAGTGCAAAATTGTCCCTCATTACTGAAACCGTCACAGAACTTCTAGTGGTAATGTCATGGTAATCTTGCAAGGTGGTTTCTTCAGAGGTGTCCTCAATGGAAATGGGTTCCTTGCAGATAACAAAATTGTGGAGTACCACGCACGCTTTGATCACCTCGTCCACAGTTTCTGTCTTGAGGTTGATCGCAGTCAATAGGACCCGCCATTTGGCTGTCAGAATACCAAAGGTACATTCAACCATTCTTCTTGCTCTTGTGAGGCGGTAATTAAAAATGCATTTTGGTCTTGTCAATCCTCTGCTAGAGTACGGTTTCAAAATGTGTTCTGACAGCTGGAAGGCTTCATCCCCTACACAGACAAATGGCATAGGTGGACCAGATGTTTGCGGCAGCGGTCTAGGTGGTGGGAACTGGAAGGTGTTTCCATACAGTTTACGCCCCATGGCAGACAGTTTGAAAACTTGAGAGTCATTGGAGCGGCCATAGGCCCCAATATCAACCGCAATAAATTTGTATTCCGCGTCAGCGATGGCCATGAGGGCAATTGAAAAATATTTCTTGTAATTGAAATATTCCGATCCCGATCCAGCTGGCTTTACAATGCGGATATGTTTCCCGTCCACAGCGCCCAAGCAGTTGGGAAACTGACATATCTGTTGAAACTTGTCAGCAATTTCAATCCACCTCTCTGTTGTGGGCTCTGGTAAAAACTCTTCAGCTAAGGAGTCCCACAGTGCACGGCATGTGTACTTCACTATTCCAGATATGGTGGAAATCCCGAGTCTGTACTGGAAATGCAGTGACGAAAGGGATTCTCCAGTTGCAAGAAATCTGTGGGGAATTAAAAAACAATAAATTAGTTTTAAATCACAGCATTACATACCAAAACTGAGCTATAACACTTGGAGATACAAACTACCACCAACAAGATTGCAGTGAAAGTGTGCTCTGATGCGATCACATCCAATAAATGTGGCTAACCTTAAAGTCACCATCAGACGCTCTGTGGGTGAAACAGAGAAGCGGCAATAGGTGTCCGCTTTTCTTATGAGGTGTGCAATGCTCTCCACCAAGTAATCAAAATTCTCCATTTTCATCCTAACATATCCAAAAAATTTATCCGGGTTTCGTCGAAGGTCCATGCAGAGTGTAGAATAGACCCCACGCGTCATTCTCTTGGCTGTGATGGGGTGGATCCACAAACGTCATCTACGATGCCTGATGCGCTGCTGTCTTGCTCTCTCCTTCTCCAGAACAATCACCCTCAAACGATTCGCCTCCGCTATAAAATCCGCCAAATTCTTCAAAATATTTCCAATGACAACATCCATCTTCGCCAGTAACTTGCTCTTCTCTCCAACCTGCACTTTCTCCTCTACAACCTGTCAAAGAAGGGCTGTAGGAACATGCTATATATAGTTTTCCAGTAGCCAATCCCGTTCGGAAGGCCACAAGGGTCAATTTTAAAAACCGGATCCGGCGTAATCCGTCAAAAAACGGATAGAAAAACGGATGAACCGGATGAGACGGATCCGGTTTTGTCTGTCAAGAAAAAGACGGATCCGGCAGAAAACCGGATCCGTCACATCCGGTTTTACTAAACATTTGCCGGATCCGGCGTTCCGGCACGACGCCGGATCGCGCCTGACGCCGAAAACCTGAAGTGTGAAAGTAGCCTTAGTATGCCTTATTTTCTCTTTAACGTATGGGACAATTGAAATTGGTGAAGAATAGTGTTGACCGATACTATCCGATATTGAGAAATATCGGATCAGATTGGATCGGCCGATATCCAAAAAGTATCGGGTATCGCCGATTCCGATCCCGGAAGTCCCATTCAAGTCAATGAGACCAAAATATCGGAATTAAAAAAAACCCTTTCTTTCCTTGTAGGTTAATTCTACATGAGGAAAAACAACTAAGAATAATGTAGAATGTACTGGGGGAGGTGGAGGAGACATTAAAGGCATAGAGGTTTAGCCCAATTAAATGGAATAGCAGGAATTAATTTTTTTTTTCAAAGACGTTCGGAGTTACAAAGATATTGACTATGTTAACCTCTTTTATATTTTGTCAGATATGTATGTTTCACTACTTCCATGCTCTTCACCTTCTTTTTTACTTCTCCCACACTTTCTCCTTCATGATCCTCAGCAGCAACATCTTTTTCATCAACTTCTTCTTCACCTTATTCATCTTCTTCTTCTTTCTATTATTCTTTTTTTTAACATTCTTCATCTCCTTCCTATTATTCTTTTTTTGTACATTCTTCATATTCTTCTTATTCATCTTCTTCCTATTCTTCTTCTTCATCATATTCTTATTTGTGACAGGCATTCCTGTAGTTGTTATCTATAAGAGTTTGAAGATTACACCTTTCATTCTGCCTGTCAAAAAAGATTTACAACAGGATTTGTCCGCGTTCAGTTTGGCCTGCAGCAGCAGGCATTGTCCAGGGGCACCACGAGGAGGAATGGACTTACCCCTATACACTGCTTAGTCTTCTTCTGCTTATAATTTAGATAATATATTTTGCTCTGATTTTTAGTCTTATGCTTAATGTTCTTCTGCTTTTGGTCCTTCTGCTTTTTGTTCTTCTGCTTCTTGGTCTTCTGTCTCTTGTTGTTCTGCATCTTGGTGGTTGTCTTCATGTTCTTTGTCCTCTTCGTCATCTTCTTCAGGGTCATCTTTTTGGAATTTCGGTGTGGTCTTCAGGGTCGTCGTCTTCAGGGTCGTCGTCAGGGAGATCCAGAGTGAGAACCAAAAACCATTTCCACAAGCTTGAACTTGGAAAAGTAGCAAAAGGTACAAGAAGGCTGAGGAACTGCTGAGAACCAGCTGACAGTACTGGAACCCGGATGGTTAGCAGAAGGAAGAAGAGCAAATGGAACTAGCGTGGAGCAGCTGACGGTGCTAGAACCCGGAGGGGCAGCAGAAGAGCAGAAGGAACAAGAGCCAATGGCACAACCGTGGACCAGCTGACGGCGCTGGAACACAGTTACTAAGCAGGAGGTACCTGTGCTACAAAGCACTACCAAGGACCAGCAGACATTGCTGGAACTCGGATATTGAGAAGGAGGCACCTAAGCCAAAGGCACTGCCGAGAACCAGCTGATGGTGCTGGAACCCAGATGGGTAGCAGAAGGTACCCATGATAAACAAAGTTGCAAGGCTGCGAGCCGGCCGCAGTTACCGAAACCCACAGTCCTAAAGGGGGTGCTTGTCCTATTGGCACTACGGAACCAGCCTTTATTACCAGAACCCGCAGCCAACATAGGAAGCACCTAAACTGCAGGCACCATAGACTCGGCTAACCCGACCACAACACGACAGGATAATGTATTGGTGGCAAAGTGACGTTGACTCTATCCGGAAACAGCAGGCATGCTGGACCCAGGCTGGGCAGGAGGGAGTACCCATGCCAAAGACACTGCCGAGAACCAGCTGACGGTGCTGGAACGCAAAGTGGCAGCTGAAGGAACAAGAGGCAATGGCACAACTGTGGACCAGCTGACGGTGCTGGAACACGGTTACTAAGCAGGAGGTACCTGTGCTACGAAGCACTACCAAGGACCAGCAGACGTTGCTGGAACTCGGATGCCGAGAAGGAGGCACCTCGGCCAAAGGCAATGTCAAGAACCAGCTGATGGTGCTGGAACCCGGATGGGTAGCAGAAGCTGCAAGAGCAAATGGAACTAGCGAGGACCAGCTGACGGTGCTGGAACCCGGAGGGGCAGCAGAAGGAACAAGAGCCAATGGCACAACCGTGGACCAACTGACGGTGCTGGAACATGGTTACTAAGCAGGAGGTACCTGTGCTACAAAGCACTACCAAGGACCAGCAGACGTTGCTGGAACTCGGATACCGAGAAGGAGGCACCTCGGCCAAAGGCACTTTTCTTGCTTTAGGCTTATGTAGTCCTCTGGCCGTGACAAGGCATCTAGGTTCATCGTAGGCACGCTCCACGGCTACTGCTAGTTGTGTGGTAAGATCAGGGATCTGCAATCTGCATAGTTACCACCCAGTCTGGTTTTCTGTGGCTTAGCTTGTTTTGCCTTTTTCTCCTCGGTGACCCATTCATAACAGAATCACCAGCCATACCGCAGATTCTAGGGTACTCAAAAGCAGGAAAGAATTGTAAAAAAAAAAAGAAGTGTCAGAATTTTTTTTTATATATATGTATATTTTTCCCTCTTTTTCTCTGGGGCCGTAGGAGGATTTTTTTTTTTTAATGGAGATTAAGCAATTGTCTGATCGTGTGGAGCAGCTCACTGCTGAAGTGCGGGGAATTTCCGCCTATCTCACTCATTCACATGCTGCTGAACCAAGGATCCCTACTCCTGATGTGTTTTTTGGGGATCGGTCTAAATTTTTGAATTTTAAGAATAATTGTAAATTATTTCTTGCCTTGAAGCCTAATTCATCGGGGAGCTCTGCGCAGCAGGTTAAAATTGTCATCTCTTTGCTGCGCGGCGATCCCCAGGATTGGGCGTTTTCTTTGACACCTGAAGATCCTATTTTGACTAATGTGGATGCATTTTTTCAAGACTTGGGGTTGTTGTATGATGAACCTAATGCTATTGATCAAGCTGAGAAAGACCTATTGGCATTGAACCAGGGTCAAGATTCTGCAGAGTTATACTGTCAAAAATTCCGAAAGTGGGCGGTCCTTACTACCTGGAAGGATGGTGCCTTGGCAGCTCTCTTTGGGAAGGGTTTATCAGAGACCGTAAAAAATGTTATGGTTGGATTTCCTGTTCCCTCTGGTCTGGATGATTCTATGTCATTAGCCATTCAAATTGATCGGCGTTTACGTGAACGCAAAACTACACGAGAGGAGTTGCCACCTTTTGGACAAATGTCTGAAACTATGCAATGTGATAGAGTTTTGTCTAGGGCGCAACGTCAGGAGTTTAGAAGGCGTAATAAGCTGTGTTTTTTTCTGTGGAGACGTCTCTCATACTATTTCTGTCTGCCCAAAACGAGAGAAATGTTTTTCACACACATTTGCTGTGGGCAGTATACAACCTAAGTTTCTTTTAGCAATTACTCTGATCTGCTCCTTATCCACATTTTCCACAAAGGCTTTTGTGGATTCAGGAGCAGCATTGAATCTGATGGATTTGGACTTTGCTAAACGTTGTGGTTTTTCCATGACGCCTCTGCGGACGCCTATTCCTTTGAGTGGTATTGATGCTACTCCTTTGGCGGAGAATAAACCTCAGTTTTGGACCCAATTGACGATGCGGGTTGCCCCAGACCACCAAGAAAATTGTAAATTTTTGGTGCTGCATAATTTGCATAATACTATTGTTCTGGGTTTTCCTTGGTTGCAACTAATAATCCAGTTTTGGATGGGAAATCTGGGTCTGTGGTGAGTTGGGGTTGTCAGTGTGTTCTTAGGGACGCTCCTGTTTTCGCCACCTCTCCTCAGTATCATGATATTACTGATTATCTAGCCGATTTTTCTGATATATTTAGTGAGAGCAAGTCTGCGTCTTTGCCTCCTCATAGGAGTTATGACTGTGCAATTGAGTTGATGCCTGGGTGTAAATTTCCCAAGGGTCGGCTTTTCAACTTATCAGTACCCGAATATGATGCTATGCGATCCTATATTAAGGAGTTATTGGAGAAGGGTCATATTAGACCATCCTCGTCACCTTTAGGTGCTGGGGGTTTTTTTGTGGCCAAGAAAGATGGTTCATTAAGACCGTGTATTGATTATCGTTCCCTTAATAAGATGACGGTTAAATATCAGTACCCGTTACCTCTGATGTCTGATTTATTCTCCAGAGATAAGAGTGCCTGCTGGTTTACTAAGCTTGACCTCAGGGGGGGCCTATAATCTTATTCGCATCAAGCACGGGGATGAATGGAAGACGGTGTTTAATACTCCGGAGGGACATTTTGAGTACCTGGTGATGCCTTTTAGGCTAGGTGCACACGTACCGGAACTCTCGCGGAAATTACCGCGAGAATTCCGGAATTCCAGTCCGCGGGAAAATCGCATTTTAAATTCCCGCGATTTTCCCGCGGAAAAACTAGCATTTTGCAAGCGTAATTAGCTTGCAAAATGCTAGCGTTTTCCAAGCGATCTGTAGCATCGCTTGGAGAACTGATTGACAGGTTGGTCACACTCGTCAAACATAGTGTTTGACGAGTGTGACCAACTTTTTACTACTGAGGCCGCCTATGCGGCATCAGCAGTAAAAGATAGAATGTAAAAAAAAACAAAAAAACTGTGTTATTCTCACCCTCCGACGTCCCGCGCATCCGTTCCCAGTAATCCTTTGCGAAAATGTTCGCGATGACGTCAGTTCTCGCGGGATCGCGACGTCTCGCGGTAATTCGCGATGACGTCGCGCGAATGACCGCGAGACTTCGCGATCCTGCGAGAAGGGACGTCATCGTGAGCATTTCCGCAAAGGACTACTGGGAACGAGAGCGTGAAGAGAAGCGGGAAGACTGCGCGGGACGTCGGAGGGTGAGAATAACAATATTTTTTATTTTAAATTCTATTTTTTACAGGGATATGGTACCCAAAGCCCGGAGGACAGTCTCCTCTCCTCCGGACCATGGGTACCATCCGCAATTGTTCTGCTTACTTTTCGCATGCTGTGCACAGCCACATGCGGGAAATAAGCGGAACAATGCATTCCTATGGGTGCGGGATCGCCGCGATTCTGCAAATTAATGAGCATGCTGCGGTTTTTACCGCGAAGCGATTCCGCCGCGGTAAAAACCGCAGCATTAGCACAGCATTGCGGAATCCCAAAGGAATGCATGGGATGCTTATTTTTCGCGTTTTTGAGGCAAAGTCGCGCGGTTAAAACCGCCGCGGAAACGCGAAAAAACGCCACGTGTGAACTCAGCCTTAGGCTCACTAATGCCCCTTCTGTCTTCCAGTCCTTTATGAATGATATTTTCCATGACTTTGTGGATAAGTTTTTGATCATCTATCTGGATAATATTATGATCTTTTCTAGTGATTGGGATTCTCATGTGGAATACGTCTGGACTGTGTTCCGGATTTTGAGGGAGAATTCCCTGTTTGTTAAGGGATCGAAATGCCTCTTTGGTGTACAGAGGATTTCATTTTTGGGATTTATCTTATCTCCATCGACTATTGAAATGGACCCGGTCAAGGTACAGGCCATTTATGATTGGGTTCAGCCTACTTCTTTGAAGGCCCTCCAGAAGTTTTTGAGTTTTTCTAATTTCTATCGTAAATTTATAGGTAATTTTTCTGGTATTGACAAACCACTGACTGATCTGACCAAGAAGGGAGCTGATGTGCTGAATTGGTCTCCTGAGGCTATCTCAGCATTTCAGGAGGTTAAGCAGAGATTTACTTCAGCTCCAGTTTTACGGCAACCTGTTATCTCACTTCCATTTCAGGTGGAGGTAGATGCTTCTGAGATTGGTGCAGGAGCTGTTTTGTCCCAAAAAGACCCTGTGACTTCTAAGATGAATCCCTGTGCCTTCTTTTCTCAAAAGTTCTCCCCATCTGAATGCAACTATGACGTGGGGAATTGGGAATTGTTGGCCATGAAGTGGGCATTTGAGGAGTGGAGACATTGGTTGGAGGAAGCTAGACATCAAGTTGTGGTCCTCACCGATCACAAAAATTTGATTTATCTGGAGTCGGCCAAACGCTTGAATCCTAGACAGGCTAGATGGGCCTTGTTTTTCACGCGTTTTAATTTTGTGGTTTCTTTTCTTCCGGGCACTAAGAATGTTAAGGCAGACGCCCTTTCTAGGAGTTTCTTTGCCGATTCTTTTAGTGTGACCGAGCCTACTACCATCCTAGGTGAGGGGGTAGTTCTTTCTGCCATTTCGCCAGATTTGAGACGCGCCCTGGAGGAATTTCAGGAGAATAAACCTGAGCGTTGCCCTATGGGAAAATTGTATGTTCCTGACCAGTGGAGAAAGAGAGTAATGTCTGAAATTCATTGCTCTGCATTGGCTTGTCATCCAGGTATTTTTGGAACCAGAGATTTGGTGAGTCGGTCCTTTTGGTGGCCTGCCTTATCTCGTGACGTCAGGAATTTTGTACAGTCCTGTGGGACTTGTTCTCGGTCTAAACCCTGTTCTCGTTCTAGTGGGTTGCTGATGCCCTTGCCGGTGCCCAAGAGGCCATGGACCCATATCTCAATGGATTTTATTTCTAATCTTCCTGTCTCTCAGAGAATGACTGTTATCTGGGTGATTTGTGATAGATTTTCGAAGATGGTCCATCTTGTACCACTCCCAAAGTTGCCATCTTCAGCTGAGTTGGTACCCTTGTTTTTACAACAGGTGGTTCGGTTACATGGGATTCCTGAGAACATTGTGTCCAACAGAGGAGTCCAGTTTGTTTCCAGATTCTGGAAAGCCTTTTGTTCCAATCTGGGAATTCAGTTATTCTTCTCCTCTGCGTTTCATCCCCAGACCAATGGACAGACTAAGAGAACAAACCAGACCTTGGAGTCTTATTTGAGATGTTTTATATCTGCTGATCAGGATGATTGGGTCTCATTTTTGCCCGAATTTGCACTGAACAATAGAGCTAGTTCTGCCACTTTGATGTCACCCTTTTTCTGTAATTTTGGGTTTCATCCTCGATTCTCTTCAGGACAAGTGGAATCTTCATCCTGCCTAGGTGTGGACACGTTGGTTAAGAGAATGCAGTAGATATGGGACCAAGTGGTGGATAAGTTGTCACTCTCTCAGGAAAAGGACCAGCGATTTTCCAACCGGCATAGGACCATTGGTCCCCGGTTTAAAGTGGGTGATATGGCTTGGTTGTCGTCTAAGAATATTCCTATGAAGGTTGCATCACCTAAATTTAAGCCAAGATTTATTGGTCCTTATAAGATTTTGGAAATTCTTAATTCTGTTTCGTTTCTATTGGCTCTTCCAGTTACGTTTATGATCCATAACGTATTTCACAAATCTCTGTTGAAGAGGTTTGTTGAGCCAGTGGTTCCTATGGCAGCACCTCCTGACCCTGTGTTGGTCAAAGGCAATGTGGAATATGAGGTAGAGAAAATATTGGATTCTCGTTTGGTTAGACGGAGACTCCAGTATTTGGTCAAATGGAAGGGTTATGGTCAGGAGGATAATTCTTCGGTCTCTGCCTCCGATATTCATGCCAATAGATTGGTTCGTGCTTTTCACCATGCCCATCCTGATCGGCCTGGTGGCATGGATGAGGGTTCCGTGACCTCTCCTCAAGGGGGGGTATTGTTGTGAGTTAATTCTCTGGTTCACCAGTTGTGAGTTCCCCTTCTGGACTCCCTCTGGTGGTGATGGGAGGTGGTGCGGCTGGTTTGATCGGTGGAGATCTGCCACCTGAGAATGAGGATGACGATTGGATCTCAGGATTCTCAGATTGGATTTAAGACAGCTGACACCCTACTCAGTTGCTGGTGATTCCTTCTGGCTTGTCAGCTTTTGATTTTCAGCTCTGTTCCAGTCATCTAAAGCTAAGTTTTTCTGCTAATGTTCACACTTGATTTTGTTGGTCTATTCAGTTTTTTGTGTGGTCTGCCTGGCCCGGCTGGGGGCTGAGCTGAATTTCCACTCTTATTTATCAGTATTTTGCCAATTGGCTTTTTGTCCCTTACTAGTTCGGTCTCTTTTTGCTCTGTCTCAGAATATTTCAGAGTGCTGATATAGTGGGAGGTCTAGTGACTTCAGGGTTAATTTTGCTATCAGAAGTGTTGGACATTATTTTTGAAGGGTTTTTTGCAGGTTGCAGCCGGTGTCTTCCCTTTCCTTTCCTGTCTAGTTAGTTTGGGCCCCATCATTTGCTCAGCCTATTTTCCTGCCTGTGTTTGTGCCTTCATCTTGTTTCACCGTCAATACATGTGTGGGGGATATCTATTCCTTTGG
Organism: Dendrobates tinctorius; assembly: GCF_039654945.1. Taxonomy (NCBI): domain Eukaryota; kingdom Metazoa; phylum Chordata; class Amphibia; order Anura; family Dendrobatidae; genus Dendrobates; species Dendrobates tinctorius. The sequence goes on from NW_027361704.1 coordinate 30,574,072, forward strand.
GTCTGCTCTGGGGCAGTTAGTTTTCCCTTTTCTTGCTTTAGGCTTATGTTGTCCTCCGACCGTGATGAGGCGTCTAGGTTCATCGTGGGCATGCTCCACGGCTACTGCTAGTTGTGTGGTAAGATCAGGGATCTACAATCTGCATAGTTACCAACCACTCTGGTTTTCTGTGGCTTAGCTTGTTTTGCCTTTTTCTCCTCGGTGACCCATTCATAACAGGCACAACTGTGGACCAGCTGACGGTGCAGGAACACAGTTACTAAGCAGGAGGTACCTGTGCTACAAAGCACTACCAAGGACCAGCAGACGTTGCTGGAACTCGGATACCGAGAAGGAGGCACCTCGGCCAAAGGCACTGCCGAGAACCAGCTGACGGTGCTTGAACCCGGATGGGTAGCAGAAGGTACCCATGATAAACAAAGTTGCAAGGCCGCGAGCCTGCAGCAGTTACCGAAACCCACAGGCCTACAGGGGGTGCTTGTCCTATTGGCACTACGGAACCAGCCTTTATTACCACAACCCACAGCCCACATAGGAAGCACCTAAACTGCAGGCACCATAGACTCGGCTAACCCGACCGCAACACGACAGGACAACGTATTGGTGGCAAAGTGACGTTGACACTACCCGGAAACAGCAGGCGTGCTGGACCCAGGCTGGGCAGGAGGGAGTACTCGTGCCAAAGACACTTCTGAGCAGCAACTGGCGATGTTGGAGCCCAGGGTCAATCAGGGTGTAGGCTGAGGCCTAATTTCATCAAGTTTAATATCTGTTGTAGACTACTACTGATTTTAAACGTGCTCCAACTAGGCCTCTGGCTTCACTCTGTCTCTGGTATTTCCCCTGGTCTCCAACCCCGCCAGTTGCTGCTCAGAAATGGCGTCTGCAGAATCAACACTTGTTCCTGTGTTACTGGGGTTCAGTAACGTCTGCTGTTCCCCTGATGTGTGTCCGGCAATATCTCCTGCTCTGTCCACATTCCCACTACTATTAGTGGGAATGTGGACAGAGCAGGAGACATTGCCAGACACACATCAGGGGTTCAGCTGACGTTACTGAACCCCAGTAACACAGGAACAAGTGTTGATTGTGCAGACGCCACTTCTGAGCAGCAATTGGTGGGGTTGGAGGCCAGGGGAAATATTAGAGACAGAGTGGAGCCAGAGACCTAGTTGGAGCAAGTTTGAAATCAGTAGTTGTGCGAATGTGGAGGCAGCAGAAGACATTGCCATCCACACAGCAGGGGAGCAGCTGGCGTTACTGAACCCCACTAACACAGGAGCTAGTGTTTTTCTCTGTGCAGATGGCACTTCTGAGCAACAACAGGCTGTGTTGAAGCCCAGGGTGTCACGATACTAGTGGATACAACTGGACACCAGTGGCTAGGTCAAAGAGACTACAGACACAGTTGGTTGCGCAAGTAATATTGTATTAATGACCTGAATGCAATATAGCATATAAGTCCAGATAAATGTTCAGTCAATATGATAAATGGTAATAGCAGAGCTGATACTCTGCGACACAGCATGCAAAGTCACTGAGCAATGCGGGCACAAGACACAGGCTCTTGCAGAGCGGAGGAACACACTAGCTGGCTGGAGTTCTTACTTCACCACAGGTGTAGGCAGGCAGAGGTTCCTGAAGTCAAGTGTTCAGCAATCACTCGGTCAGCAGGCAGGGATCCAGACGTGCAGGTTGGCAGAGGACTCCGCCGTTAAGAGAGGACCAACAGGGATAGTAAGTCCAGGCTTGGGACTGCAGAGGCACAAAGTCCAATACATAATACACAAGCAATGAATCAGAGCAGGTGCTGGCTTTATATACAGCTTTGGCAGGAAGCAAGATGGCCGACGTGGAAACATCAAGATCCATGTTAACTAAGGGCAAGTCTAAGGGCAAGAGAAACAGATTCCAGGACTAGATACTGACACAGGGATTACAGTTCAGGTGGTAGAAACATGAACACAACAGGAGATCTGGATACTGTTGCCAACCAATTATTTATTCTGGAAGAGGACTGGCAAATTCTGGCGAGATCCAGGCCTTGTTCATTTTCAGAAAAGTAAGCCGGTCAACGTTATCGGAGGATAGTCGCGTGCGACGGTCTGTTAGTACACCACCTGCGGCACTAAAGACGCGTTCCGATAATACAATGGCAGCAGGGCAAGCCAGCACCTCCAATGCATACTGGCTAAGCTCTGGCCATGTATCCAGCTTAGAGACCCAAAACTTGAAGGGGGAAGAGCCGTCTGGGAGTACACTGACAGGGCAAGACATGTAGTCTGTCACCATCTGACGGAAACGTTGCCTCCTGCTGACTGGAGCTGTCTGTGTTGGTGTAGACATTTGTGGCGGGTACACAAAACTTTGCCACATTTGGGCCATACTGGACTTGCCTTGTGCTGAGACGCTGCCTCTGCTCCCTCTTTGTGCAGAGCTTCCTCCACTGCCTCGACGCACAGAGCTGCTTTGTAAAGCACTAGCACCACTGCTCTCGGGTGGAATGGAGAACATGATGGACTGCACCAGTGTGTCTTGGTACTCCCGCATTTTACGCTCCCGGTTCAACGGTGTTATGAGGCTTTGTAAGTTGTCCCGGTAGCGAGGATCTAGGAGTGTGTACACCCAATAATCAGCCGTGTTGAGAATGTGGGCGATGCGGCGGTCGTTTCTCAGGCACTGCAGCATGAAATCAAACATGTGCTGAAGACTCCCAACTGCCCAAGAAACGCTGTCCCCTGCTTGAGGCGTCATCTCTGCCTGCTCTGCATCACCCCACCCTCGCTGTACATACTGACTAGAGCATTGTGTACCTCCCTCCTCTGGAGAGATGTCTTCCTCCTCCATTGACTCCTCCTCATCCTCCTCACAAAGTGTCCCCTGCCTAGGCCTTTGAGAGGAACCACGTAGCGCAGACTGTCCAGAAGCAGATGGCATTTGTGACTCCTCATCCTCCACCTCTTACAAAACCTCCTCCCTTAGTGCTTGCAGTGTTTTTTGAAGCAGGCAGATAAGGGGGACAGTCATGCTGACTAGTGCATCATCTGCACTCGCCTTCCACGTGGAATCATCGAAGTCACGCAAAACGAGGCAGATGTCCTTATTAGAGGCCCACTCAGTGGTGCTGAAGTGTGACCGGCGCACAGTGTGACTTGTTTGCGCCTGATGCAGCTGGTACTCAATTACTTCTGCCTGCTGCTCACACAACCGCTCCAACATATGTAACATTGAATTCCACCTGGTGGGTAGGTCACATATGATGCGATGTTCCGGAAGGCATAATCGGCGCTGCAGAGATGCAATGCACGATCTTGCCGTGCTGGAACGCCGCAAGTGAGCGCACTCTATGCGGACCTTGTGCATCAGTGCATCAAGATCCGGATAGTCCCTCAGAAAGCTCTGCACGACCAAGTTGAGCAAATGTGCCAGACATGGGATGTGAGTGAGGTTGCCTAGGCTCAGAGCTGCCACCAGATTTTGGCCATTGTCACACACTACCAAGCCTGGCTGGAGATTCGCTGGCAGAAACCACACGTCGCTCTCCTGCTTGATGGCATTTCAGAGCTCCTGCGCTGTGTGGCTTCGATTCCCCAAAGAAATTAATTTCAGTACGGCCTGTTGACTTTTGGCCACGGCTGTGCTCATATCGGTCGTAACAGGCTCCTGCAGCGCTGATTCTGAGGAACTGGAGTATGAGGAGGAGTCAATGTGTACAGACTGGATTCCTGCAATCCTTGGAGTTGGCAGAACACGTACAGCACCACTCTCAAGATCTGTACCCGGCTCCACAACATTGTCCCAATGGGCAGTGAGGGAAAAGTATCGTCCCTGTCCATGGGTACTGGTCCACGCATCGGTGGTCAGGCGGACCTTGCTATTGACGGCGTTTAGTAGCGCATGTTTAATTTTTCCCTCCACATACTTTTGCAGGGCAGGGACGGCTTGCCTGCTGAAATAAAAGCGGCTGGGCACATTGTATTGTGGGACTGCCAATGCCATGAAGTTCCGGAAGGTATCAGTCTCCACCAGCCTGAATGTGAACATGTCAAGGGCCAGTAATTTGGCAATGCCAGCATTCAGAGCCTGTGCTCGGGGATGGTTTGCCGAGTATGGCTGCCTTTTCTCCCATGCCTGTGCTATCGATGGCTGTAGAGTGGCCTGGGAGTGTGAGGATTAACAGGAACGTGGTGCTGTGGGTGGAATGTCACTGGGTCTCTGGATAACAGTGCCAGAGGTTCTTCCATGGTGATCCTGTGAGGAAGCCGAACTAGCTGTGTGTGAGCTGGAGGAAGAAGCTACAACACGAGCTAAGGATTAGGTAGGTGGTGCTGTAGGTTGGCCTACGTCATCAGTGTGTCTTTGTAACTCCACCACGTGCTTGGTCTGCACATGTTTCCACATATTTGTGGTATTGAGATTGCTGACACTTTTCCCTCTTTTGACTTTCTGATGACACAGCTTGCATTTGACAAAGCAAATATCATCTGCAACTGTGTCAAAAAAGGACCACGCACTGCAAGTCTTGGGAGCGCCCGTATTGGCTTTTGGAAGAGGAATGCTCCTAATGGGTGCCAAAGTGGAGGCTACAGGCAACCAAGTCTGCCCCCTCCCTCTCCCTCCTGTTTTGGCCGTTCGGGGAATCTCTTCCTCAGAGCTGCTCCCACCACCTTCCTGTTCCTCATGCCATGATGGGTCAAGGACCTCATCATCTACACTCCCCTCTTCAAACACCTGCTTCTCCTGGGTAGTCTCTCCAGCAACGTACGCACCAGAAAGTGGCACCTGAGTCTCGTCATCATCTGATGCGTACTGAGGTGTGCTGACCATAGGCACTGGCCCACCCGCCTCTTCAGATTCAGAGGGACAAAGCAGTTGCGCATCACTGTATACTCCCTCTTCTTCACATTCTTGAATGCTGCTTGCCTAGCCCCTTCTTTCCAAGCCAACAGATTCAGAGAACAGAAGTAGAGACTGTGATGACTCCTGTCCAGGGCTCTCTGACTGCCTGGGCAATTTGGCAGGTGGTGAAGAGGCAGATGGTTGCTTTTCAGTGCTCTGGCCCTGAGAGGACGTGTAAGTCATTGAAGTCGATGCATTAGCTGCCATCCATCCGACAACGGCTTCAATTTGTTCCTCCCTCAGCAGTGGGGTACGGCGAGGTCCTACAAAGCTGTGTATAAAGGACTGTTGCCTGGTAAAACTGGGGGATACTGACTCACTGGTGCCCGCAGCAGGCACAGAATCCCCACGTCCTCTCCCTGCTGAAACTCCATGCCCACGTGCCTTACTCCCTGCCTTCTTCATCTTGGTAGACTGATAAAGATAGGCAGAAAAGTACAAAGGGGGGGCTTAGTGTGCTTATTCCTGAACAGCTGCTAACAGGTATAAGAAACACTAATTTTATAAAGTGTGTGGACTACACTTTAATAGGAGCTAATGTGGCCTACACAACTGTCCAATGGAGTGTTTAGTGAACTATATTTTGTTTTTTTCAAAAAAACAAAAAGGATGTGACCAAAGATTTGAAAGCGATAGTATCACAAACTTTTTGGAGCTATTACAATGCAGGAAGGTAACCTACAATGCAAAAGAAGAGGCTCCAAAAAATAGGGTAATACTAATCTGGCTGCGGCTGAAGGGCACAAGCCAGAAAAAAGGCTCCTCTATCTACTCCTATATAGTGTTTGCAACCAACCAATGTAGATGGATACGGATGGATGCACACTAATAGGAGAATGAAAAATTAGCTGCAATAAAACAAAAATATGTATGAGGCAGTGACGCACGCTGAGCTGCCTACAACCAGACGTAGCTGCAGGACAAACTACAGCGTGAGCTGCACTCACACACAGAGACCTCTCAGACAGCCGTGAACAGTGCAGATAACTGGGCACTAGCACTGAAAGGCTGCAGAGAGGCTCCGCTGTCTACTCCTATAGTGTTTGCAACCAACGTATATGGATACGGATGGATCCACACTAATAGGAGAATGAAAAATGAGCAGCAATAAAAGAAAAATATGTATGAGGCAGACATGGCTGCAGGACACACTACACAGCGTGAGCTGCACTCACACAGACCTTGCAGACAGCTGTGAACACTGCTGCAAGGCAAAAGAAAGCTACAGTGGTTGATTATGTAGCCTGGGTAAAGCACAATATGATTTGGAAAATAGCTATCTCTAACTGTCCCTCAGAGTCTTGAACAGCAGCCTGTCTGTAACTGAATTCACAGCAGAGTGAACCCAAAATGGCGGCACCGACGGCTTTTATAGTGCATCATGACATTATTTCAGCAGCCAATCACAGCCATGCTATTACTTAACATGCCTACATGCCTAACAGGATGTGCCCACACTTCTGAGGATTGTCATTGGCTGAATCAAATCAAACTGGCTCATAGCATTATGGGAACTTCCGATTCCGGTATTCGATATGCTAAAAGTATCGGAACTCAGTATTGGAATTCCGAAACCGCGAATATCGGCCCATACCTGATATTTGCGGTATCGGAATGCTCAACACTAGTGAAGAAAAAGCACAAGTACCAAACCTAAAAGACCTGAAAAAATATACCCCTGGGAACGCATAATGTTTATCTCTGCCAGTGATTACCTTCATTGTAGCCAGTTCTTGAGTTGTAATATATAGATATCAGCCACTGCAGTTACACCTTGTTCCCACAAGTATTTCAGATATAGAAGCTCCAGCCCATTTTGTCTTCATTCCACACCAACTTTCTTATTAGGTCATCAAAAATTAAAGAAAAAAAGCACTGAAGAATCCATACCATAGAGTAGTGATTATACATAGATCAAGTGGCAATAGGCAGATTTTAATTAATGCCACTCTGCTAACCACTGACAGTGGTAATTTTTTCCACATCCTTGCTTTTTTTTGCTAATTTTGGCAAGTAACGAAAGCATATTTAGGGCAATAAAATCTTTAACATTAGCTGATACTTGCAAACCTAGATATTTGTTGAAGTGACCATCTGGTAATGCCCCAATCATACTGACCTAAAGAATCATGCTTTTTATTATTATTATACATTTTTATAGCGCCAATTATTCCATGGCGCTTTACATGTGAACGGGGCAAATATAGACAAGTACAATAAACATGTGGGTTGCCCTCCCAGGGCTGTGGGGTTCATTGGTACCGGGCCGGTCTCTCAGATGGGAATGTCACAGCAGCGGTGACCCGTTCCGTGGCCCTGGGCGCCCATGTAAAAGGGGTTGAGTTGGGAATAAAGTTTATAAGTGATTCGTGACGCCACCTGTGGTGTTCGGCAATGAAGGTGTTAAGCCGACGCTGCAGACAGATCCTCTGGGACAGATGGTGGGGTGCAGCGATGATGGTGTAGCCCTCCACAGGCAGGGCTGTAGGTCCCAGGGCAGTGTAGATAAAGGTTTAGGAAGAGGGTGCAGTGTTTGGGACAGAGATGTAGCAGTGCTGAGGATGTTGCAGGAAGGAGGCAAGGACACAACAGGGTGCAGTTTCTTTACCTTTACTTGGCAAGTGCAGTCCAGGGTCCTGGTTACAGATGGCACATGAGCAGGCTAGCCTGGAAGCAACTCTCTATCAGATGGGTTGTGTAGTTTCCTTCCCAGTGCTGGCTTGAGGTACATACAGTATGTGTTACACTGAAGTTCCTCCTTCTTATCTTCTCTTAGAACTACCTCGTATGGCAGACAGCTGTAGACCTCTATCTCTATTGGCTAACCCGTCGCTGTTGTGCCTTCGAGTCTTAGTTGGGAATAGAGCATTTACAGCTTCCTATTCCTCTGGTTTCTGTTGCAGGACCTTCAGTATCCATACAACCGTGGAGACCAGGCTCCAGATCATGCGCTATCACTGGGATGGAGCTCTCTATCCTCAGCTCTACCTCCAGCTTCTCTCCACATGTCTACACTCTTTGCCTTCCTCACACTAACTCCTGATTTCCCTTTATGGCCCTCAGAGAGAACTCCTCCCCCAATCCTGGTTCAGAGCTCCCTCTGCTGGCTTGGAGTGGAACTGTGTTGCATGACATGGTTAACTGCTAGAGAGACCCTTTATTGCCTCCAAGCCTGACATCACCCTCCCTGGAGGAAGGCAATGCCACTGCGGTGACCATTCTCCTTGGGTGTGCCACATTCCCCCCTAGTGCAAGTCAGTACTCCTGGACTGATAAAAGAAAAACATGAAAAGCATATAAACATGTAAACAATATGAAGGTTACAAGGTTTAAGAAAAATGAAAAATTTACAAAAACCAAAGGCTCCAAAAATAGTCCTGTGATGATAAGTCCAAGCATCAACATCCATGGTCTCATTCCTGGGCAATTGGTGAACTATGAACAAGTTGGTTTTGACCACGCAAGTCCTGTGGTCCAATGTCCATCAAAACATGAAACAAGAACTTCAAAAAGGCTTTTTACAGAGTGTCTGTAGGCACAAAGTTTGAGAACAGTTACATATATACACAATTTCAACATTCACATAAACTTATCTATACACGATATCTGATGGGCGGTATACCTTGTGTAGTACGGGTAGACCTGCGTAACTCTGGTGTAGGTAAACTAGGTAGTTTTCTCCTTTGAACTCTTAGTCCCACCAGGGGCATGACAGATTCACCACTGGTAGGGCGAGGATTCTCTGGCTCCCCTGTTTGTATGTCATTCGCTACCCGAACTTCCTGATTTTCAGAGTTCTCATGAGTCACTTCTTCTTGTACTACCAGTTGGGGAAATGTCAACACTGGCACCACTATGGCATCATTTACTTTAGTCCAATTGGCAGGGAATTCTCCAAGTATAGTGCTGACCTTTTCTTCTTCCATGGGTTGGATGTTATTTTGTTCTTCCATTCTTTCCTTTAGCTGGTCAGGGCATAATTTCAAATGATCCCTTGATACTGCTGCTGAGGTTTCTCCTCCATCTTTACTAATAAGGCACACCTTGGTATTGTTAAAATTTTAGGGTAGTATGGTGTAGGGTTCAGCTTCCCATTGGTCATCCAATTTATGCAGTCTTCTTTTCCTCTTGAGGACTTGTTCTCCTGGTGACAAGGGGACTGCAGGTGCATGCTGATTGTAGTTCCTCTCTTTTTTTTGTCTTGCCTGAGCTAGACTCTTTTCCACACACTCTTGTACTCTTCTGTACTGTTGCTGCCTCTCTGTATCCCAGTCAGCATTTGGTGATGTCACTTCAGGTGTCAGGACTCCCATATCCAAATCAATAGGCAGTTTACCAGGCCTCGCTCTCATTAGGCTGGAGTGCAGTTGGTGGAATTCACAGGAATGTGATCGTAGAGGTCTATAAGATATGGCAACTTTTCGGGCCACAGATTCCTCTCGTCCAAAGGCAAGGTCTTCAGTAGGTCAATCACTACTTGGTTCATCTTTTCACACATGCCATTGGTCTGTGGATGGTACGGTGTTGTCCTGATCTTCTTGCAACCGTACAAGTTACAGAACTCCTGGAACACTTCTGCCTCAAAAGCTGGACCTTGATCTGTAAGCACTCGCTCTGGGTATCCATGTGGTCTACAGAAGTGCTGTTGGAACGCTCTGGCTACTGTCCTGGCTGTTTGGTCCTTGACAGGCACAACTACCAGGAATCTTGAGTAGTGGTCCATGATGGTAAGAGTATAGATGTAGCCTGAACGGCTTGGGACCAGCTTCACATGGTCTAGGGCGACCAACTCAAGTGGCTGTTTGGCTATTATTGGCTGTAGAGGAGCTCTCTGGCTGTTTCGATCCTTTCTGCGCAGGTTACGTTGTCCACACTCCCGGCACCACTTTTCAATGGCTTTCCTCATACCAGCCCAGTATAACCTCTCCCGGAGCAATGCTTCCAACTTCTTCCATCCGAAGTGGCCAGCTCCATTGTGGTATGCTTCCAGGACCATTGATGCCTCTCTCTTTGGGACTACCACCTGACAGACCAACTCATGAGTGCGGGCATTGATACTCCTCCGACACAGCTTTCCCTCACAGATGAACAGCCGGCCTCTCTCCTTCCACAACTGCTGAGTTTCTTCGGGAGCACCTGGCTCTGGGTGTGAGTCAGCTTGTGATAGCAGCTCCTTCACCATGCGGACTGCAGGGTCACTATCCTGCGTTTCTGTCCAATCATGATGGGGCAATGGATTTAGGGTGACCTCTTTCAAGCCAGACCACCTGTTTCTCACTCCTTGAGCACGTTGGGCCGCAACTGGCCGGTGGAAGGGAGGTAACTCTATTTCTTCAAGAGCCTCAGGGTCTTCTCCTGCATCTGGCAGATTAGGCATTCTGGACAGCGCATCAGCATTGGCATTCTTATGCCCTGCCCGGTACTTGATGGTAAACTCATAGTTAGACAGCCGAGCCATCCATCGCTGTTCCAGTGCACCTAGTTTTGCAGTTTCCAACTAAGTCAACGGGGTTGTTGTCCGTGAAGATGGTAAACTTGGCTGAAGCTAGGTAATGCTTGAATCTTTCAGTCACAGCCCAGACTATGGCGAGGAACTCCAGCTTGAAGGAACTGTAGTTGTCAGGGTTCCTTTCAGTGGGACGAAGCTTCCTGCTGGCGTAGGAGATCACCCTTTCTTTGCCATTCTGTACCTGTGACAGTACTGCTCCAAGTCCCACATTGCTGGCATCAGTATACAATTCAAAGGGCTGGTCATAGTCTGGGTAGGCCAGAACTTCATCTCCTGTGAGAGCCATCTTCAGTCGGGTGAAGGACCTCTCCAACTTCTCAGTCCATTCAAATGTGGAACTTTTCTGTTTGGCTTTCTTGGACTGCCCCACCAGAAGATTTTGCATAGGAGTGGCTATTTCAGTGAAGCCCTTGATAAACCTTCGGTAGTAGCCTACCAACCCAAGAAATTGGCGTACCTCATGGAGGTTGCTGGGCTTCGGCCAGTCCAGGATGACTGTGACCTTGTCAGGATCTGGTGCCACACCTTCTGCACTCACTACATGACCGAGGTACTGTACCTTGGGCTTCAGGAGGTGGCATTTGGAAGGCTTCACCTTCAGGCCAAAGTTGTACAAGGCTTCAAACATCTCAGCCAGGTGCTTCAGATGGTCTTCATAAGTCTTGGAGAAAACAATGACATCATCAAGGTACAACAGGACCGTCTCGAAGTTCTTGTGTACCAGGCAGCACTCCATCAGCCGTTGGAATGTCCCTGGAGCGGTGCAGAGCCCGAATGGCATATAGTTGAACTCACAGAGACTCATTGGGGTGGTAATGCTATTTTCTCCTTGTCTGCCTCTGCCACATGAACCTGCCAATACCCACTAGTGAGATCTAAGGTAGAAAAATAGTTAGCAGTTTTAAGTGCAGCTAATGATTCCTCAATTCTGCGTAATGGGTAGGCATCCTTATGTGTAATGCTGTTTATTTTTCTGTAATCAACACACATTCTCATGGTACCATCCTTTTTCTTTACAAAAACTATTGGAGCTGCCCAGGGGTGACAACTGTCTCTGATAACCCCTGCTTCCTTCATCACTCTCAACATACCTTTAGCACATTGGTATTGCGTTGGAGGTATAGGCCGGGACCTTTCTTTTATGGGTGGATGATCTCCAGTGGGGATATGATGTTGAACCCCTTTTGCCTTCCCAAAATCTAGAGGGTGTTTACTGAGAACCCGCTCATACTCCTGAGTCACTCTGTAAATCCTATTCTTTTGGTATGAAGGGGTGGAGTTAGTCCCCACATGCAGCTGCTGACACGACTCCTCCAGCTGCTTTACAGAGCCATTGTCCTCCACCTGGTCGGATGAGACCAAGGGCTCTGCCGCCTGCATTGCATTATTACTGACAGTGAGCAGCTTAGCAACTGTGGCATACCGAGGTATTGTGTCCTCCACCTCCTCACAATTCAAAAGGCATACAGGTACCCTCCCTTTACGGACATCAACTACCCCTCTGGCGGTCAGGACAGTGGGCCTGCTATCAGAGAACACTGGTTCTACCATTGCCTGGTAATCTTTTCCTCTGAGGCCTATGGCTGCCCGACACCAAATCAACATTTCACATCTGGGGGGTATTGCAATGGGGAAAGCATCACTCACTCTGACGCTGCCAATTTCCCCGCCAGAGAGTTCTACCTGCTGTCTTTGCATAAGGGCCTTGATCTCCTTCTGCAGGACTCATTGTTCACTGGAACCAGCAGTCTCAGCCACCTGTTGCAACAAGACAATAACCTCGGAAAGACAATTTTCAATTACATTTGTACCAAGAGTCATCATGGGATTACATTCTCGTCGATCAATATCCACAACTATCAGACCTTGAGATTTTAACTCTACCCACTTTAACAGTAATTTCTTTACATCCCACTTGCGGTAAAGACTGACAATTACTGGCAACTACTGACAGTTCATCACTTGGGCCACGGGTAAGTTCAGAGTCAGCCCAATACCGCTTGTAGAGGATATAGGGCATAGTGGTCACCTGGGAGCCAGTGTCCAGCAAAGCGTTCATGGGGATGCCGTCAATCACCACTGGAAGGATCGGTCTCCCTCCAACATACTTGGCTCGCCAGTTCCTTGGGCCTTGTGGTCCTACTCCTGGGGGTTGGCCCTCTGCCTCAGGGGTTGCTCGTTTAAATAACAGAACCTTGCAAGGTGACCTGCCTTGTGGCAGTGATGACAGATGGGACGTCCGTCCTGGTCATAGCGATCGTTGTTCCTCCCTCGGAGTGGTGGGGATCTCCTCTTCCGGAGCCACGGGACATCCTCTGGACTGGAAGCAAGCTGGATTCTCTCCTTGGAGGACACCTGCAGGGACTGCACGGTTTTAGTAAGTGCAGCCATCCCTTTTGTCAACTCCTGGACCTGAAGACGCAGCTCTTCTGTTGGATCTTTATCCAGAGTCTGTGCATCAGCCTCCACAGGGATGGAAGGGAAAGATGTTGGTGGTAGGTGATCGCTTGGCACCTAGGGGGCGCTGGACGGCTGACAGTTGGTTCCTGCAGCACCCGGATAGCACTGTCCTTGAAATCAGCAAAGTCTAGATCAGGGATCTGTAGGGCTATGATGCGCAGCTGTGCTCTGTGGGTGCTGGATAGGAGTCCCTCAATGAATTGCTCTTTTAACAGTCCGTCTCCATCTTCCACACTGTCAGGGTCAATCTGCTTGATGGCTCGCAGCACCTCCTGCAGGTTAAGAGCATAGTCCCTTATATTGTCCTGTGCTTTCTGTTTACATCCAAAGAACCTCATATTGATTTCAGCTGCAGTGCTGGTGTCAAAGGTGCTTCTTAGCTTGGCCAAAATCTTTTTAACAGTCTCTTTGTCAGTGTCCTGCCAGGCTTTTACTTCCCTCTGTGCTGCACCTGTTAGCTGCCCAATCAGGATGTTCACCTTCTGGCTTTCAGATAGAGGATACACCTCAAACAAACTACAAAGTCTCTCTTTAAATTCACTCAGGGTCTGTGACTCCCCTGAATACTGCGGTAGCGCCAGGCTGCTCCCGGTATGTAAGGCATAGACAGCGGCATTATGGGGACTGCTGCAGTGGGCGTTGCTTCTTGTGGTGCCCTGGAAGCAACACTGGCTGCTGGATTCAGCGGCGCTGTTGGGTTGGTGGGGGCGTCCACCGCTGCATCGGCGCGTGCCTCGGACATTCTCCTTCCCCCTAGTTAACAGTTGCCAGGCCCCGGGATTGAGCGGCTTACCAGCTGTAGGCCTCAGCTCCTCCCCTTCTCGCACGCTGTCCTCTCTTCCCGCGTGGCACTTCACTTCCTCGCGCTCTTCGGCAGGCCCCACCCATGATGGCCCGCCTCTCTGGTTTCCCGCATGCGCCAATCAGCGGGATAATGGCGGCAATGGCGCCAACAGTCCACAGTACACAAAACAGTCTCTGGCACACAGGACCAGGGGATACCGGGCTCTGTAATCCTGTTCGTGACGCCAAAATGGGTCGCCCTCCCAGGGCTGTGGGGTACTCAGTACCGGGCCGGTCTCATGCTTTTTATTATTATTATACATTTTTATAGCGCCAATTATTCCATGGCGCTTTACATGTGAACGGGGCAAATATAGACAAGTACAATAAACATGTGGGTTGCCCTCCCAGGGCTGTGGGGTACTCAGTACCGGGCCGGTCTCTCAGATGGGAATGTCACAGCAGCGGTGACCCGGTTCGTGGCCCTGGGTGCCCATGTAAAAGGGGTTGAGTTGGGAATAAAGTTTATAAGTGATTCGTGACGCCACCTGTGGTGTTCGGCAATGAAGGTGTTAAGCCGACGCTGCAGACAGATCCTCTGGGACAGATGGTGGGGTGCAGCGATGATGGTGTAGCCCTCCACAGGCAGGGCTGTATGTCCCAGGGCAGTGCAGATAAAGGTTTATGAAGAGGGTGCAGTGTTTGGGACAGAGATGTAGCAGTGCTGAGGATGTTGCAGGAGGGAGGCAAGGACACAACAGGGTGCAGTTTCTTTACCTTTACTTGGCAAACGCATTCCAGGGTCCTGGTTACAGATGGCACAGGAGCAGGCTAGCCTGGAAGCAACTCAGGGATCTCTCTATCAGATGGGTTGTGTAGTTTCCTTCCTAGCGCTGGCTTGAGGTACATACAGTACGTATTACACTGAAGTTCGTCCTTCTTATCTTCTCTTAGAACTACCTTGCATGGCAGACAGCTGTAGCCCTCTATCTCTCTTGGCTAACCCGTCGCTGTTGTGCCTTCAAGTCTTAGTTAGGAATAGAGCATTTACAGCTTCCTATTCCTCTGGTTTCTGTTGCAAGACCTTCAGTATCCATACAACCGTGGAGACCAGGCTCCAGATCATGCGCTATCACTGGGAGGGAGCTCTCTATCCTCAGCTCTACCTCCAGCTTCTCTCCACATGTCTACACTCTTTGCCCTCCTCACACTAACTCCTGATTTCCCTTTCTGGCCCTCAGAGAGCACTCCTCCCCCAATCCTGGTTCAGAGCTCCCTCTACTGGCCTGGAGTGGAACTGTGTTGCATGACATGGTTAACTGCTAGAGAGACCATTCATTGCCTCCAAGCCTGACATCACCCTCCCTGGAGGAAGGCAATGCCACTGCGGTGACCATACTCCTGGGGGTGCCACACATGAGCAAAACAGGCACAAACAAGTAGAGAAGGAGAGAGGACCTTGCTCACGAGGGCTCAAAGTCTACAGAGGATGGGTCATTTTTACCACAAAAATGAACAGTGAAAATACAAAACCCTAAACTTACATGCTAAAATGATTGCTCTCAATAAAAATTACAACTCATCCCTTACATATGGTAACCACCTCTTTCAATCTCTGCTCTGAATCATCTCCTCCATTCAATGTCAGCAAGCAGTTAATCCTGAATTCTCTATATGTGTTTTCAACTATGCAAGCTTATATCTGGTATATAGTTATTTCAACTTATTCTACTTGTCCCCTTATGTTGTGAGGTCAAGAAACTTTTCAAAGTGCTTTATGATCCATGTAGTGCTGGACATCTGTTTATCTGACCACAACATTTTATTGGGCCCTGCTGTCTCAATTTAGTTTGATTGATTAAAGAGAAGAGAGAGAAAAAAACAACAACAATCCTTAGCCTCCTATATATTCAGACATAGTTTGGGGAAAGCATTTATGCAGGGGGCATTTATGCACACTTTATCGAAGTACAGTTTATCAAAGTACTGGCAGTTATAACATGGCAGTTAGACAGGGCAGGAGACAGGTAAGTCATTTATGTACATCTACTCCCTGTACATTTGGAGTACAACAAATACATACCATATGCATTTGTGTAATTTATATCCTGGCCGCTGCATTCACACACATCCACCGCCCTGGCATTAACTCTCTACACTTCATCCATATCGGCCTCTCGCTCCTTTCCTCTCCTATGTATAGCACTCATGCTCTTATCACATTGTTAAATTGCATAGATCCAGTCAGTCCCACCATTCAACATAAGAGACGCTCTCACAAATCACTTAACCATCTGCTCACTCTTTCTATCCTCCTTCTCCTAGTCGCAGGAGACATTGCTCCCAACCCTGGTCCCCCATGTTATAGAAAGTCAAACCCCCCAACTGCTACACTCAGAAATCCCTCTAATCTTATTAATATTCCCTGCCTGCCATCTGTCTCTCTTAATTGTGCACTTTGGATTTCTCGCTCAGTGTGTAACAAACTCTCCTTCATCCATGACTTCTTCCTTTCTAATTCTCTTAACCTCCTGGCTCTTACTGAAACCTGGATCCAGCAGTCAGACACTACCGCTGCTGCTGCTCTTTCATATGGTGGACTACACTTCTCTCATACCCCAAGATCAGACAATAGAGCAGGTGGAGTCGTTGGTCTGCTTCTATCACCAAAATGTACCTTTCAGGTTATCCCTGAACTACCCTCACTAGTCTTCCCTTCTTTTGAGGTCGTTGCCGTCAGACTCTACACCCCCTTCTCCATGCGAGTGGCGGTGGTGTATCGTCCTCCCAGCCCCTCCCATCAGTTCCTTGATTACTTGCCACTTGGCTTCCACATTTTCTCTCCTGTGACATCCCTACCCTCATCATGGGAGATTTTAACATCCCCATTGCTCTTCCCCTCTCCCCATCTGCTACTCACCTTTTATCTCTAACCTCCTAGTTTGGCCTTTTGCAGCTTACTAATTCTCCAATGCATGAAGACGGAAACTCCCTCGACTTGGTCTTCTCTCGGCTTTGTGCATTGGATGTTTTCGCAAACTCCCCTCTCCTGCTCTCTGATCACAATCTTCTTTCATTCTCTATCAAGAACTGCCTGGCTGCTCAGGTCACCCCCACTGTCCATACTTATAGAAACATACAGGCCATTAACACCCAGAAATTTATGAAGAACTTGCAGTCTTTATTGGCCCCTATCTCCTCCCTCTCATGTCCTGATTCTGCACTGAAGCATTACAATGAAACACTTCAAAGTGCCCTGGATGAATTTGCACCCTCTATAAATAGAACACCACAACACAGACGGCGACGACCCTGGCACACCCTGCAAACACGTTTCCTGCAGCAGTGCTCCAGGTGCGCCAAACGTCTGTGGAGAAAATCCAATCTACACGAAGATTTCATCCATTATAAGTTTATGCTTCGAACATACAACACTGCCCTTCACCTCTCCAAACAAACCTATTTCAACACCCTCATCACCTCACTATCCAATAACCCTAAACGTCTCTTTGACACTTTTCATTCTCTACTCAACCCAAGAGTACAGGCCCCAACCACGGAGCTCCGATCTGATGATCTGGCCAATTGCTTCAAAGAAAAAATTTACCAGATCTGACAGGAAATTATCTCCCAATCACCTCATACCATGCACTGTCCTCCCTCCCCCACTGCATCTAGCTCACTCTCTGATTTTGAACCAGTCACAGAAGAAGAAGTAAGCAGGCTCCTTGCATGTTCTCGCTCAACCACTTGCATCAGTGACCCATTTCCGTCACATCTCCTCCAGTCCCTTTCCCCTGCTGTCACCACTCACCTAACTAAAATATTTAACCTCTCTCTCTCTCTTCTGGTATCTTTCCCTCCTCATTTAAGCATGCCATCATACATCCAATACTTAAAAAACCATCCCTCGACCAAAACTGTGCCGCTAACTATAGACCTGTCTCTAATCTTCCCTTCATCTCTAAACTCCTGGAACGCCTGGTCCACTCCCGTCTTATCCGCTATCTCTCTGATAACTCTCTTCTCGGCCCTCTCCAATCTGGCTTCCGCTCCTTGCACTCTACTGAAACTGCCCTCACTAAAGTCTCTAATGATCTACTAACAGCTAAATCTAATGGTCATTACTCCACGCTAATTCTCTTGGATCTCTCTGCAGCATTCGACACTGTGGATGATCAGCTCCTCCTCACTATGCTCCATTCCATTGGTCTCAAGGACACCGTTCTCTCCTGGTTCTCCTCCTATCTCTCTGACCGCTCCTTCACTGTATCTTTTGCCGGTTCCTCCTCCTCTCACCTTCCCCTTACTGTTGGGGTTCCTCAAGGATCAGTCCTAGGCCCCCTCCTCTTCTCCTTGTACACTGCCCCTATTGGTCAAACAATCAGTAGATTTGGTTTCCAGTACCATCTCTATGCTGATGACACCCAATTATATGCTTCTTCTCCTGACATCACGCCAGCTGTCACGTCACCGCCGCCACCTGCGCCCCATCAGACTCACCGGGCCGCCGCTTCCCGGCGTGTCCCCGTCTCTGCCCCTGCTCCTATGGCGGCGCTTGCGGTCTCCCGGGTGCGCGCCCCCCGCGGGTCTCGATGGGCGCGTGCACTTCCTCCTCTGTGAGCCCGTCGCTCCTCCTGGTCCTCTCGATGGTATGGAGGACCCTGACCCGGAAGCTCCTCCCCACTCTTCTATATCAGGCCGTCGCTCCCTAGTGACGCTGCTTGATCGTCACGTGTACCTCCGTGTCATTCTGGCCCCACACTTGCTGGCGTCCTCTCCTGCTCCCTCTGCGCTACCGCTGCTAGACTTGCACTCCCATTGCTGTTACCTGTTCTCTCCTGTGTTTTCAGTGTGACAGCCTTGCCATCCCGTGTGTTCCTGTCGTCCTTCCCTGGTCCAGCCTCCTGTGTTCCTGCCGTCCTACCCTGGTCCAGTCTACTGTATTCCTGCCATCCTTCCCTGGTCCAACCTCCTGTGTTCAGGCAGTCCTACCCTGGTCCAGTCTCCTATGTTCCTGCCGCCCTACCCTGGTCCAGTCTTCTGTGTTCCTGCCGTCCAACCCTGGTCCAGTCTCCTGTGTTCCTGCCGTCCTGCCCTGGTCCAGTCTCCTGTGATCCTGCCGTCCTACCCTGGTCCAGTCTCCTGCGTTCCTGCCGTTCTACCCTGGTCCAGTCTCCTTGTTCCTGCCATTCTACCCTGGTCCAGTCTCCTGCCGTCCTGCCGCTCTACCTGGTGTCTCCGGCTACCTTGCCGACCACCCGCCTGCGTTCCCCCGGCTGTCTGGGTATCAGCTGCTGCGGTAATAGTCTTCCCTGGGCCTGTCCCTAACACTCCCTGTATAGGGGGTGGTCCACCTGGTCCACTCGCCCAGGGGAGGTTCGTTGCCGTGGTCCAGTGGGTTCACCCTCGGGGATCCTAACACCAGCCTTTGCTAGAAAACAGCGGCGATTGTCTAAACGCTGTGTCTAACATCATGTCCTCACTATATCTGAAACTGAACCTGTCAAAGACTGAACTCCTTGTGTTTCCTCCCTCTACTAATGTACCTATACCCGACATTGCCATTTCTGTGTGTGGCTCCACTATTACTCCCCAGCAACATGCCCGCTGTCTTGGGGTCATACTTGAATCCAGGCTTTCCTTTGCCCCCACATTCGATCACTGGCTCGCTCTTGTCATCTGCACCTCAAAAACATTTCTAGAATTCGACCTTTTCTTACTTTTGAGTCTGCAAAATCTCTTACTGTTTCTCTTATTCATTCTCGTCTCGACTATTGTAACTCTCTTCTAATCGGTCTCCCTCTTACCAAACTCTCCACACTCCAATCTGTATTGAATACTGCAGCCAGGATCATATTCCTCACCAATCGTTACACCGATGCCTCTACCTTGTGCCAGTCATTACAATGGCTACCCATCCACTCCAGAATTCAGTATAAACTTATTACCCTCACCCACAAAGCCCTCCATGGCTCAGCACCACCCTACATCTCCTCCCTTGTTTCAGTATACCACCCTAACCGCGCCCTCCATTCTGCTGATGACCTGAGGTTAGCATCTTCAATAATCAGAACCTCCCACTCCCGTCTCCAAGACTTTACACGTGCTGCACCAATTCTTTGCAATGCACTTCCCAGGTCACTACGATTAGTCCCCAATCCCCACAATTTTAAGTGTGTCCTGAAAACGCATTTATTCAGACTGGCCTATCGCCTCAACATATTAACCTAATCTATCCCTGTGTGGCACAGCCAAAAGTTTTACCATAACCAGGTTCCCCGCATCATGTTCCCACATGCTTTATGCATCCATTAGCCCTCTGTGTCTGTACTGTCACACACTTAACATTATGGCTGGTCCATACAATCAGGGCAACTGTTACCACCCACCTTTCGTGTCTCGCTTTTTTTTCCTCATAGATTGTAAGCTTGCGAGCAGGGCCCTCATTCCACTTGGTATTTGTTATAATCTACTGTATGTGATTATTGTTATGCTGTAATGTCTATTGTCTGTACAAATCCCCTCTGAAATGTAAAGTGCTGCGGAATATGTCGGCGCTATAGAATAAAATGTATTATATCCCTCCAAAACAAGCAATTCTATGGATAAATTAACGTGTCATAGCCCTTGAAGAAGGTAAAGAAAAAACAAAAATATAAAAAAAATAAGTGACTCATGAAGGGATTAAATGGACAGATCCATTGTAAATTCATGGATTAAATAACTAATCATGAAAGTGACATGCATACACTGTAACAAAGGAGATTTTTATTTCCAAAAGCATTTTCATCCGTTCAAAAACTCATTATAGTTTAGCTTTGTTATATGGCAAAAAACGCTTTTAGTTTATTATTTCTTAAATACTTTACAATCTAAATCATTCAGTCATTTCAGTGGTAGCATGACTAGTTTCCCACATAAAAAATATTTGTTTGTTACTATTTCCCAAAGGCTGCACATCACTTTGAAAGCTCTGTTGATATATTTTTTACTCCTGAATGAAGTAGCAGGTAAGTACAGGTTTTGCTAACTATCATTCTGCAACCAGTAATAAAATATAGAAAGGAGGTCATTAAGCACAACACACTACTTTCCTTGCCCTTTATGAAAAAAAAGTTTTAGAAAGTTCAAGTGAAGACATTCTAAACATCATAAAATGCCCAGCATGATGCACAGATCTGAATATAATGTACATGAAATTTTACATTGGAGTTTGACATTTGAGCAAGAGTTGGTAATTAATTTTTCCGCATGAGAGACCATGACTGTTGTGGATGGCCAAACCAATAGGGTGAAATTAATTCTGCTCAATATTAATATTAACAGATTAATTCTTATTATTTTATATTAATTGTGTCACTTAATATTGAGCAAAATAAAGTATCCTAACAACCCCCTATAACGTATGATCCCAAGCACAGCCCCCCTATATGCTGTATGAGCTCACACACAGTTCCACATATACCATAAGAGCCCCCACACAGCCCCTCTATTTACAGTATAAGTCCCCACATGGCTCCTCTATGTACAGTATGACTCCCCACATAGCCCCTTAAATACAGTATGACCCCCACATAGCCCCTTAAATACAGTATGACCCCCACATAGCCTTCTATATGCAGTTAGAGCATCTCCATAGCCTCTTAAAAATAGAATTACATGCAAACATCCCATATACATATATATTAAAAAAAAACAAAAGAACACACACTCACCTCGCTCCCTTTCCCCCAGAGCTATGCTCCAGTCTCCTCTGCACAGACATCTTATGCAATTAAGTGACTCCATCATGTTGGCTGGCTCAGTCACATATGCGGATTGACAGAAGATGGAACTGGTGGCTCTGTCCGCCACCAATGTATTCACCGCTATCTACATCTTGAGAATACAAATAGCAGTGACAGAGGGCGGCAGTGAACGGGCGGCTGGCAAGGGCATGTTGCAGCCTGTTTTACCATTTTCTTGTCTCCTTTCTCTGGACAAACTGGAACAGCCAGAGAGCCAGATGTGGCCACAGTTTGTCCAGCTCTGCTCAAGAGTGTATATAATATACACATATCAATACAGTACAAAACTTTTAGGCAGCTGTTGAAAAAATGACTGCAAGATTGTAAAGTAAGAAGTGCTAATAGTTTATTTTTCTCAATTAACTAAATGCAATGTAAATTCAAAAAATAAAAATTTAAATCAGAAATGGAATCAAAATTTGATGTAACCACCAACCTTCTAGAGACACTTGCATACAGTTTTTAGCGGAACTCAGTAGCTAAGTTGCTCCAAACAACTTAGAAAACTAACTACAGATCTTCTGAGTGTCTTCAATCAACAGTGAAACATAGTGGAGTTTCCTTGAAAGTTTGGTGCCAGCAAATATGGTTGGGAATTTAGGGAGGAATAATGTTGTCTTCAATGCTGATACATACAGACTAGGGATGAGCAAACGTGCTCTGTGATACTCAGATATCACTTAAGTATCTGAGTGCTCGGGTGTACATGACACTCAGCGAGTATTAGCCTATGCTAAATTTCAAACTTGAATTCCCACCTCGCATGTTTGGCACCTGTTACACAACCAAAAAAGCAGTCATTGTAATTCGGTAGCCATCTTGGTAGTGGGATTACTGTGATTGGCTGGCAATGTGACATCATCAGTGGTTATAAAAGGACAGATGCTGCCAGGCTCGACACACTGACGCCATTGCACAGCTCTGTGACAGTTGTTATTGTAGGGAGAGAGTGCTTGTCCAGGCATGCATGTGCTCACTTTAACAAATCAGAGTACTGCAGTGTTGATACTGGTGCCGAAGCTGAACTATCATACTAACAGTCCTTGTAAAGGCTAATTTTATGCTTTGCTGTTTTCATCAGCTACAATCTACATTTAGCCAATGGAGAGAGAGAGTTGCAATAGCAGGGAGAGTTGTTGAATAAATTCTCTAGGCAGAGATTAGGGCTTTGTAGTCCACTGCTAAAGATACAGCTGTGGCAATGGACTACATTTTTATTTTTTCGGTAAAAAACTGACTACATTGTCATCCATAAAGTATTAGGTGCTTTGTGGTACATTTCTGTGTTATATACCGTATATACTTGTGTATAAGCCGACCCGAATAAAAGCCGAACCCCCTAATTTTGCTACAAAAAACTGGGAAAACTTATTGACTCGCATATAAGCCTAGGGTGGAAAATGCAGCAGCTACTGGTGAATTTCCAAAATAAAAATAGATGCCAATAAAAGTAAAATAAATTGAGACATCAGTAGGTTAAATGTTTTTGAATATCCATATTGAATCAGGAACCCCATATAATGCCCTATACAGTCCATGATGGCCCCATAAGATGCTCCTTACAAAATACGCCACATATAATGCTGCACAAAAGTTAATAATGCCCCATATGCTGCCCCATAAAGGTTATGGCCCCATAAGATAGTCCATAGATTATGCTCCATTGATTATGCCCCCATAAAATGCTCCATAGATTATGCCCCCATAAAATTCTCCATAGATTATGCCCCATATGCTGCCCCATAAGATGCTCCATAGATTATACCCCCATAAGATACTCCACAGCTTATGCCTCTATATGCTGCTCCATAATTATGCCCCCATATGCAGCTCCATAGATTATGCTCCCATATGCTGCTCCATAGATTATGTCCCCATATACTTCTCCATAATTATGCCCCCATATGCTGGTCCATAGATTATGCCCCCATATGCTGCTCCATAATTATGCCCCCATATGCTGCTCCATAATTATGCCCCCATATGCTGCTCTGTTATGGATGAGTCACCGAAGGAGGAAAAACAAAAATAATAGCTAAGTCCAGAAAACCAGAGAAGTTGGAAGCTATCGGATTGCAGACCCCTGAACCTATCCACAACAACTAGCAGTAGCCTTGGGGGGTTCCTACGGTGCCCTAGACCCCTCGATCACAGCCGGAGAACTAAATTAGCCTAAAGACAGAAAGGGGAAATCTAAACTGCACCTGAGCAGACCCCAAAGCAATAGGCAGCCCCCAACATATAATGACTGTGAAGCAAGATGAAAAACACTAGCACAGATAGAAAGATAGGTTGAGCAAATGATGGGGCCCAAGCTAACTAAATAGGACAGGATAGAAAAGCTGCTGTCTGCAATCCGCAAAAACCCTATCCAAAAATGAACCAACAGATTGATAGGAAAAACAGGCCCTGAAGTCACTAGGCTTCAAAAAGACTATATCAGCACTCAGGTATATTCTGAAGACAGAGCCATAGATCAACAGATCAGAGGCAAAAATGGAATTCAGCTCACCCCCGGCCGGGGATAGCTGAACTCCAAAAAACAAGGCAAACAAAACCAGAACTAAAGTGTACAAAAGGCAGAGTAAAACTTAGCTTTGAGAAGCAGAAATCAGACTGGTCTCCAAGAATCCAGCAGGAAAATCACCGGCAAGGCAGCAGGGCGCCGGCTGCCTTATATCCAGTCATCAGTTCCTGTGACCCAGTCATCATCTACCTGCTCAGCTGTTTGGTAATCAGCCTCACTACCTTCCTTCGCCAGAAGAGGGAGTTCATCAGACCTCACTGGTGAAGGGAAAAATGAACTCACAACACTGCTCCATAATTATGCCCCCATATATTGCTTCTGCTGCCACTGCAAATAAAAAAAAATGACATACTCAACTCTCATCACTGGGGGCCCGGTGCCGGTGTCCTGAGCAGTTGGTGACAGGTTCTGATGTCACCGCTGGCTCAGGACCCCGACACTGGTGATATTTTCTGATCCCTGCTCCATGGCTGCGCGTCGCTCTGTCTGCCGGGTCTCTCTGTCACTGACGTTCAGGCTGAGGGCACGGCATGCACTAACTACGTCACCGCACCCTCTGACCTGAACATCACAGACAGAGGACGAGGAGTGGACAGCAGCGCGCAGCTATGGACCGGGAGAAGGTGAATATAGCTTATACTTACCCTCTCCTGGTGCGGTCTCTGCAGGCTCACTTGTCCCGGTCTCAGGCTCCTACCTTCAGCGGTCACGTGGTACCACTCATTAAAGTCATAAATATGCGCATATTCATGACTTTAATGAGCGGTACCACGTTTGAAGGAGCCTGAGACCAGGAGAATCAGGGGGGCTGCAGAGACCATGCCAGGGGGTAAGTATGACCTGACACCCCCGCTCCCCCTCCCTCCACCGACCCCTTGATATATGACTCGCTTATAAGTTGAGAGGAGGACTTTCAGTCCAAAAAAATGGGCTGAAAATCTCAGCTTATATGCGAGTATATATGGTACATAGTTATGTAATCACTATGAATTTTTTGAAGACTTCCTCCATGAAGCAGAGCCATTATTCCTCACACACTAGTCAGAGCTCAGAATATTAGAATAAATATCAATTCACTGGAATAGTATGAAAAGTGTATGCTGTGTCACTATAAAGAAACACATGTGCAAAAGTAATAACAAATCAAATAAAGAGAAACACAAAATTAAAAGCCATTAAAATATCAGCTCAGGCAGGGTCAGAGGCAAAAGAAATAAAATAGGACCTGGCGAAACCTGCTATTTGCCTATTTCATGAGAAAGAGATGAAGCCCTGAGACTCATTTAGGCCAAGATGATAATCCACCTGCACTCTTTTTGGGCAAGAAGACGTTTTTAAATGTTAAGTCAGAATTGGTGGTCCTCTATGGAATTATTATATCAGATATGCCATGTATTCATGCATTATGGTATTCGCATGTTTTTCACACATGTCTACTCACAATGTGTTATCTTCATAATGCGTGAGCTTGCGCGCCTCCCCCTGGGGTCTTTCACTGTGCATCTGTCTTTCTCAACTGGTGCGGATGTGTGCTTGAGGTCAGGCGCCAGCCGCTCCTCGAGACCGCGCCAGGCTGACTGGTCGATGCACACTTGCAGGACCTTACAGGCAGTGATGCGCAGCATCATGAATGGTTCCAGACTGTCAGCTGACCTGAGGAACTGGATATAAATAGAGGGACATTTAAATGTAAAGCCATGCCCCCTGAGCTAGCTACCGCCTAGCAAAACGTGCATTGGGGACAGTGTGACTGAGTGCTGGCCTTTTTACATCAATGGGTAATAATCTACCATATCTGATTTACACTCTTATGTATCTGCCAACTTTCACTAGACCATTTTAATTATATGGTGACATTGGTGACATTGCACTGTTTTCTTCAGCGTGGATGTTAATGTGGGCACACAGCAATATTTGACTTCACATTGTTATTGGCACCAGTACACTACTGCGGTCCACATAAATGCCATACTGGAATGACACATTTGTAATTACTATTATGGGCATTGTAGTACTAAGCTGTGCTGGTCCATTCTGTGAGTGAGGTCTCGATTGGTCATACAATACCAAAGAGATGTTGTTCTGTGTCTTGGGGGAGGATGATGCCAGGCAACAACATGACATGGCATCAGAGCCCAGGAATAGTGGAGCACCAAGATGCCCAGTTGTGGATCTGCTTCCAGAACTGTCTGACTCAGAGGGGGCTAGCAGCTTCCATAGCTCCTAGAGTTGAATTGACTCTTGTTTTCCACTAATTCTGCAGTAACTGGTAGGATGTGAACCTCAAATATGGATGCAGCTTGTGATATGAGAATGCAAAGCAGTGTGAATTTGCTGAGCGTCAGGCTGAGCGAGCTGAACATCACGCTCAGCGAGAGCACCAGTTGGCATTAATCGGACTTCTGAAGGAGCAATCTACCCCACTGAACAATGAGTTCAGTAATTTCCACACCATTAAATCCCTTCTTGAGCATTTTCCTGTCATGGACAAAGTCTCAGATCTGTGCACAATTTTGAGGGGGGTTGATAAGGCTTGCAGACAGTACAAGTTCCCTGAAGTCTATTTAACCCCAGGGCTAAGAGGCAAAGCTCTGGAGGTGTTTGCCGCTCTCCCTCAAGAACATGATGGAAACTATGAGGCCATTAAACAGACCCTGATGAGGAAATATCAGCAGACTCCTGAGTAGAGATGGGCAAACCTGAACAGTAAAGTTTGGGGTCCGTACCGGAAACCTACAATATGAGCCCGGACCCTAAACATAGACTTCACCAGAAAGTATGTGTTATTTTTCAGGTTCTGCACCCCGAAAACCGAGTATTTCTCATGCTGTCATCTGCCGATAAACACCGGCAAGTCTGATTGGCAATAAGACCACCGGTCAGAGAGCCGTGACTCCCATGCTGTTAGATGACAGCATGAGCCTGCAGCTGTTCCTGGAGGTGAAAAATTTAATAAAAGCGAGAACAGGCTCAGCTGATGGGAGTATTTATCACCTGCCACCTGCGTTATCAATAAATAAATTTCAGAAAAAAATAGCGTGGGTTCCCCTGTATTTTTGATAACAAGCTAAGCAGAACTGACAGCTGTGTGCTGCAACCCTCAGCTGTTTGCTTCATCAAGGCTGGTTATCAAGAACATAGGGGTCCCTACACCATTTTTTTTTAATTATTTAAATAAATAGTTAAAAAAAGGTGTAGTTTTCCCCCATTTTTGACAGCCAGCAGAAAGCTGGGGGCTGGTATTCTGAGGCTGGTAAGGGGCCATTGATAATGGCACCCCAGCCAAAAATAGCAGCCTGCAGTCATCCCAGGAAAGACACATCCATTAATTGTGTCAATTCTGGCATTTTGCCCAGCTTTTCCTAATTGCCCTGTGGAGGTGACAAGTGAGGTTCATATTTGTGTGGTTGATGTCACCTTAGTATTGGGTTAGTAATGTAAGACACCTCTCTATTGCTAATCCTATAGTTATATTGTAAATAAACACCCAGCCAGAATAAAGTCCTTTATTTGAAATAAAAAAATACACATTTACTTTTTATTTAAAAATAACAAACACAGTTATACTCACCCAAATCTCATTCGATTGAAGCTATGGTCTCCTATAAAAAAAAAAATAAAAAAACAAATCCCTCACCTGTCCGAAGTTCTGTCCCATGCTGTAATCCATGTCTGGGATAAATAGTTTTCAACCTGAACGGTGCCAAGGTGTGATCATCTAGGCTGAAAACCACTGAAAAATGATTACATAGCGGATAGGAATGGCTAACTGTGCTCAGCTGAGAGCCCTAGCTCCCAGAGTTCTCAACATGGCCGATTAACCACTGTACTTCCAAAAGTAATTTAAGCCGTTTAAAAAGAAGGTGAAGTGCTTCTTTTCAGTACAAGAGTAGGAGTAGACGCTGCAGTCTTCTGGCTCCTATCTGTCGTGGTAACCCTATGACAAAGGGGAATAAATAGCTCTGTCATAATATGGTTTAGTAAAATTGTTTGTTAATCAACTCATCATCACAGTTCTTAACAATTTGCCCTGTGTAGCAGTAATTACATTGAAATTGTGATCTTACATGCCAACCTTTTCAAATTAATAGTCAACCATGTGGTAGATGCATCAATTGGTGCAATAAATATGCCACTAAATTATGGATATAAAACAAACCACTAAAAAAAATCAAAATGTATAAGATAATTTCTTGATTAAAAAATAAATTCATATATTTTTTAGTCTATAGTTAAAATATGAGGGAAAAAGAGCGAATTTATTGCAAAATGTAGATAAACATACAGACATAGTCAATATGAACCAGATGAAAGTTGAAAATAAGTAAATGTAGTAAATATTTAATGAAGGGCATAACCTAATTTTCAAAATAACACAAAAAATACAAATATAAGAAGATGCATTTTTTCAGTAAAATACCACAGTGCTTCAAATTTCTTTAATATTTAAAAAAAAAACATACATTGCTGTTTAGATTTCCAATTACTGGTACATAGATGACAGCACTTAACTTTTATTATGACACTTTTTATATTCATGTTTGTAGTTTTTAGCTAAGCATACTGAGAACATAAAGCACCCTCCAGTGATGATATATTTATGCAACTGTGTCACACTGAGTGATGCTTTGAAACTAATCTTGCTTTTCTTGTCCTTTGAAGACACCAATCCATATTCAAGTTGAGTAAATTATATATTACATTTTATGTTTTAAAGTGAGAAGATTGAACAAAGTGCAATACCTATTTATCAAAGTTATTATAGTAGATCTTGACTGTTTCCCATAATTGGGTAATTTTAACAGTTAAAAGAAAATTATATTACATTGTAAACATATTGGCAGGAAAAGGAAGAAGAAACAGTTTACAAATATTTATCAGCTGAGAATTTTGAATTTATGGAAACAACACAGTGCCATAGTCACATAAACATTTTTTTTAGTCTACAATATATGTTTTTGGTTAGTTCAGCAAGCCAAGCATATATTTCTCAAGTTAAAAACTAGTTATAAGATCATTTACTTTCTGTATTAGATGGGTTATTTAGTTTTGAAGTTTAAACTCCTTTAATGTTATGCCATCATTGTTGCAAAGATGAGTGAATTTGGCAAATTTTCTCAAATTCAGCCTTAATATTCATTATACAAATAATTCATGTGATCAGAATTGAATGTTCCATGATTGCTATGACAAATTTACTTTCTTATCCTCTCAGGTCTTACAAACTCAAAGCATAATAAATAAATTGACTGCAAAGGGCATAAAAACTATAAAATACCACATAGGTGAGATTGAGGAGGGTAGGAGGGATGCAGCATGAAAAGGACATGAGGTGCAAAGCTCTCTGGATTTTAACCTCATTGGCATTGTTACCAGCTTTATCTAACACACACTCATCAGTTTTTGGACATCCCCTGCTATTCAATAATGTCAAAACTGGGCAGCAAAAAGAAAAAAAAAGTAAAGATTAACTGCGACACCTGGCTAAGTACTTTTCCAAGACAGATGGCCGCAGGCAAACCACAACTATCTAGGAAACGTGTCTGCCAATATGGATTTTCAAGAAGTCCCCTTCTTAAGCTGCCTTAGGAAAATGTTATCGGCGACAAAGACATCTTCTCTTGTGTCGGTACTGGTAATCCTGAAAGCTTTATCTCACAGTGCAGCTACAATGTAGAGGAAAAAGAAGAAGGGCTCCAAAGCTTCTGTAGTGAGCTCACAGAAATCGAATACCACCGTTTCCACACTTAAAAGGGCCACCAATAATTCTAATTTATCTAACACCATTGTAGGAGTCAGCCAGAACAGTAATCGTGGCTGAGTCTAGCGGGCTTTGCATGCCCTCACCTTCCACTACATGAAAATTACATTCTTCTGGCAACGTACTTGCCTGCTCACTCCCTGCGTCATCAGGGTCTTCACTCTGGTCCTTAAGGTTGCCTCCGGCCTCTTCTGAATAAACATAGACACAGTCCAGATGCAACTCAAAACACAAAACTTTACTTTCGGATCTTCGCAGCACATCCAGATACATTCCATCAACAACTACAGTTTCCTTGTTACACGATTCTGCATCTTTCCCTTCTTTCCTCTCCCTGTCACACTGCTCGAGATCGGGTTGACCCGCACTGTAAGTTTTTCCTGCATCCTTGTTGTGTACACTTACTGCATACAAGGGGTCCCTCATCCAATTTGCCCCAGCACCAAGGGTGTCCTCCCATGCTAGCAATCTCTACATCCTGAGTGACCCGCCCATCTTTCCTGCCGCATTCTGTAATGCAGTATTCTTCCTGAGAAAACTCAATCTCCCGTTTCTGAGGAAACTCAATCTCCTCTCCCTTCAGCTGTCACTTCACTAGCTGGTACACTGTCTCTGAATGGCTGGGCACTTTCTTTAATGTTGCGGGGCGTTGGGTAGCTCGGGCATGTCGCCCACCCGAGCACTAAGGGCTTCCCGCCCTAAACTGACTAATCCAGGAAATCCTGCTACCTTACTCCCCAACTAACCCCTCCTATATTAACTATTTACAGGGTGGCGCATACTATAGAACTCTATCCCCCATCAAGTGTCTAAACAATACACTGCACTGTCCCTATTATCTACATTGTGCAGCAAAATTACAATATTACATTGGCATTCAACAACATATTTAGATATACAGGATGGCCATGATGACCCTCCTACAGTATAGCCCACAAAAGAAAAAGATCTAGAAAGAAAGATCAGAAGCAGACTGATAACTTAGATACTTACACAGCAACTCCAGCAGAAGGCAATGTTGACCCACTTCTCAAAGAACAAGCATAATCTCAGATGGTTACACAGGAATATTTTAAATATCTCCTTGTGGCTTTTAAAATACCCATGCAGTAAGATTTCTCATCATACCTGTCCTCTTTAAACAATAAAGTGTAGGAAAGTATGTTAAAGGCAGTATTGCTATTAAACTCCACCCAATGTCATGTAAGGCTAGCTTCACACTAACGTATGGCTGAGCTGCGAAGGGATGTGGACTTCCTCTGTGAAGCTCCTCCCACAGCTGCACCTCCTCCGGCAATGTGTTGCATTTTAGTGCGGTCTCCGCACCATCAAAACGACGCATGCGAAGGCATCTTCATACATAGACGTGGCCTGAGTACCCAATGATAAAGATAGGGTATGCAGGCCGCATGCCGATGTAGGCGGAGCTGACAGGAGGAGGTGCGGTCCTGGGGGGAGCTTCATGGAGGAAGTGCGCATTCCTCCGCAGCTCGGCCATACACTAGTGTGAAACTAGCCTTACTCATGCATATTGCATCACTAACATGTTTGTCTCAAGCAAAATGTCCCAGTATTTTAGTGCGAAAGTAACTTTTTATACTTTGATTGTCCCACATACCTTCAGTTTCAAAAACTAAATTCAAAACAACTTGGCACTCGATTTGTGAAAAATAATAGTTCCTTTTTATTATGCTTTCAGACAAATAAAAATTGAATGTTTTTGGTCTGTCACAGAACCTTCATCAGAACATTCTTTCTTTTTAACGGAAACTAGAGGAGGGAACTCTCTTTTTTTAAGTGCCATGTTGTCTATATCTATCTATATACCTTCAATTTCAGTCATAGAGGTGGGCAGCTCTAGCATTTCAGTCACAGTGAATCAGATGCATTTTGAAATTCTCCATGCCCATCATATTAGCATTCTTTCCCGTCACTGCTCCCTACGTGACCTCAATCTCCCAGCAGATCCGGCGCTTGTGCAATGACGCTCAGCTTTCTGGGCATATGCACTGAATCTGGGTGTACGTCCCTTCCTATGAGAGCATGCTTTGGATCTGCAGAGCGTCTAGAATGTACACTCCCAAACTGTCATGTGGCCACTGACACCTAAGGTCCACACAGAAGTGAGTACTTTTCTCTTTCTTGAGCACCAACACTACACTAGCAGCCCATGGGCTTTGGGAAGAAACTATGAACTCCATATTCAACATGTCATCCACTTCATCTATCATCATTGCCAACACTGAAGGTTTCATTCGATAGGCGGGTTGTTTAAGTCGGGTGGCTATCCTTGTGTTGACATGACGCTGGACCAGAGGTGTTTAACCAGTCTGACTCGTGAAGAGGGCTCCATATGTTCCGAGCAGGTTTGTTAACTGCTGCTTCTGTAATTGACCAACCTGCTCCCAAAATGGGACATTTGTTACCCCCATTCCCCTTTTGAATTCCACCAATAAGTCCAGAATCTGGTCCATATCTGGGTTATCTAAAGGGGGACAGCATACTGCTAAGTTGGAGACCTTCCTTTTCTCATAAGATTTTTGCCTGTTGAGATGCTAGGTCCTTTCACAAACACCTGCTCGATCCAGGGTCATGGTGTAGTCAGTATTCCTGCATTTCCTGGTAAAGGTGAATGGACCTGTCCACATGGCTTGCTGCTTGTTTTTGCATACTGGTAGTAGTACTAGAATCTTCTGTCCACTGGCAAGTTCTCAGAGTCTGGCAGCACAGTTGTAACACCACTGCTGCCTTTCCTCTGCTACTTCTAAATTCCCATGGGCTAAGGCCATGAGGTACCTCCTTTTTTCCCTAAATTTTTGTTACCCCAGAAGTCCTAAAATTAATTGGCCAAAAAACAATGTTTAAATTTATATGCCCGACAACACATATTCCAAAAACCCACTGCCTTTCATTCTCATTCATAGATCCCCACAAATGTCCATGGAGTAAATTTTTTTTGGTAATAACTCTGAACATGGGTTTAGTAAAAAAAACACACTCTCTGCTCCTACTGCGCAACAAAATCTGTCCACAGTACCCCTAATGAGATTTTTTCATTTTTAGTGATAATTCCCAAGGTCCCCAAGAAATTACTCCAACTATGATCACCTTAACAAATTGAGACAACTACACTCCTAAAAGATTTATTTTTAAATTCCTATACCCCTAAGCAAAATGTTGCAGTTGACGAGTCACTGATGAATTTCAAGGGACATAGAATCATAGAATCATAGAATCATAGAATCGTAGAGTTGGAAGGGACCTCCTGGGCCATCTGGTCCAACCCCCTGCTCAAAGCAGGATTCGCTAAATCATCCCAGTCAGATGTCTGTCCAGCCTCTGTTTGAAGACTTCCATTGAAGGAGAACTCACCACTTCTCGTGGCAGCCTGTTCCACTCATTGATCACTCTAACTGTCAAAAAGTTTTTTCTAATATCTAATCTGTGTCTCCTCCCATTCAGTTTCATCCCATTGCTTCTAGTCTTTCCTTGTGCAAATGAGAATAAAGTTGATCCTTCTACAATGTGACAGCCCTTTAGATATTTGTAGACAGCTATTAAGTCTCCTCTCAGTCTTCTCTTTTGCAAACTAAACATTCCCAAATCCTGCAACCTTTCCTCATAAGACAGGGTTTGCAGACCGGTCACCATTCTGGTCGCTCTTTTCTGAACTTGCTCCAGTTTGTTGATGTCTTTTTTAAAATGTGGTGCCCAAAATTGGACACAATATTCCAGATGAGGTCTGACCAAAGAGGAGTAGAGGGAAATAATGACTTCACGTGATCTAGACTGTATGCTTCTGTTAATACATCCTAGAATTGCATTTGCCTTTTTTGCTGCTGCATCACACTGTTGACTCATATTCAGTCTGTGATCTATTAGTATACCCAAGTCTTTTTCACATGTGCTGTCACTTAGCCCTATTCCTCCCATTCTATATATGCTTTTTCCATTTTTATTGCCCAGATGTAGTACTTTGCATTTCTCCCTGTTAAAAACCATTCTGTTAGTTGCTGCCCACTTCTCCAGTTTATTTAAATCTTTTTGAATCCTCTCTCTCTCTTCTCTAGTATTAGCTATCCCTCCTAGCTTTGTGTCATCAGCAAATTTAATCAGTTTACCCTCAATTCCTTCATCTAAATCGTTGATAAAGATGTTGAACAATACAGGGCCCAGGACAGAGCCCTGTGGTACCCCACTTGAGACATTCTTCCAACTGGATGTGCAGCCATTTACGACCACTCTTTGGGTCCGATCACTAAGCCAGTTATGAATCCACCTAACAGTTGCCTTGTCCATTCCATACTTAATCATTTTTTCAATAAGGATTGTATGAGAGACTTTGTCAAATGCTTTGCTGAAGTCAAGATATACTATATCTACAGCATTTCCTTGATCCACCCAATCAGTGATACCGTCATAGAAGGAAATTAAGTTAGTCTGACATGACTTATTAGTTACAAACCCATGCTGACTCTGTTTAATCACTTCATTCTTATCCAGGTATTGACATACATGTTGTTTAATAATTTGTTCAAAGATCTTTCCTGGTATAGAAGTCAGACTCACCGGCCTATAGTTACCTGGGTCCACCTTCTTCCCCTTTTTGAAGATAGGAACAACATTTGCTCTTCTCCAGTCTTCTGGCACTTCTCCTGTTCTCCAAGAATTTTCAAAGATTATAGAGAGGGGTTCAAAAATTTCTTCTGCTATCTCCTTCAGTACTCTGGGGTGTAATTCATCTGGACCTGGAGACTTGAATTCATTTAGGCTAGCTAAGTGTTTCCTCACTATCTTTCTGTTTATAGATATCCTGGATTCTTCTATTCCCTTAATAGGACAGTGAATAACAGTTGATGTTACATTTCCTTTCTGAGAGAAAACAGATGCAAAATAGGAATTTAAAAGTTCAGCCTTCTCAACATCCTGTCTTACCATTTCATCATTTTCATCCTGTAAAAATCCTATAGCATCTTTGACTTTTCTTTTACTTTTGACATATCCCCAAAATCCTTTATTATTGCTTTTGACATCTCTTGCAAGCCTCAATTCATTTTCAGCTTTAGCTAATCTGATTTGTGCCCTGCAGGTTCTGCAGACAGCATTATATTCTTCTTTAGATATGCCTCCCTCTTTCCATTTTATAAACATTTTTTTCTTCCTTTTTAGCATGTGCTTAAGTTCTGTGTTCATCCATCCTGGTTTCCTTAACTGCTTCCTATTCTTCCCTCTTTTCGGAATTGTTAACAACTGTGCTTTGAGAATTTCATTTTTCAAGATTTCCCATCCTTCCTGGACATTTTTGTCTTTAAGGATATCCAGCCATTGGATCCCTCCAATTCTCTTTCTGAATCCCTTAAAATCTGCCTTTCTGAAATCTAACCTTGACGTCTGAGTCTTCACAGGTCTTCCGCCTCTAGTTATCCAAAATTCTAAAATAGCATGGTCGCTACCTCCTAGGGTCCCAGCCACTTTTACCTCCTCAACCATTTCCTCCCTGTTTATAAGGATTAGATCAAAGGTAGCAGTTCCCCTTGTTTTCTCCCTTACCTTTTGGAAGATAAAGTTGTCAGCAAGAGAGGATAAGAATTTCCTTGACCTGTTAGTTTTGCCTGAGAGAGATTCCCAACAAATGTCTGGATAGTTGAAATCTCCCATGACAACTATGTCATATTTTTTGGAGAACTTGGCCATTTGATGCATAAAGAGTTCATCCATATCTTCAGCTTGCACAGGCGGCCTGTAGTAAATGCCTACAATGGTGTCCTTTCCATTGTTCTGTCCTTGTATTCTTACCCAAACAGTTTCCACAGAACTCCCAGTCTCTGAAGCTTCAATCTCTGTGCAGATATACGCGTTTCTAACATACAATGCGACACCCCCTCCTCGTTTATCAAGTCTGTTTCTTGCAAATAAGTTGTATCCTTCTAGTCTTGTATTCCAATCATGTGTATTGTCCCACCAAGTTTCAGTGATTCCAATGACATCATATTTCTTTTCCTGTGTTAGTAGTTCCAATTCTCCTTGTTTGTTGCCCATGCTTTGTGCATTAGTATAGAAACATTTTAGTTTGTGATTGGTTTCTCTTTCTCCAATATTTTTATTAATTAGATTCTTTCGTCTTTGTTCTTCCTTTCCACTTCTAATAGCAGAGTTCTCAATAGCATTTGTCAGGTGTATGGCTTTTTCTGGTCTTTTGCTTCCCTTCCCATGTTGTTCTAGTTTAAAGCTCTCCTTACAAGTGTAGCAAGGCGACTTCCAAATACATGCTTTCCAGTCTTCGTAAGGTGCACCCCATCTCTAGCAAGTAGTCCATCGTTGCTGACGGCACCATCGACGTAGCCAGTTGTTCACCTGCAGAATCTTATTCCACCTCCTTGTTCCATGGCCATCCACTGGGAGGATGGAAGAGAAGACCACCTGCGCTCCCAGTTCTTTCACTTTCTTGCCTAAGTCTTCAAAGTCTCTGCAGATGGTTTCCAGGTCGTTTCTTGCAGTGTCATTTGCAGTGTCATTTGTCCCCACATGTAGTAGCAGGAATGGGTAGTCATCTGTAGGTCTGAAGAGTCCTGATATCCTGTCAGACACATCTTTAATTTTTGCACCTGGAAGACAACACATTTCTCTTGAAGTTATATCCGGTCTGCAGATAGCGGCCTCTGTTCCTCTCAACAGGGAATCCCCCATGACCACCACTCTCCGTTTCTTCTTCACAACATTTTTCTTTCTCCATCCAGGAGGACTCTGAAGGCGTACAAGGTTGCTGCTTGTTGGCAAAGTCTTATCCTGATGTATTTCTTCATTGTTTTCCTGCGTGAGAGCCTGGTACTGGTTTCTGAGCAGTATGGGTGCTGATTGCCTCCTGATCCTCCTGCTTCTCTGGGTCACATGTCTCCATTCCTCTGTTTCTTCAGGTGCACTTCGAATTTCTTCTCTTTCTGTAACATGAAGAGATAATTCTGCTCTGTCCAAGAACTCTTCACCTTCCTTAATGATCTTCAACGTAGCTAACCTCTCTTCGAGATTTTGCAACTTTTCCTCCAACAGGGACACAAGCTTGCATTTGTGGCATGTGAAGTTTGGCTTTTCCACTGGTAAGTCTGTGAACATGTAGCAAGAAATGCAGCTCACCAAATGGCTCCTGGCCTCTTCCATCTTGAGATTTCTTAAAAACGATGAAAGATGAGCCCAAATCTGTCATTCCACCAATTGATTCCCTCCAAGTGAGCAAAATAAGGTATCAAATAATATTGTAAAATATGGGAGAGCACAACAGGGTACATGGGCACCTTTCTACTTTATGAAGGTAGGGATCACGAAATAAACCCAACAAACAGCTCCCAGACAACTGGCATGCCAGGTAAAATTCTGAGCTAATAGCCAGTTTTACATGAAAGGTGCCACGTGTATACTGAAAACTATTACACGAGTATCTCCCTATATGGATCCATCCACATTGCAATTACAGGGGCCTGTGGGACAGTCAGAAAAAATGAGTATGTTTTCCATCGCAGTTGGTGTCCAGACATTTGGAGAAGTGGGCATCATTCTCACTGATAAGTAAGCAACTTCTTGCAATGAAATGGAATGATAGGAAAGATGGCTATATGCTCTCCACTCTGCATGCAGACACCCCTGTGATGGTCAGAGACATGGGCACCCCCAGGGACAAGCAAAAACTGGTCTGCATAACAGTCTTAAATAAATTTTATGGGAGGAGTTGTTAGGCGTCAGGTTTCTCCCTCTGCACAGGAGGAATCACGAGCCTTGCCTTTTGCGGTCTCCCATTCAGTCCTGGCCACAGGGGAGCCTGCTCAGCAAAGACATCATTCCCGGTGCCTTGCTCAAGCTAGTGCTGTCAGATTGGTTGCTGCTGCCATCCGTGGTTCAGCTATAGCAGCCTGCACTAGCCAGCGATGAGCAACTCCTGGGACTAAGTCCCTTTTTCGCTCCACTGAGCATGCCCGTGGCTCGACCTCCCATTGGAGTTCAGGGGTCACATGCGCAGGTCCCGTCCCTGTTCTGATTGGACCATCAGGAAGGTCCCGGAAGGACACTGCTATAAAAGGTTTGCATGGCTGCTCGGCCATGCGCTAGTATAGACTAATATTATGTGTGATGATGGATGCATGAGACTGGTGACAGACTCCTTATGACTCCCTCCCTCTGGTTGTGCTTGTTATAGGGTTTAGAGTTAGAGTCAGTGCCAACGGGTGGCTATGTTCTCGCCACCGTGCTCCTAGCGTCAGCACACACTAGCGTCCGGTGGTGTTGTCCTGTACGAGGCACTATCGTACAGCGCTAAGTCACAGCACCTGCCAATGCAGTGCCATGCGCAAGTTGTGCGCTGGTTAGCCCAAGCCTGGGCAATTATTGGTGCATGCCAGAGTGGCGCCATGCACACTTGCGCATTACTTGTATATTTATATTGCTTCCTTGCTGGCACCGCAGCCACTGCGCTGAGCGCTGGTGGTCTAGAGGGACCCTTTCCCTTGTCTCTGGGGCAGGGTCCTGTGACCGTTTAGTAGCGCTCCCCCTGCCGAGTCCTGTGAGGTTAATAGGCTCCGGCATTAGTTCCAGCGGCTATGTGAAGTAACAGAGTTTGCTCCTGTACACACCGGGTCAGTGGTTAACCCGCCAGTGTTCAGGTAGGACTCCACCATTACCGAGCAGCAGTTTACCGTCTTTGCACGGTGGACCCCGGGTTGCGGTCACACTCTCTTATATTTTATATTTAAAGTAGTGTGATCCGCAACCCTAAGGCTAGTTTCACACTAGCATATCTTCACTGCGCACGGCGCCGCTAAGCCCCGCCCCCTGCCACGCCCACTCCGGTCAGCTCCTCCCTACTATCGCACAGCGCTGCATGCGATCTGCGCACCCTATCTTTAGCATAGCGTGCGCAGACCGTGCGCTGACCATGCGCTAGTAGGATTTTGCATGCGCTGCGCACTTTTGAAGGTGCGCCGATGTGCGCCGAATGTATACTCCATAATGTAGACCCCACAAATGTTCTTGAAAAGTTGAGTCATCTGACAATTCCAGGACTTGATCACTCACATTCCAAACTATTATTTTGACCAATTCTCATCCACATGCCCACGTCTGTATACTCCAGAATGTTGACCTCGCAAATGTTCTTGAAAAGTCTGGTCATTTCAAAATTAATTCTAGGACTTGATCTCTCTCATAAACACTTTTGACCATTTATCTTAGTTTGTTTTTATGATTATTTCTTGCTATGCAAAACTTTTCTTTGCATTTACATTACCAATATATTATTTATATTGGTGATACAGGCACAATCATTTTATTGGAAGAACTCTGATAATAAGGTGGTTACATATTTATACACTAGGGGTTTTATTGCACGGTTCTTGCTGAACCTCCTATACCAGACAATACTTTTACAATTCTGTAGCTGATTGGTTGTTTTATGCACATCATGGTTCCTACTTTGGTAGGAGGCGCATGTTATGATGTACCATGCCACTTGGGACATTTGTCCCCTTTAGAGGGATTGATGGAGCTATAATAATTCCTGGAATTCCATCAATTTTACCCTAAGATCAAACAGTGAGCCATCTATTATATGCACAGCCATGTTCCAGTACTCACATTGGTGCCATATTGGATGTATTTTTGAACACTAAAAAACTGCACAAAAAATGGTTGTATTAAACTATTCAATTTCTCATTAGATAAATATGTAAGGGCGTATAATTTACAAAAAAAACATTTATGGAGGTTCTCTGTTGTTCTTGAATCTCACAGGCTCTGCAAGTATGACGATCGTTTCCAAATTAAGGCAAATTTGTGTTCCAAAATTCAAATAGTGCCTCTTTCCTTCTGAACCCTGCCATTTGTCCAAACAGAGCTTTTTGACTACATGTGGGCTATTAGCGCGCTCATATGAAACTGGGTAAAAAAAACTGTGGTGTCGACTTTTTGGTGTTGCCTCTTACAGAAGTGTTAAATGTGCGGTTAAAGTAACACTTTAGTGAAAACAATGAAAAATGTTCAATATATTGACCTACTGTTATCAAATTCTGTGCAGTATGTGTGGGTTCAAAATGCTCACTATATTGCTGGACAAAATCCCTGAGGGGTGTAGTTTATAAAATGTGCTCATGTGTGGGGGGTTTCTGCTGTTTCAGTCAAATTTGTGTTCCAAAATTAAAATAGTTCACCTTCCCTTACAAGCCCTTTCTTTTGTCCAAACAGAGTTTTCTGACCACACGTCATTTATTAGCGCTCTTAGGAAGGAGTCACACTTGTGAGGAATACGGATGAGTGCTATGCGATAAAACATCACATAGCACTTGGACCGCTGTTAATCTATGGGGCAGCTCCCATCACCGTTTTTTTTCTCGGTCGTACTATACGTGCGAGTGAAATAGCAGCATGCTGCGATTTGCTACGTATAAGGGCCAAGACTTGTCAATGAAAGTCTATGGGTGCGAAAAAAGAAAAAATCGCACAGCACTTGCACCGTGCTAGGGCTGTCCGATTTTTACACACCGCTGTCCTTTGAAAAGCTGGATATAAACATAGAATATATATATATACGGTTCTGGCAAAAATTAAGAGACCACCACATCGACACCCTGTCATGGGCAGCCCATTCTCCAGACCTGAACCCCATTGACAACCTCTGGAATATAATCAAGAGGATGATGGATAGTCACAAGCCATCAAACAAAGAAGAACTGCTTAAATTTTCGCTAGAAGCAGTGTGAAAGACTGGTGGCAAGCATGCCAAGACGCATGAAATCTGTTTTTAAAAATCATGGTTATTCCACAAAATATTGATTTCAGAACTCTTTTGAGTTAAAACATTGTTGTTTCTAAATTATTATGAACTTGTTTTTTTTTGCATTATTTGAGGTCTGAAAGCACTGGGGCTTTTTTAATTTTGACCACTTTCTTTGTCAGAAAAAAATATACAAAATATATTGCTTGGAAATTCGGAGACATGTTGTCAGAAGTTTATAGACTAAAAGAACAATTTACACTTTACTCAAAAATATCCCTATAAAGAGAAAAATCAGACAAACTGAACATTTGAAAGTGGTCTCTTAATTTTTACCAGAGCTGTATATATACACTGCTCAAAAAAATAAAGGGAACACTAAACGTTGGATCAGCCTGTAATTTGTTCCCTTTATTTTTTTGAGCAGTATACATATATTAATATATATATATATATATATATATATATACACATGTCAGTGACATACAAATATATATATGTCTTTATATTTCATAGAGAGATATATAGAAGAATAGCCGGTAATTAATTTATCGACTCCTGTAAAATCACTGCAGGAGTCGACAGGATAGGAGAGATGGATTACATACAGTAAATCCATATAGAATTGGTAGATATATATTGTACATGGCAGTGACAAATACAATTAGTATAGTGTGTGTGCAAAATTATGGACATGTATTTAATTCATAATAGTTTATTTCACGGAAAAAAATGGCGTGTGGTCCACCTATAATTAAAAACACCAGCTCTCAGTTGCCCCAGAAAAGGATCATCTCTAAGGCTGAGTTCACACGTGGCGTATTTTTCGCGTTTCCGGGGCGGTTTTAACCGCGGGATTTTGCCGCGAAAATGCGAAAAATAAGCATCCCATGCATTCCTATGGGATTCCGCAATGCTGTGCTAATGCTGCAGTTTTTACCGCGGCAGAATCACTTCGCGGTAAAAACCGCAGCATGCTCATTAATTTGCGGAATCGCGGCGATCCCGCACCCATAGGAATGCATTGTTCCGCTTACTTCCCGCATGTGGCTGTGCACACCATGCGGAAAGTAAGCAGAACAATTGCGGATGGTACCCACGGTCCGGAGGAGAGGAGACTGTCCTCCGGGCTTTGGGTACCATATCCCTGTAAAAAACAGAATTTAAAATAAAAAATATTGTTATATTCTTACCTTTCGGCGTCCCGCGCAGCCTTTCCACCTCTCTCCACGCTCCCGGTCCCAGTAATCCTTTGCAAAAATGCCCGCAATGACGTCCGTTCTCGCGGGATCGCAAAGTCTCGCGGTCATTCACGTGACGTCATCGCGAATTACCGTGAGACGTCGCGATCCCGCGAGAACGGACGTCATCGTGGACATTTTCACAAAGGATTACTGGGAACGGCTGCGCAGGACACCGGAAGGTAAGAATAACACCATTTTTCATTTTTTTTTACATTCTATCTTTTACTACTGATGCTGCATAGGCCGCCTCAGTAGTAAAAAGTTGGTCACACTCGTCAAACACTATGTTTGACGAGTGTGACTAACCTGTCAATCAGTTCTTCAAGCGATGCTACAGATCGCTTGGAAAACGCTAGCATTTTGCAAGCTAATTACGCTTGCAAAATGCTAGTTTTTCCGCGGGAAAATCGCGGGAATTTAAAATGCGATTTTCCCGCGGAAAGGAATTCCGGAATTCTCGCGGTAATTTCCGCGAGAGTTCCGGTATGTGTGCACTTAGCCTAAGATGCAAAACAAAACAGATCTGTCCAGCAATAGTGAAGGAGAAGGACCCAACCATGTGATCAGCAGCAGGGAGACATCATCGCAGGTTCTTCAGTTACAAGGGGGAAGATGGATTGAATGCGGTCACGTGTCCACAGGTCCTTCAGCTGCAGTAAAGGGAAGGACGAGTTGAGGCTGAGTGCTGCAGCTTGCAGTTTTAAGCTTAAAAAGCTGCAAGCTGTTGCTTCATTCTCCTCCTGCTACCAAAGGTCCCTCAGGCCTCAGTTCTGCACTTGTCCTCCTGTTATTCACAGCCGCTCAGTGCCAGGAGCTGTGCGCAGACATTGTAAATGAGTAGTGGGAAGCTTCCACATCGCTTTCAGTCATTCCCTGCTCCTGACTAGGTGGTCGGCGGGACTGGCTGCTCAGAGGTAATAGAGTCTCGTCAACTCGTGAGTGAATGTGGAGCAGTGTATACAAGTGGCGGCAGGGCACACACAGTTAATGTACATATCCACGACTGCAAGTCCCAGCAGGAATGTGGGCAAGAACCACCGATTTCTACATAGGGCAGTGTGGGTCCAAATACTTTGTGGCTCTTTATGGGACTACACAGCCAATCTACTTTTAAAGTCAGTTTTTCTTTAGTTATATGAGAGCTGTGAGTTGATTGGCTGCTTAAGTCACTGCCGCTGTAACGAGAGGTATTAGGTGGAATGCGTGCCTCTGAGTCACATGACTTGTGCTTATCCCTTTCACTGCACTCTCCAGAGCCCATTGCCATAGTGCCATGCACCTATTTACTGGGGAAAGTGTTATGTAATCCTGCATTCTAGGAAATTACCTGGAAAACCCCTGCAATATAGTATTGCTGAACAACAATGCAGAACAGCTGCACTAAAAATAGGCTGAACTAGATGGACATAAGGTCTTCCTTCAGCCTTCAAAACTATGTTACTATGTTACTATGTTAGTAGTGTAGCTTGTCAATTCTCTTTGCAGATCCGCACAAATGTTTTCTTGTCTGGCACATATATATTCATTCTCTCTCTTTCTCTGTGTCTCTCTCTCTCTCTTTGTATTACAATCTGCAATGAATCTGCATCAATTCCGCAAGCATATTGCCCTGTGTTTTCTGCCAAGAGATGAGGATTCTCAGCAAAAAATGGGGGGGGCATGAGGGGCCCTATTTGAAAGTTCGCACCGGGGCCAATAAAATTGTAGTTACGCCACTGCCCATAGGAGTATTCTGTTTTTTGCGCAATTCTCAGTCTTTCTATTATGTACATGTTTGGTTTTAATTCTTATTAATAAAATATAAATTTTTATGGGACCCCAGTAGTACTCTTTTTGTTTTGAGTTCGTTTAATAGAATCTTATCAGTAATAATCATCTCCTACTTCAGTAATGGGAATATCTGTTTTCACTGAAAATTGAAAATTGAATGATCAGTAGAGATGAGCGACTTTGCCTTTTTTAGGGTCTAGTCGGGTTTCATGAAACCCGACTTTCTCAAAAGTCGAGTAGAAAGAAATCGGCCGACTATTGTGAAAAGTCGAAGGTCCGACTGAAACACGAAACCCAATGCAAGTCAATGGAGAAGAAAAGTCGGCAGGGAGTGAAGGACAGCAAACACACCTACATGCCGGACCGCTTTTTTAAAGTGCGTGAAAACACA
Organism: Dendrobates tinctorius; assembly: GCF_039654945.1. Taxonomy (NCBI): domain Eukaryota; kingdom Metazoa; phylum Chordata; class Amphibia; order Anura; family Dendrobatidae; genus Dendrobates; species Dendrobates tinctorius. The sequence continues at coordinate 30,617,959 of NW_027361704.1, forward strand.
CTCTCTCTCTCTCTCCCTGGATGCTGCACATGTCATCCCGTTGCCCACAGTGTATGTCCTTGCTCGGTGGCTGAAAAAAGTCACGTGCAAGCATTCTGGGAAATCCGACTTTGGTGCTCGTTTTGCTGACCGCATGGCCGACTTCACGCTGTGGTCGGGTTTCAGTCGGCGATTTATGAATCTGGCCCACCTGTTTCGCTCAACTCTAATGATCAGTCATGGCAGAGAAAGAAGCAGATTTATTTGATGGGAAATATTACAAATAAGCTTATTTTTTTGAATACAAACATATGATATGGGTATACCTTGATGTTTGGTAGAGCGGCTTAGTATACATTTTTTGCAAAAAATGTATCAACCAATTAATCCTGTTTTTATCATCTTTTTACTAGCACTTGCTGTTTACTGTTACTTTTTTACAACAGAGTATTTTTATACGTTTGTTATACTGTGTTTTTCTGTATTATTGATTTATGAAGTAAAAATTAAAATGATGGCTACTCTTTAAATTCTTAAAGGTTTAACTCCTCTGTGTCCTGTGTCCTGTGTCCATAGTATTACACAATGGAGATGAACTTAAAGGGGTTATCTGATGATAACAACTTATCTACAGTATAAGTGATAACAAATTGATTGCTAGAGGTTCTACTGTTGGAATCTGCAGAGATCGGCAGAATGAGGAACTTTTATCCCCGTTATAATGGAGTGGCATGTGTGACCACTGATCTATTTGTTCCCTATGTGGCTGTTGGCTTTTTATGGAAGCCCAGTAGAGAATGAATGGAGTGATGGTCAGACTGACTTACCATTCCATTTTGAAACAAGGATAAAGGTGTTCCTTTGGGGATAAAAGTTGCCCCATTCTTCCATCTGTGTGGGTCCCAGTTGTTGAACCTCCACAGATCAATACATTACTTATCCTGTTGATTGGTGATAACTTATTTCCACTAAAGAACCTCTTTAATGCAAACCACCTTAACTATATCTAACAGTTATGTTGTGGACAAAGTGGATTTGTTTATTTGCTGTTTATTTTTATTTTTTCATTCACCATGCAGTAAAAGATATAGGACTGCTGTATTCCTCAGGTCGGTATGATAGCAGCAATACACCATGATATATATATTTTTTTTTGCTTTTCTGCTTTTGAAGACAAAGAACAATATTGTAAAAAAATATTAATAATCTACCATATTCTAAGAGCTATAACTTTTAGATTTTTTTGGTTACTGATTTAGGGCTTATAGTTTTGTAAGATAATTTGTAATTTTCAGTTATACCATTTTTATTTACTTTTGAGCTTTTTTATTCCACTTTATTTGCAGCAGAATGAGGAAAGACCATGCCATGATTTTTTTAACCTTATTTAGAGTAGGAGTTATATAGTGTAACATTTTTATTGATCAGGTCATTCTAGTCACAGAAATACAAAATAATTATATTTCTTTTGCCTACTGTTTTTAATACATAGAAAATGCATATTTGTTGGCCAAATATTTCTTTGTGATTTTTACGTTCTTTATTTTGTAGGATTTTTTAAATAGATTTTTCCAATTTTTCGGTAACTTTCTTTATTTGTTTACTTAGTCTCTTGACTTACACTTTAAAGGGATTACCTGAGAAATGTGCTAAAATAAATTAATAAAATAAATAAAACATTTAAATACTAAAATTTTTTTTACATACTGTCAGGAACACCGCACTGAACTTGCTCACTGAGCCAGTACGCGTGTCCTGAGTAAAGCGAACTGTGCTCAAAGATACCTGTGGAGCGGGCAGCAGCCGAGTAGGTGCGTACTTCAGAATAGCAGGACCTGAAACACATGACTGCTGGGGGCATGGCCTAAACTCCAGAGAACTAGGAGCTGCACGAGAACTCCTAGCAGGGTAACTGCGAGACAAAGTTACCAAGGGGCATAGACAGGGAGGATAGTCAGGACATAGCCAATGAGTCATACACAGAGATATCTGCAAGGTACAAGAGGGGCGAGCAGAGAGTAGTCAGATCACAGGCAACGAGTCATACACAAAGAGGAGAGCGCAGTACAGAATCAACAGGCAAACTCACAACGGGGAACTGAATCGGGTCAGAACCATATAAGCAAGGTATAACAACAAACAGGCACAGGCACACAGAGGTCACCACACTCGTCCAAAGGCAAAAGTATAACTGACAGGGATTGGAGCTTCCCAGGGGTTTAAGAAGCTCTCCCAGAACCAAAAAGAGGCCACAATCATAAACCCCAGGTGTGCAGGTCAAAACCTGCACTGAGCTCCAGACATTAACCTTTGACGTGCAGCTCAAAACCCTGCATTGGGATCATGACACATACCTTTGTAATAGCAAAAAGCTATGCTTTATCTATCATGCTCTAGCAGGATTCAAAGATGGCAGCTGCCATCAATCACAATCGGTACTACCTTTCAGGTAGGGCTGTGCGAAGTATCGTGAATGTGCATTCCTCTGTTTAGTCCAGATCTACTCAGTGTCCTGCCAGGTTCAGTCAACAGAAAAATGCACATTTAAGATGCCTGACAGGATGCTGCTCTGGCATGACCTCTGTCTCCTGCTTCACGCAGCCTGTCCTGAAATCTAGCACAGGTTGTGATTGATGGTAGCTGCCATCTTTGAATCCTGACAGAATACAGTAGATAAAGCTTACAGTAAATAAAGCATACAGTAGATAAAGCATACCTTTTTGCTAATTGAAAATATTTAGAAAAATGCTTAAAATTTAAATGTATATTATTTATTTTATTTATTTATGTTAGCAGATTTTTTGGATAACCCCTTTAACGTACCTTAACTTAAACATTTTATAGACTGGATCAGTGGTCTAAATCCTTTTAATATTAATGCATTGCAGGGTAGCAGACCTGTCAGTGTTACACTGTAAGAGGCCAGTTAGACCTTGCTTATGGCAGGGCCTAACAGGCCACTGTGCTTAGCAAACCTATAGGTCATTCTTTGACCTCTGATTGCCATGACAACCATCAATACCATGTGATTTTGTCTCATGGGGCTAACATGTTGAGAAAGAGAGCCTTCCAGGCTCACCTACAGAGTAGCAACCCAAGCTCACATCACCATAAAGCCATGCTAAATATAGGTGGTCCACACAAACCGACCCAGGACAGCTCACCCAAACCCATCCTGACTGAACCATCAACCAAAACAACCTGACAAAAGCCAGAATCAGGAAGATGGTAGACAAAGGGCATTAGCGGTACATCAGTGACTGGAAAAACGAGATCAGCAGCTCACAGAAACTGACCATGTGCCAGAGTCTACAGAGAAACTACAGACTGGCTCCATATCTGGAGAAGCTGTGCGACCCCAGAGACCATCATATCGTGAGCTGGTATAGACTATGTGCCCACAATCTGGCCATCAAGGTCAGCCAGCACAGACAGAGCTACAAGGGCAGGGAAGACAGGCTGTGTCTACATTGTGATATGGCGGCCCTGGAGGATAAAACCCACTTCCTGTTGCACTGCACCAAATACTCAGCAGAGAGGGACGCCCACCTCAGGAGACTATCTGATCTCTTCCTGGATTTCAGCTTCGTGAAAGAGGAAGAAAAGACATATATCCTGCTGGGGGAAAAAGAGAGCGTGGTGGAGAGAGCAGCGCAATATGTTAGCGTGTGCCATAGGCTGCGAGAAAGACAACCATGAAATGCCATGGACTTCCTTAGCCCCAACCTGTGCCTCATCCATCATTCCTACAGTCCCCACCTATTATCCCCACAGTCCCTACTCTCAATTCCATACTATACACATGCTTTGGCAAAACTAATATTTGATCCTGCCAACAAAGCTTCTTTGAATTGAAATAAATTGAATTGTGAAAGAACCCTCCCTCTCACAGCCCTCTAAATGCTGCGATTGCTATTGATTAGAGGATGTAGACCAGCATTTTTCAATCTTCAGTCTATCTCAGTATTGCACAGGTAATGGCGTTATCATCAAGATGTTGGAAACTGTGTAACACTAAGGAAGTCCTGAAAATAAGATCTGTTAGGGGTCATGAGGTCTTGAGTTTGGGAACATTGATCTAGAAAGCTATACAGTCATGGCTGGTATTGGTACTGGTCCTGGTTGATGCTACAGTAGCTCCTGATCTCTCAGCAGTGATCATGGAGGCACAGGATCCTGTGCTGCATAATATGATGTAATTGTACGTCATCATGTTGAAGAACCTTTCTCATTAAGATATACAGTTAGGTTCATATATATTTGGACAGAGACAACATTTTTCTAATTTTGGTTCTATAAATTACCACAATGAACTTTAAACAAAACAATTCAAATGCAGTTGAAGTTCAGACTTTCAGCTTTCATTTGAGGGTATCCACATTAAAATTGGATGAAGGGTTTAGGAGTTTCAACTCCTTAGCATGTGCCACCCTGTTTTTAAAGGGACCAAAAGTAATTATTAGACAGATTAAATAATTGTAAATAAAATGTTCATTTCTAGTATTTGGTTGAAAACCCTTTGTTGGCAATGACTGCCTGAAGTCTTGAACATCACCAGATGCTGTGTTTCCTCCTTTTTGATGCTCTGCCAGGCCTTCACTGCGGTGGCTTTCAGTTGCTGTTTGTTTGTGGGCCTTTCTGTCTGAAGTTTAGTGTTTAACAAGTGAAATGCATGCTCAATTGGCTTGAGATCAGGTGACTGACTTGGCCATTCAAGAATATTACACTTCTTTGCTTTAATAAACTCCTGGGTTGCTTTGGCTTTATGTTTTGGGTCATTGTCCATCTGTAGTATGAAACAACGACCAATCAGTTTGGCTGCATTTGGCTGGATCTGAGCACACAGTATGGCTCTGAATACCTCAGAATTCATTCGGCTGCTTCTGTCCTGTGTCACATCATCAATAAACACTAGTGACCCAGTGCCACTGGCAGCCATGCATGCCCAAGCCATCACACTGCCTCCGCCGTGTTTTACAGATGATGTGGTATGCTTTGGATCATGAGCTGTACCACGCCTTCGCCATACTTTTCTCTTTCCATCATTCTGGTAGAGGTTGATCTTGGTTTCATCTGTCCAAAGAATGTTCTTCCAGAACTGTGCTGGCTTTTTTAGATGTTTTTTAGCAAAGTCCAGTCTAGCCTTTTGATTCTTGATGCTTATGAGTGGTTTGCACCATGCAGTGAACCCTCTCTATTTGCTTTCATGCAGTCTTCTCTTTATAGTAGATTTGGATATTGATACGCCTACCTCCTGGAGAGTGCTGTTCACTTGGTTGGCTGTTGTGAAGGGGTTTCTCTTCACCATGGAGATTATTGTGCGATCATCCACCACTGTTGTCTTCCGTGGGCGCCAAGGTCTTTTTGCATTGATGAGTTCACCAGTGCTTTCTTTCCTTCTCAGGATGTACCAAACTGTAGATTTTGCCACTCCTAATGTTGTAGCAATTTCTCGGATGGGTTTTTTCTGTTTTTGCAGCTTAAGGATGGCTTGTTTCACCTGCATGTAGAGCTCCTTTGACCACATGTTTCCTTCACAGCAAAACCTTCCAAATGCAAGCACCACACCTCAAATCTACTCCAGGCCTTTTATCTGCTTAATTGAGAATGACATAATGAAGGGATTGCCCACACCTGTCCATGAAATAGCCTTGGAGTCAATTGTCCAATTACTTTTGGTCCCTTTAAAAACAGGGTGGCACATGTTAAGGAGCTGAAGCTCCTAAACCCTTCATCCAATTTTAATGTGGATACCCTCAAATGAAAGCTGAAAGTCTGAACTTCAACTGCATCTGAATTGTTTTGTTTAAAATTGATTGTGGTAATGTCTAGAACCAAAATTAGAAAAATGTTGTCTCTGTCCAAATATATATGGACCTAATGGTACATGTACATCAAAAGTCAGGAAGAGGTTAATGCAAATAGACATTCCAATTCTTTTAGAATTAAATGCAGTCTCAAATAATGTCATCTCTATGTCACAAACTCTTATTTTCAAAGTTTTAAAAATTATTAGTATTCTCACATTTTTACTAAAGTTAAAATATCTCCCGAAAAAATCAAATTAGGAAACAAAATGCATAAAATATTACTGGCTGATGAAAGGAAGTTTTATGATTTTATAAATAAGTATAAAACATATCACATCAAAACGTTATTAAAGGGGGATTGAATGGGTATTATACAAATGGGTGATTAATAGGAAATTAGTGTTCATTCTATAAAATATTTTAACATTTGGGTTTTGCTGAAAGACCCATTTATAAAGTGTTTGTAAAATGAGTTTTTCTCACTCTCATTATCTCTCTTCATTACAGAGAGTGGATTTTTTATTATTTATTATTTTAAGATAACCACTTAAGGGTCCATTTACACAAATACAGGTGTATTTGAGGCTCCTTTCGCTTATCCTACAAGGCTCTGCTTATACTTGTCACAAAAGACTTCAATAAGCACCATCCAAAGCTTTATGTCATCCACACACTCGCTAGTACCATCACTTTTCAACAGCTGGCGACATGTTATCCTGACATTAGAACTTCCATGACCAGCATATTGTTATAGGACAAGTATAGTTTGTTCAAAACAGCAACCCTCTTAAGATGGTCAGACGTCTTTTGTATGCAATAAAAGTATGTCGTAAAAGTTCAACATCTTTTTATTACACAGTGATTTAGTTGCACTTATGAAAACTGGAAGCCCCTACTAAAATAAGCTCAGAGAGGTCTTTGTCCACTGATTTTCTAAATAAAGCCAAAAGTATGTTCAAATGGTGATCAAAATTGGCCAGGCGAAAACTGTTTTCAGGCAAGTTGGGGACAGTTAAGAACAGTTCAAGTGTGCTGCCCAGGCAAAAGATAACCGGTTAGCCATAATGTCTTGAGGACTCCAAAGACATACTGATAGGGAATTTAGATTGTGAGTCCCAATGTGGACAGTGAAGATATTGCATGTAAAGTGCTGCAGAATAAGCGCTATATAAGCAAAGCATAATAAATAAATAATGGAGGACCTGGTGACTGCATTCTTTGAAACAGCTTTGACACACAAAGCTCAATGCCATTACTTACAGATATATACATATATATTTTTTACTTTTCATTTTCACCAATAGAATATTCTCCTTCAGTCTGTGTTGTATCTATGTGACCCTTACTTTATGGAATGTAGTTTATATTGTTTATTTCCTAGGATCTAAAAAAACAAAATTATGGATAAAATTTAGAAGAACTTTTATAAACGAAGCCTTTTTTGGTAGTACTATTGTGGTGTATACTCAGAGTCAATGTTGATAGGATAAGGGCATCCCTATGGCTATTACTAGCAGTTAAGACACTGAAGTGAGAACATTTAAATTTAAAGCATACTGTAGATGCAAAAACAAAACATAAACCAAATAATAGGAGTAACTCTTAAAGAGGTTGTCTAGTTTAAAATGAAAAGTCTGCAGTCCCTCTTTGTGGCTGCAGACAAATGAATCCTCCCAGAGCATGCATTTTGCTCTGCAAGGATTTGGCGTTCTCTGCCTCGGGAACGGTGGTCAAGTATGCTATATGCATACTCGTGGATAGAAGCTGTCTATTAGGCACAGCCTTGCTCAATACACTTATATTGAGCAAGGTCATGTTCACAATACAGTTGTGTCGGCTATATATCCACACCCACTAGATGGGTACAACCTGTCTCCATACATCCATTCATTTGTATAGACCAAGGCTGCACCCACTAGATGGGTTCTTCCTGGGAGTATGCATATCATATACTTGACCACCAAACCTCTTTAAAGATGGAGAATTATCACTCAGTAACAGTATAGATGAGCGAATCAGTTCGGCCTGAATTTGTATTGAATTTTTAAGGAATTTACTGAACTCAACAAATAATAACATTTTTTGATTCACTTTGTGTGAATCACCTAAAATGAGTGCTGCCATTTTACATATTAAAGAAGACTACATCAATCAAATAAGGATCGCAAAACCTTGGGCGCAACCTCGCGGATTTTCTCAATATGCCTTGCTGCTAGGACATCCCATGACACAGCACATCCAATCAGGAAGACTTTCATAAGTTATATAAAAGCAGAAGCAGGAAAGGCAGCAGTGATTTTGTAGTGAATGTGGATGGTGAGATGGCATCTCTATCTCACAGCTTAGCCATAAAAAGGTAGAGAAAGCCTTAAAACACTGCAGAAACAGTTTAGAGAGTGGCAACACAACAGTGAAGATTATTGTGTGTGGAACAGGCTGTTGATTAACCCCCATATGTGTTTAGGTAATGTTAACATTACAGAGGCCTTGCTTGCAATACAGTTCTTGAAAGAGGTGTTATATAGTCGTCGGAGACCTCAGAAAGTCATATATGTCAAAAATCTATTTTTTTAAAAAAACAAACAATTTTTCGAAGCTGGCAGATTTGAATTTCAAAAGACTTCTTCATCTCCAGTTAGGAGACATCCATGTTTCATAAACGTCTACTGATAATATATGCTTCTGAAGAACTCAACGTTCCTTTCAACAGCTCCTTTTATTCAATTTAATATATTTTCAATAAGAATTATTCTTTTTTTTACTGTAAACAGTATGATAGTTTATCAATTCACTAGGTATACTTTGAGCCCACATTTTTTTCCTGCACTGGAAAATAGGAATAAAATTCTGTCCAAATTCTAACAGCAAAACCCACCAAAACCCCAAGTAAGTTATGTAAAGAAAGGCTGCTGTGCAATGCCAGATAGTATTACCGTGGATAACAAAGGATTTGTTTTCTTCACAGAAAGGTACAATGAGGCTTCATTTTGTTCAGCAGCATCTGCTATTTTTCCCTCTAGATCTCTTGCAAATAGCCAGAGATTGAGAAGGAATATGTATTCTGCCTTATGAAAAAGGTTCTAGGCTTTCCACAAAACTTTATTGCAAGATCCAGTGGCATCTCGGCAAATAACTGTCCAGGTTTATTGCAGTTTACTAAATTTATTGTTTTCAACATGATGTATTCCATGGATGAAAATATGGTTATGTCTGAAATGTAAATGATATGCTGCTCTGCTTCCAAAATATACTTTATAATGTTATTTCAGAAGTCTGTAAGATGGATTCTGTAAGCAGAGTGTGTTATTTTTTCAGACAAAGGCTTATGTTCCCCCAGATGAAGAAAATATTAATATTCTTGAATAAAATATGTTTGTATTTAAAATGCTAAGAGGTATAACAGACAAAAACATCAGAAGAGAACCTTTAGTACCGCAATATTACAGAATAAAGTAAACTTTGCTGATATTTTATTAGTTGCTGAAAAAAGAAATCATAGGCAGTTAGAAAATCAGTCCATTTATTATAGATACACAGCTACCAATTTATTTAGAATTAGACTCGTTCTAATCAATAATGATTTTATGTTTCTGGAAAATATAAAGTGCTGTGATATTTTTATAAGAAAGTTGCTAGGGAACGAGCTAACACTGGTTAAACATTATGGCAGTATTAAAAAATGCTGTATGTTAGTGTATGGCTATTAGATGAAATCTAATAATGAAACTCATGGGCAGTCACCAGTAGAGGGCACTCTCTGTATACCATTTTGCTATTAAAATAAATGTATAAATGTAAGTGTGACAGGGACACTGGGGGGTCCTTGTGCAAGAAGTAGGCTTAGGCTACTTTCACACTTCAGTTTTTCGCCGTCAATTGAAATCCGGCAAAGATGAAAAAAACGGATCTGTTTCCGTTCGAGAAAAAACGGATGCACCAGATCCTTTTTTTTGCCGGATTCGTTTTCAGTTACCAATGTTGGAAATTTAAAGTAATAGGATGAGAGAAAGAGAGAAAGAGAGAGAGAGAGATTTTTCTCCACTTCCAGGGTTAATATTCATGGTAGAGATAATCTTCCGGGCATGTTTCTGTCTCTCACAGACCTGTAATTTCTTCTCTATGAGGCTCCTCTGTCCTCCACTCTTTACCTGTAGTAATGGGATCTGTTTGAACTTGTTATCAGTATAAAAGACACCTGCCTGCAACCTCAAACAGTCACACTCCAAACTCCACTATGATGAAGACCAAAGAGCTGTCGAAGGACACCAGAAACAAAATTGACGTGACGTCAGCGGTAGACACGGAGGCTGCGCAGAGTCCCCGCCTGACCTGAGGTGAACTAAGGAGCGTGGAAAAATGTTCAGAAACTTTCCCACGCTAATCAGTTCATCTCCGGCGCCTGCGCAGACAGGTTTTCCTTCATTCCTCCATGGATTACAACCTGGCCCATAGCATCAGCACTGCTTCCAGTTGTAAACTATTTAACCCCTTCAGATGGATTGCAGCGGAGGACCTGACTGAACGGTGGAGAAGTATGGATATTGTTTCTTTTTAAAAAAAATTTTTTCTACAAGAGAATGATGGCTTCAGTTGGATTGGCTGTGTAATAAATTTGGTCAAAAACTGTGTGTCCTTATATCATTAAAATATTTTCTAATTAATGTCTGTGTGTATTTTTAACCCTTTCATACTATTGAATTAATAATGGATAGGTGTCTTATTGACACCTCTCCACTATTAACCCGGCTTAATGTCACCTTTCAATTGCAAGGTGACCTTAACCCCTTATTAACCCATATGTCACCGCTAAAGGCAATGGAAATAGAAAGGGTAAGTGCCAGGAAAGGCACATCTTACAGATGCGCCTTTTCTGGGGTGGCTGGGGGCAGATGTTTGTAGCCAGGGGGGCCCCACACAATTTTTTTCCAGAAATTTACCCAATAATTTAACACCTACGTGTCCCAAATTTTACACACATACACTAATCAAATTATTAGTCAAAGGTACATTATATATATGTCATGCCCTCAGCTGCAGGACCTGTCTCTGCTGCTCAGGGAGACCGGCGCCTATCTCACAGATCCACTGGTACTACTCACCTTGTCCGTGGCTCCAGACAGTCAGCGGCCCCTTTCTCTGCTAAGAACCTGCATGCTCTTGGCTGGTCTCCTGGTAATACTCTTAGGAGACGCACCCCGCTTCCTGCACATACTTAAAACAGCAGGGCACCTGTTCCCTGTTAGGGCTATGATGCTCTGTGCATAAAAGGCATCCTCCCTTTGAGGGAGGTACCTAAACAACGTGTTCATTCTGTGGGATCTCTGCCTTCCACTCAGGCCACACTCTGCTTTGCGCTGCATACTGAAGGCTGTTGCAATATCCTAACCTCTGTGTCTCCTCAGAATCCTCTGCTGGCAGTACCCTCTCCTGGATCCTTCTGGACACTTTGGTTTCTGCCCCAGACTGACCAAGGCTCTCATCTTGGAAGCAGCCAGTTACCATTGCTGGCTAGAAGTTCACACAGACCTTCCAGGATTCCTTCCACTTCCTCTATTTGGTCTGTATGGGTCGTCCCTCTGGTCCTGGTATTGCGGCATTAAGGTCACCTGGTGTTGCGACGGAGGAGCCCCTGTATAGGGGTACACCTTGCCCGGTGCTCCACTACGTGGTCCTGTGTCGTGGTCCAGAGGGTTCTTCCCTCAGGCACCTTTTCCGTTTGTTTGCTTCATTTAATAAACATCCTTGGTTTTTGGAAGCTCTTTCTCCTGTCTCTTGTGTATTGGATATACAGCTACCACTGCACCATCAGTGGTCCAGTGAGTCCACTATACACCTTCACGCCCTGTGGGCATAACAGTTTGTTCAGGCCATGGACTCCGCTGATACCCAATACACAGCCCAGAGAGAGCTGGCTGCGCTTCGACAGAGTCAGGATCAGCTCGTGGCCTTTATGCAAACCTTGGATACCAACCTGACTACGCTACAGGCTGCCGAGCCCACCAACATGACCCAGCTAGCAGAGCTCCATCTGGAATTCACTCACCAACTGGAGATGCAGACTCGCTTGTTGGACTATATGACCTCTGTGGAGGACCAGTTAACTAAGGTACCACATCCTATTGTTGTGCCCACTACAGGACCCAGTCCTCGTCTCTGCAAGCCTCCTCGTTACAATGGTGACCCCAAGTTGTGCAGAGGATTTCTCAACCAATGCTTGTTGCATTTTTGTTTTTTGCCTCAGCATTATCCGACTGACATGGCCAAGGTGGCTTTCCTTGCCTCTCACCTGGAGGGAGAGGCTTTAGCCTGGTTCAACCCCCTAATGGAGCGGAATAATCCCATCATGTCAGATCTGCAGGTATTCCTGGACACCGTCCGCAAGATAATCGATGAGCCTGGTCATGCTACATCTGCCATGGAGTCTCTCTTCAATTTGCAACAGGGCTCTCTCTCTGTCGGTCAGTATGCCATCCGTTTCCGTACCCTGGCTTCGGAGCTCTAGTGGACCAATGAGCCTTTGGACGGAGCCTTCCGGCAAGGATTATCCGGAAGAATCAAAGATGAATTGGCAGTCAGGGACCTACCTGAGACCCTGGAGGATCTCATATCCCTCACCATTCGAATTGACCTGCGTCTCCAGGAACGCTCCAGAGAGAGGATTCTCGAGAAGCGATTTCCTCGTCCTGCATCTTCTTCACCAAAACCTCGGTTTCTGCCTTGTCCCGCTTCGGTCTCTAAGAAAGAACTCATGGGGCTTGATCGCGTTAAGGTGGAGAGGAATAGGCAGAAGAAAAGGTCCGCTAGGAATCCGCATCATTATGGTGGACGCCCTGCTCCCAGTCTATGCAGTGGCACGGAGAGGTCGGAGAAACTTTTTTGCCTGGGACAGGTAAGAGAAGCCTCCCTAGGTGAGAATGATTCCGCCCCTCCATTAACTATATCCATACAGGTGATCTTCGGAAAGGTGCGGTTTTCGGAGATGGCCTACCTGGACTCTGGATCTGGTGGAAACTTCATCCAGCAAGCAGCGGCCAGGCGGTTCGGGATTCCTATCACTCCTCTGCAGCAGTCCCAGCACATCATCTCCGTAGACGGAAGACCCCTGAAAGATCCCTTTCTTGGTATAACCAAAGAGGTGGAGCTTCAAATCGGAGCACTCCACAAGGAGAGAATTGCCTTCATTGTGTTACCGAATCTTTCTCCACCGTTTCTACTAGGTCTTCCGTGGCTGCGCCATCATGAACCCATCCTGTATTGGCAGTCGGGAGATGTTCTTCGATGGGGTCAGTCCTGTCATGATCACTGCCTCATACCCGTACGGCCTGGTTCAATCCCGCGTCCTCCTGCAGCCTTACCCGGATGACCCGCTGCCTACTGGTCCTTCGCAGATGTATTTGACAAGAAGGAGGCCAGAACTCTTCCCCCTCACAGGCCTTACGATTGTCCCATCGACCTAATCCCTGGATCCACTCCGCCTCTAGGTAGGATCTACCTCTATATGATCAACAAGCAGTTTTTCCTGGAAGTGGACGATTCGTCATCTGGAGCCGGAGCGGTCCTCACACAGAAACTGTCTACCGGTAAGATGGTGACCTGTGGATTCTTTTCCAAGGCATTCTTGCCCTGCGAACGTAACTACTAGAGTTGAGCGATACCAGCCGATACTTGAAAATATCGGATCGGAATGGATCGGCCGATCTTAAAAAAAAGTATCGGTATCGCCGATTCCGATACCGGGAACCAATGCAAGTCAATGGGGCCAAAATATCGGAATTAAAAAAAACCCTTTCTTTCCTTGTAGGTTAATTCTACATGAAGAAAAACAACTAAGAATAATGTAGAATGTATTGTGGGAGGTGGAGGAGACATTAAAGCCATAGAGGTTTAGCCCAATCAAATGGAATAGCAGGAATTAAACTTTTTTTTTTAAAGATGTTAGGAGTTACAAAGATATTGACTATGTTAGCCTCATTTATATTTTGCCAGACATGTATGTCTTCTTCTTCTACTTCCTTTTTTTACATTCTTCTTCTTCTTCTTCTACTTCCTTTTTTTACATTCTTCTTCTTCTTCTTCTACTACTTCCTTTTTTTACATTCTTCTTCTTATTCCTTTTTTTACATTCTTCTTCTTCTTCTTCTACTTCCTTTTTTTACATTCTTCTTCTTCTTCTTCTTCTTCTTCTTCTTCTTCTTCCTTTTCTTACATTCTTCATATTCTTCTTATTCAACAATTATTATTCTACATATTCAGCTTCTTCATCTTCTTCCTATTCTTCTTCATCATATTCTTGTTTGTGTCAGGCATTCCTGTAGTTGTTATCTAGAAAAGTTAGAAGTTTACACCTTCCGTTCTGCCTGTCACAAAAGATTTACAACAGTATTTGTCCGCGTTCAGTTTGGCCTGCAGAAGCAGGCCTTTTCCAGGGGCACCACGAGGAGGAACGGACTCACCCCCATACACTGCTTAGTCTTCTTCTGCTTATAAATAAGATAATATCATTTGCTCAGAGTATTAGTCTTATGCTTAATGTTCTTCTGCTTTGTTTTTTTTATGCTTCTTTGTCTTCTCTCTCTTGTTGTTCTGCATCTTGGTGGTTGTCTTCCTGTTCTTTGTCCTCTTGAACCAGCTGACGGTACTGGCACCCGGAGGGGCAGCAGAAGGAACAAGAGCCAATGGCACTACCGAGGACCAGCTGACGGTGCTGGAACCCGGTTACTAAGCAGGAGGTACCTGTGCTACAAAGCACTACCAAGGACCAGCAGACGTTGCCGGAACTCGGATACCGAGATGGAGGCACCTAGGCCAAAGGCTCTGACGAGAACCAGCTGACGGTGCTGGAACCCGGAGGGGTAGCATAAGCTGCAAGAGCAAATGGAAATAGCGAGGACCAGCTGACAGTGCTGGCACCCGGAGGGGCAGCAGAAGGAATAAGAGCCAATGGCACAACCGAGGACCAGCTGACGGTGCTGGAACCCGGTTACTAAGCAGGAGGTACCTGTGCTACAAAGCACTACCAAGGACCAGCAGACGTTGCCGGAACTCGGATACCGAGATGGAGGCACCTAGGCCAAAGGCTCTGACGAGAACCAGCTGACGGTGCTGGAACCCGGAGGGGTAGCATAAGCTGCAAGAGCAAATGGAAATAGCGAGGACCAGCTGACAGTGCTGGCACCCGGAGGGGCAGCAGAAGGAATAAGAGCCAATGGCACAACCGAGGACCAGCTGACGGTGCTGGAACCCGGTTACTAAGCAGGAGGTACCTGTGCTACAAAGCACTACCAAGGACCAGCAGACGTTGCTGGAACTCGGATACCGAGATGGAGGCACCTAGGCCAAAGGCTCTGATGAGAACCAGCTGACGGTGCTGGAACCCGGAGGGGTATCAGAAGTTACCCCTGAAAAGCAAAGTTGGCATGCCGCAAGCTGGCCGCAGTTACCGAATCACACAGTCCTACAGGGGGTGCTTGTCCTACTGGCACTATGGAACAAACCTTTCTTACCAGAACCCGCAGTCCACATAGGAAGCACCTAAACTGCTGGCACCCTAGCCTCGGCTAACCCAACCGCAACACGACATGGCAACTTGGGGTGGCAAACTGACATTGACACTTCCCGGAAACAGCAGGCAGGGCTGGAACCAAGCTGGGCAGGAGGGAGTACCCGTGCCAAAGTCAGTTATGAGCAGCAACTGGCGATGTTGGAGCCCAGGACAAGCACTTAGCAGGCTGAGGCCTGATGTGCTGTCAATTGGGAGGCAGCAGGACAGATTGCCATCAAAACAGCAGGGGAACAGCTGACGTTACTGAACCCCACAAACACAGGAGCTAGTGTTTTACTCTGTGAAGACGGCACTTCCGAGCAACAACTGGCTGTGTTGAAGCCCAGGGACAAGCACGGAGCAGGCTTAGGCTGCATTGAAGAAATTTTAAGATCGGTTGTAGACTACTAATTTGAACCAAGCTCCACTTAGGCCTGTGGATTCACTGATTTTCGTATTTCCCCTGTCCTCCAACCCCGCCAGTTACAGCTCCGAAGTGGCGTCTGCACAATCCACACTTGTTCCTGTGTTACAGGTGTTCAGTCCGGTCAGTTAATCCCCTGATGTGTGTCCGGCAATGTCGCCTGCTCTGTCCACATTCCGATAATGGGAATGTGGACAGAGCAGGCGACATTGCCGGACACACATCAGGGGATTAACTGATCGGACTGAACACCTGTAACACAGGAACAAGTGTGGATTGTGCAGACGCCACTTCGGAGCTGTAACTGGCAGGGTTGGAGGACAGGGGAAATACGAGAGACAGTGGAGCCACAGGCCTAATTGGAGCACGGTTAAAAATCAGTAGTGGTACGACTGTGTAGGCAGCAGGAGACTTTGCCATCCACACAGCAGGGGATCAGCTGACATTACTGAACCCCACTGAGACACGGGAGCAAGTATCTCTTTCCGTGTGGACGGCACTTCCGAACTACAACTGGCTGTGTTGAAGCCCAGGAAATAGGAGGGTGTAGGCAGAGGCCTACTGTATTTTGAATGAGTTTACAGCAGGAGAGACTGCCATCCACACAGCAGGGGATCAGCTGACGTTACTGAACCCCACTGAGACACGGGAGCAAGTGTCTCTTTCCGTGTGGACGGCACTTCCGAACTACAACTGGCTGTGTTGAAGCCCAGGAAATAGGAGGGTGTAGGCAGAGGCCTACTGTATTTTGAATGAGTTTACAGCAGGAGAGACTGCCATCCACACAGCAGGGGATCAGCTGACGTTACTGAACCCCACTGAGACACGGGAGCAAGTATCTCTTTCCGTGTGGACGGCACTTCCGAACTACAACTGGCTGTGTTGAAGCCCAGGAAATAGGAGGGTGTAGGCAGAGGCCTACTGTCTTTGTAATGCGGAGACAGCAGGAGAGACTGCCATCTCCACAGCAGGGGAACAGCTGGCAGTGCTGAACCCCACTAACACTTGAACGAATGTGTTTGGCTCTGTGGAGACGACACTTCTGAACACCAACTGACGCTGTTGGAGCCCAGGATTAGGCGAGGAGCAGGCTGGGGCCTACTGGATTTTGGCAGGTGAAGGCAGCAGGAGACTTGCCATCTCCACAGCAGGGGAACAGCTGGCAGTGCTGAACCCCACTAACACTTGAACGAATGTGTTTGGCTCTGTGGAGACGACACTTCTGAACACCAACTGACGCTGTTGGTGCCCAGGATTACGCATGCCGCATGCAGAGGCCAATGGGCATCGGTTTTTATGGAGGTTGTGGACTACTACTGATTCTAACCATGCTCCACTTAGGCCTCTGGCTCCACTGTCTCTACTATTTACCCTGGCCTCCAACCCCGCCAGCTACATCTCTGAAGTGGCGTCAGCACAATCTACACTTGTTCCTGTGTTACTGGTGCTCAGTCCCATCAGTTGATCCCCTGATGTTTGTCCGGCAAGTTCGCCAGCTCTGTCCTCATTCCCACTACTGGTTATGGGAATGTGGACAGAGCAGGAGACCTTGCCGGACACACATCAGGGGATAAACTGATGGGACTGAGCCACAGGAACACAAGAACAAGTGTAGATTGTGCTGACGCCACTTCAGAGATGTAGATGGCGGGGTTGGAGGTCAGGGGAAATAGTAGAGACAGTGGAGCCAGAGACCTAAGTTGGGCACGGTTAAAAATCAGTAGTGGTTTGAATGTTGATGGAGCTGGTGACTCTGCCGTCCACACAGCAGGGGATCAGCTGGCATTACTGAACCCCAGTAACACAGGAGCTAGTGTGTTTCTCTGTGCAGACGACACATCTGAGCGACAACTGGCTGTGTTGAAGCACAGGGATTATAGTTCAGGTGGTAGAAAAATGAACACACCAGCAGACCTGGATACAGTTGCCAACCACTAATTTAGTCTGTAAGAGGAATGGCAAAGTCTTTGGAGATCCAGGCCTTGTTCATTTTCAGAAAAGTCAGCCGGTCAACATTATCGGAAGATAGTCGCGTGCGACGGTCTGTTAGTACACCACCTGCGGCACTAAAGACACGTTCCGATAATACACTGGCAGCAGGGCAAGCCAGCACCTCCAATGCATACTGGCTAAGCTCTGGCCATGTATCCAGCTTAGAGACCCAAAACTTGAAGGGGGAAGAGCCATCTGGGAGTACAGCGACAGGGCAAGACATGTAGTCTGACACCATCTGACGGAAGCGTTGCCTCCTGCTGACTCGAGGCGTCGCTGATGGTGTAGACAATTGTGGTGGACACACAAAACTTTGCCACATTTGGGCCATAGTGGTCTTGCCTTGTGCTGCGGCACTGCCTCTGCTCCCTCTTTGTGCAGAGTTTCCTCCACTGCCTCGACGCACAGAGCTGCTTTGTAAAGCACTTGCAACAATGCTGTCGGGTGGAATGGAAAACATTATGGACTGCACCAGTGACTCTTCGTACTCCCGCATTTTACGCTCCCGGTTCAACGTTGGTATGAGCCTTTGTACGCTGTCCCGGTAGCGAGGATCTAGGAGGGTGTACACCCAATAATCAGCCGAGACGAGAATGTGGGCGATGCGGCGGTCGTTTCTCAGGCACTGCAGCATGAAATCAACCATGTGCTGCAGACTCCCAACTGCCAAAGAACCGCTGTCCCCTGTTTGAGGCGTGACCTCGACCTGCTCTGCATCACCCCACCCTCGCTGTACATACTGAGTAGAGGTTTGTGTACCTCCCTCCTCTGGAGAGATGTCTTCCTCCTCCATCGACTCCTCCTCATCCTCCTCACAAAGTGTCCCCTGCCTAGGCCTTTGTGAGGAAACACGTAGCGCAGACTGTCCAGAAGCAGATGGCATTTGGGACTCCTCATCCTCCACCTCTTCTGAAACCTCATCCCTTAGTGCTTGCAGTGTTTGTTGAAGCAGGCAGATAAGGGGGACAGTCATGCTGACTAGTGCATCATCTGCACTCGCCATCCGCGTGGATTCATCGAAGGCACGCAAAACGAGGCAGATGTCCTTCATAGAGGCCCACTCAATGGTGCTGAAGTGTGAACGGCGCACAGTGCGACTTGTTTGCGCCTGATGCAGCTGGTACTCCATGACTGCTGCCTGCTGCTCACACAACCGCTCCAACATATGTAACGTTGAATTCCACCGGGTGGGTAGGTCACATATGATGCGATGTTCTGGAAGGCCAAATCGTCGCTGCAGAGCAGCGAGGCGCGATCTTGCCGTGCTGGAACGTCGCAAGTGAGCGCACTCTATGCGGACCTTGTGCAACAGTGCATCAAGATCCGGATAGTCCCTCAGAAAGCTCTGCACGACCAAGTTAAGAACATGTGCCAGACATGGGATGTGTGTGAGGTTGCCTAGGCCAAGAGCTGCCACCAGATTTCGGCCATTGTCACACACTACCAAGCCCGGCTGGAGATTCGCTGGCCCAAACCACACATCGCTCTCCAGCTTGATAGCATTCCAGAGCTCCTGCGCTGTGTGGCTTCGATTCCCCAAAGAAATTAATTTGAGTACAGCCTGTTGACGTTTGGCCACGGCTGTGCTCATATCGGTCGTAACAGGCTCCTGCTCTGCTGTTTCTGAGGAACTTGAGTAGGAGGAGGAGTCTATGTGTACAGACTGGAGTCCTGCAATCCGTGGCGTTGGAAGAACACGTACAGCGCCACTCTCCAGATCCGTACCCGGCTCCACAACATTGACCCAGTGGGCAGTGAGGGAAAGGTATCATCCCTGGCCATGGTTACTGGTCCACGCATCGGTGGTCAGGTGGACCTTGCTACTAACGGCGTTTAGTAGCGCATGTTTTATTTTGCCCTCAACATGTTTCTGCAGGGCAGGGACGGCTCGCCTGCTGAAATAAAAGCGGCTGGGCACGTTGTATTGGGGGACTGCCAATGCCATTAAGTCCCGGAAGGTGTCAGTGTCCACCAGCCTGAATGACAGCATTTCAACTGCCAGAAGTTTGGCAATGCCAGCATTCAGAGACTGTGCTCGGGGATGGTTTGCCGAGTAAGGGCGCCTTTTATCCCATGCCTGTGCTACCGATGGCTGTGATGGATGGGAACGTGCTGTTATGGGTGGAATCTGACAGGGTCTCCGGACAACAGTGGCAGAGGTTCTTCCTTGGCGATCCTGTGAGGAAGCCGAACCAGCAGTGTGTGAGCTGGAGGAAGAGGGCCCAACACGAACTGAAGAGGTGGTAGGTGGTGCTGTACGTTGGCCTACGTCTTGAGGGTGTCTCTGCAACTCCAACTCGTGCTTGGTGCGCACATGTTTCCACATATTTGTGGTATTGAGGTTGCTGACATTTCTCCCTCTTTTGACTCTCTGATGACACAGCTTGCATTTGACAAAGCAAATGTCATCTGCAACTGTGTCAAAAAAGGACCACGCACTGCAACTCTTGTGAGCGCCCGGTTTGCCTTTGGAAGGAGGAATGCTCCTAACGGGTGCCGAAGTGGAGGGTACAGGCAACCAAGTCTTCCCCCTCCCTCTGCCTCCTGTTTTGGCCGGTAGGGGAATCTCTTCCTCCGAGCTGCTCCCACCACCTTCCTGTTGCTCACGCCATGATGGGTCAAGGACCTCATCATCTTCCCTCCCCTCTTCAAACAGCTGCTTCTCCGGGGTTGTCTCGCCAGCACCGTACGCACCAGAAAGTGGCAACTGAGTCTCGTCATCATCTGATGCGTACTGAGGTGTGCTGACCATAGGCACTGGCCCACTCGCCTCTTCAGATTCAGAGGGACAAAGAAGTTGCGCATCACTGCATACTCCCTCTTCTTCACATTCAGGAATGCTGCTTGGCTGGCCCCCTCTTTCCAAGCCAACAGATTCCGAGAACAGAAGTAGAGATTGTGATGGCTCCTGTCCATGTCTCTCTGACTGCCTGGGCACTTTGGCAGGTGGTGAAGAGACAGATGGTTGCTCTTCGGTGCTCTGACCCTGAGAGGATGCGGAAGTAATTGAAGTCGATGCGTTAGCTGCCATCCATCCGACAACGGCTTCAATTTGTTCCTCCCGCAGCAGTGGGGTACGTTGAGGTCCTACAAAGCTGCGCATAAAGGACTGTTGCCTGCTAAAACTGGGGGATGCTGATCCACTGGTGCCCGCAGCAGGCCCAGAATCCCCACGTCCTCTACCTGTAGAATCCCCACGTCCTCTCCCTGCAGAATCCCCACGTCCTCTCCCTGCTGAAACTCCACGCCCACGCCCACGCCCCCGCGCCTTACTCCCTGCCTTCTTCATCTTGCAAGACTGCTTAAGATAGGCAAAAAAGGACAAAGGGGGGCCTTAGTGTGCTTATTCCTGAACAGCTGGTTACAGGTACAAGAAACACTAATTTTATGAAGTGTGTGTGTGTGGACTAGACTTTAATAGGAGCTGATGTGGCCTACACAAGTTCAAAATGTAGTGTTTGGTGAACTTTTTATGTGGTTTCTTTGTTTGAAACAAACTCAAAGTATGAGAACAAAGAATTGAAACTGATAGTATCACCAACTTTTTGGAGCTATTACAATGCAGGCAGGTAACCTACAATGCAAAAGATGAGGCTCCAAAAAAATTGGGTAATACTAATCTGGCTGCGCCGGCAGGGCACAAGCCAGAAAAAAAGGCTCCTCTATCTACTCCTATATAGTGTTTGCAACCAACCAATGTTGATGGATACGGATGGATGCACACTAATAGGAGAAGAAAAAATGAGCTGCACTCAGAGACAAATATGTGTGAGGCAGTGACGCACGTTGAGCGTCCTACAACCAGACGTAGCTGCAGGACACTCTACTCAGCGTGAGCTGCACTCACACACAGTCAGAGACCTCTCAGACAGCCGTCAACAGTGCAGCTAAGTGGGCACTGGCACTGACAGGCTGCAGAAAGGCTCCGCTGTGTACTCCTATATAGTGTTTGCAACCACCGTAGATGGAGACGGATGGATGCACACTAATAGAAGAAAAAATGAGCTGCACTCAAATAAAAATATGTGTGAGGCAGTGACGCACGCTGAGCGTCCTACAGCCAGACGTAGCTGCAGGACACACTACTCAGCGTGAGCTGCACTCACACACAGTCAGAGACCTCTCAGACAGCCGTGAACAGTGCAGCAAAGTGGACACTAGCACTGAAAGGCTGCAGAAAGGCTCCGCTGTCTACTACTAGTGTTTGCAACCAACGTATATGGATACGGATGGAAGCACACTAGATTGAAATTATTTAAAAAATGCAGCTCAAAAAATAAAAGATGTATGAGGCAGCAGTGATCACACTGGGTGGCCTACAGCCTGACGTGGCTGCAGGACCCACTCCACAGCGTGAGCTGCACTCACACAGCCCTTGCAGACAGCTGTGAAAACAGCGCTGCTAGGGAAAAGCAAGCTACAGTGGTGGTTTATGTAGCCTGGATAAAGCACAATATTGTTTTTAGAATCGCTATTTCTAACTGTCCCTCACAGTCTTCTACAGCAGCCTGTCCCTAACTGAATTCACAGCAGAGTGACCAGAAATGGCGGCTGCGGTGGCTTTTATAGTGCATCATGACATCATTTCGGCAGCCAATCACAGCCATGCCAATAGTTAACATGCCTACATGCCTAACAGGATGTGCCCACACTTCGGAGGATTCCCATTGGCTTAATCAAAGCAAGCAGGCTCATAGCATGATGGGAACTTCCTATTCCGATTCCGATCCCGGAATCCGATATGAAAAAAGTATCGGAATTAAGTATCGGAATTCCGATACCGCTAATATCGGCCGATACCCGATACTTGCGGTATCGGAATGCTCAACACTAGTAACTACTCAATTGGGGATAGAGAGTTACTGGCAATTAAGTTAGCCTTAGAAGAGTGGCGATATCTGCTTGAAGGCGCAGTTCATCCAGTCATCATTTACACAGATCATAAAAACCTGTCCTACCTCCAGTCGGCTCAAAGACTCAACCCTCGCCAGGCTCGCTGGTCTTTATTTTTTGTTCGTTTCAATTTCTCTCTCCATTTCTGTCCTGCAGAGAAGAATATCAAAGTCGATGAGCTTTCCAGGTCTTTCCTGTCAGACGACCTTGAAGAGGAACCTCAGCATATCATTGAACCATCCAAGATGATCACGGTGACTCCAGTCAGTCTGTCGCCGATCCCGCCCGGTAAGAATCTCTGTTGTGAGTTCATTTTCCCCTTCACCATTGAGGTCTGATGAGCTCCCTCTTCTGGTGAAGGAAGGTAGTGAGGCTGATTACCAAGCACCTGAGCAGGATGATGATGACTGGGTGACTGGAATTGCTGACTGGATATAAGGCAGCCGACGCCCTTCTGCCTTGCTGGTGATTTCTCAGAGGGATTCTCGGAGACCAGTCTGATTCCTGCTCCTCAAAAGCTAAGTTTTCTGCTCTGCTTCTTGCACTTGTGTTTTGGTTTTGTTTTGCCTTGTTTTTCTGGATTTCTGCCATTCCCTACTGGGGTGAGCTGAATTCCTTTTTGCTCTGTCTTCAGAAAATAACTGAGTACTGATATAGTCTTTCTGAAGCCTAGCGTCTTCAGGGCTTTTTTCCCTATCAGTCTGTTGGCTCTTGTTTTGATAGGGTTTTGGCGGATTGCAGACAGCATCTTTTCTATCCTGTCCTATTTAGTTAGCTTGGGCCCCATCATTTGCTCAGCCTATCTTTCTATCTGTGTGAGTGCTTTTCGTCTTGCTTCATCGTCATTATATGTTGGGGGCTGCCTTTTGCTTTGGGGTCTGCTCTGGGGCAGTTTAGATTTCCCTTTCTGTCTTTAGGCTATTTAGTTCTCCGGCTGTGATCGAGGGGTCTAGGGCACCCTAGGAACCCCCCACGGCTACTGCTAGTTGTTGTTGATAGGTTCAGGGGTCTGCAATCCAATAGCTGCCAACTTCTCTGGTTTTCTGGACTTAGCTAGTATTTCTGTTTTTGGCTCCTACGGTGACTCATTCATAACAAATCTCGTAACCGAAAGAGACAAGAGGAGAGTTCTACACTGGGGTCATTCTTCTAAGCTGGCCGGACAAGCTACGGTGACTCATTCATAACAGAATCACCAGCCATACCGCAGATCCTTGGGTACTCATTAGCAGGAAAGAATTGTAAAAAGAAAAAAAAAAAAGGGTGTATATTTTTTCCTCTATATCTCTGAAGCCGTAGGGGGAATTTTTTTTTCTCTCAATGAAGATAAAGCAATTGTCTGATCGTGTGGAGCAGCTCGCTGCGGAAGTGCGGGGAATTTCCGCCTACCTTGCTCATTCACATGCTGCTGAATCAAAGATCCCTACTCCTGATGTGTTTTTTGGGGATCGGTCTAAATTTTTGAATTTCAAAAATAATTGTAAATTATTTTTTGCCTTAAAGCCTAACTCGTCAGGGAGCTCTGCGCAGCGGGTTAAAATTGTCATCTCTTTGCTGCGTGGCGATCCCCAGGATTGGGCGTTTTCCTTGAAACCAGATGATCCTATTCTGAATAATGTGAATGCAATTTTTCAAGCCTTGGGGTTGTTATATGACGAACCTAATGCTATTGATAAGGCTGAAAATACCCTGTTGGCTTTGAGCCAGGGTCAAGATTCTGCAGAATTGTACTGTCAAAAGTTCCGAAAGTGGGCGGTCCTTACTACCTGGAATGATAATGCCTTGGCAGCTCTCTTTTGGAAGGGTTTGTCAGAAGCCGTAAAAGATACTATGGTGGGATTTCCTGTTCCCTCTGGTCTTGACAATTCTATGTCATTAGCCATTCAGGTTGATCGGCGTTTACGTGAACGCAGGACTGCATGAGAGGTGTTGCCACCTGTTGAACAAGTGTCTGAACCTATGCAATGTGATAGAATTTTGTCCAGGGAGCAACGTCAGGAGTTCAGAAGGCGTAATAAGCTGGTTTTTTTTGTGGAGATGCCTCGCATATTATTTCTGTCTGTCCTAAACGAGAGAAACGTTTTGCACACACGTTTTCTGTGGGTGGTGTTCAGCCTAAGTTTCTTCTGGCAATTACTCTGATCTGCTCCCTGTCCACATTTTTCACCAAGGCTTTTGTGGATTCGGGAGCAGCCCTGAGCCTAATGGACTTGGATTTTGCTAAATGTTGTGGATTTCCAATGACACCTCTGCGGACGCCTATCCCTTTGAGGGGGATTGATGCTACTCCTTTGGCGAAAAATAAACCTCAGTTTTGGATCCAGGTGGTAATGCGGGTCGCCCCAGACCATCAAGAAAATTGCAGATTTTTGGTGTTGCATAATTTGCATGATACCATTGTTCTGGTGTTTCCCTGGTTGCAAATTCATAATCCAGTTTTGGATTGGAAATCTGTGTCTGTGGTAAGTTGGGGTTGTCGGTGTGCCCTTAGTGAGGCTCCGTTTTTTTCCACCTCTCCTCAGTCGCATGATGTTCCTGACTATTTGGCAGACTTTTATGATGTATTTAGTGAGAATGAGTCTGCGTCTTTGCCTCCTCATAGGAGTTATGACTGTGCAATTGAACTGAGCCCGGGGTGTAAATTTCCCAAGGGTCGGCTCTTCAATTTATCTGTACCCGAGCACGAGGCTATGCGAACCTATATTAAGGAGGTGTTGGAGAAGGGTCATATTAGACCATCCTCTTCACCCTTAGATGCCGTTTTTTTTTTCGTGGCCAAAAAGGATAGTTCATTAAGGCCTTGTATTGATTATTTCTGCCCTCAACAAAATTACTATTAAATATCATTATCCGTTACCCCTGATTTCGGATCTATTCTCCAGAGTTAAAGGTGCTTGCTGGTTTACCAAGCTTGACCTCTGGGGGGCGTATAATCTTATCCGCATTAAGCATGGGGATGAATGGAAGACGGCGTTTAATACTCCGGAGGGACATTTTGAGTACCTGGTGATGCCTTTTGGGCTCACTAATGCCCCTTCTGTCTTCCAGTGCTTCATGAACGACATTTTCCGGGACTTTGTGGATAAAGTTTTGATTATCTATCTGGATGATATTTTGATCTTCTCCAAGGATTGGGATTCTCATGTGGAACATGTTCGGACTGTGTTCCGGATCTTGAGGGAGAATTTCCTGCATGTCAAAGGATCGAAATGGCTTTTTGGGGTACAGAGGATTTCATTTTTGGGATTTATTTTGTCTCCGTCAACTATTGAAATGGACCCAGCCAAGGTACAGGCCATTTATGATTGGGTGCAGCCCACTTCTTTGAAGGCCCTCCAGAAGTTTTTGGGTTTTGCTAATTTTTATCGGAAATTTATAGCAAAATTTTCTAGTATTGCCAAGCCATTGACTGATCTGACTAAGAAGGGTGCTGATGTGTTGAATTGGTCTCCGGAGGCTGTTTCTTCCTTTCAGGAGCTGTAGTGAAGATTCACTTCTGCCCCGTTTTGCGGCAACCTGATGTCTCACTCCCGTTCCAGGTAGAGGTGGACGCTTCTGAGATTGGTGCAGGAGCTGTTTTGTCCCAAAAGGATCCTGTAACATCTAAAATGAATCCCTGTGCTTTCTTTTCCTGAAAGTTCTCTCCATGTGAACGTAACTATGATGTGGGGAATCGGGAACTGTTAGCCATGAAATGGGCATTTGAGGAGTGGAGACATTGGTTGGAGGGAGCTAAACATCAAGTCGTGGTCTTCACTGACTACAAGAATTTGATTTACCTGGAGTCGGCCAAACGCTTGAACCCTAGACAGGCTAGGTTGGCCTTGTTTTTTACACGTTTTGATTTTGTGGTCTCTTTTCTTCCTGGCACTAAGAATGTCAAGGCTGACGCTCTCTCTAGGAGCTTCTTTGCTGATTATCCTGTGGTGACCAAGCCTGCTACCATCTTAGGCGAAGGGGTAGTTCTTTCTGCCATCTCGCCCGATTTGAGACGTGCTCTGGAAGAGTTCCAGGAGGACAAACCTGAGCGTTGTCCCAGTGGAAAGTTGTATGTTCCTGACCAGTGGAAGAAGAGAGTGATGTCTGAAGTTCATTGCTCTGCATTGGCTGGTCATCCAGGTATTTTTGGCACTAGAGATCTGGTGAGTCGGTCTTTTTGGTGGCCCACCTTGTCTCGTAATGTCAGGAATTTTGTGCAGTCCTGTGGGACTTGCTCCCGGTCTAAACCTTCTTCTCGCTCTAGTGGGTTGTTGATGCCTTTGCCGGTCCCCAGGAGGCCATGGACCCATATTTCAATGGATTTCATCTCTGACATGCCTGTCTCTCAGAGAATGACTGTTATTTTGGTGATTTGTGAAAGGTTCTCTAAGATGGTTCATCTTGTACCACTCCCTAAGTTGCCATCTTCCTCTGAGTTGGTGCCCCTGTTTTTGCAACAGGTGGTTCGCTTGCACGGGATTCCTGAGAACATTGTATCTGACAGAGGAGTTCAGTTTGTGTCTAGATTTTGGAGGACTTTCTGTTCCAAGCTGGGAATTCAGTTGTCCTTCTCTGCTTTTCACCCTCAGACCAATGGGCAGACGGAGAGAACAAACCAGACCTTGGAGTCGTATTTGAGATGTTTTATTTCCGCTGATCAGGATGATTGGGTTTCATTTTTGCCCTTGGCTGAATTTGCTTTAAATAATAGAGCTAGTTCTGCCACTTTGATGTCACCTTTTTTTTGTAACTTTGGGTTTCATCCTCGATTTTCTTCAGGGCAGGTGGAACCTTCTGCCTGCCCAGGTGTTGACACTGTGGTGGAGAGAATGCACCAGATCTGGGACCAAGTGGTGGATAAGTTATCTCTCTCCCAGGAAAAGGCCCAGCGGTATTCCAACCGACATAGGACCATTGGTCCCCAGTTTAAGGTTGGTGATATGGTTTGGTTATCATCAAAAAATATCGCTATGAAGGTGGCTTCTCCTAAGTTTAAGCCTAGATTTATTGGACCTTACAAGATTTTGTAGATTATTAACCGGTCTCTTTTCGTTTCGCTCTTCCTGCCACATTTAAAATCCATAATGTGTTTCATAAGTCCTTGTTGAAGAGGTTTGTTGAACCAGTTGTTCCTGGGGTGGCACCTCCGGACCCTGTATTGGTTGAAGGTAACATGGAATATGAGGTAGAGAAAATACTGGATTCCCGTCTGGCTAGATGGAGACTCCAGTATTTGGTTAAGTGGAAGGGTTATGGTCAGGAGGATAATTCCTGGGTCTCTGCCTCTGATATTCATGCCAAAAGATTGGTGCGTGCCTTTCATCGGGCTCACCCTGATTGCCCTGGTGGCGTGGATGAGGGTTCGGTGACCCCTCCTCAAGGGGGAGGTACTGTTGTGAGTTCATTTTCCCCTTCACCATTGAGGTCTGATGAACTCCCTCTTCTGGTGAAGGAAGGTAGTGAGGCTGATTACCAAGCACCTGAGCAGGATGATGTTGACTGGGTGATTGGAATTGCTGACTGGATATAAGGCAGCCGACACCCTTCTGCCTTGCTGGTGATTTCTCAGAGGGATTCTAGGAGACCAGTCTAATTCCTGCTCCTCAAAAGCTAAGTTTTCTGCTCTGCTTTTTGCATTTGTGTTTTGGTTTTGTTTTGCCTTGTTTTTCTGGATTTCTGCCAGTCCCTGCTGGGGTGAGCTGAATTCCTTTTTGCTCTGTCTTCAGAAAATACCTTAGTACTGATATAGTCTTTTTGAAGCCTAGCGTCTTCAGGGATTTTTTCCCTATCAGTCTGTTGGCTCTTGTTTTGATAGGGTTTTGGCGGATTGCAGACAGCAGCTTTTCTATCCTGTCCTATTTAGTTAGCTTGGGCCCCATCATTTGCTCAGCCTATCTTTCTATCTGTGTGAGTGTTTTTCATCATGCTTCACCATCATTATATGTTGGGGGCTGCCTTTTGCTTTGGGGTCTGCTCTGGGTAGTTTAGATTTCCCTTTCTGTCTTTAGGTTATTAAGTTCTCCGGCTGTGATCGAGGGGTCTAGGGCACCGTAGGAACCCCCCACGGCTACTGCTAGTTGTTGTTGATAGGTTCAGGGGTCTGCAATCCAATAGCTGCCAACTTCTCTGGTTTTCTGGACTTAGCTAGTATTTCTGTTTTTGGCTCCTACGGTGACTCATTCATAACAAATCTCGTAACCGAAAGAGACAAGAGGAGAGTTCTACACTGGGGTCGTTCTTCTAAGCTGGCCGGACAAGCCGGTCAAAGGAAGACGTTACAATTAATATCTCGACACTACTGGTGGTCCACCTTGCGCCAAGATGTTCTGGACTTCGTAGCAGGCTGTCCCGCCTGTGCTCATAATAAAACACCCAAGAAACTGCCAGCCGGTCACCTCCTTCTGCTCCTGATTCTGTCTGCTCCCTGGCAACACATTGCCATGGACTTCATCACGGATCTGTCAGCATCATCTGGTTGTAGAGTAATCTGGGTTGTTGTTGATCGGTTCTCCAAGATGGGACACTTCGCTCCACTCTCCGGTCTTCCTTCCACTCCTAAACTCGCAGAGCTCTTCATTCAGCATGTCCTTCGGCTTCACGGACTTCCACTCCACATTGTCTCCGACAGGGGAGTTCAGTTCATTCCCGCTTCTGGCGGTCCCTCTGTAAGTTGTTGGACGTCACCCTGGACTTCTCCTCGGCCCATCACCCACAATCTAACGGCCAAGCGGAGAGAGTGAATAAAGTACTCACAAACTATTTGCGACACTTTTTGAATGGTCGCCACAGCGAGTGGGCCAACCTGCTGCCGTTGGCGGAGTTTTCATACAACAATCATGTCGGTGAGTCCTCCTCTAACTCCCCGTTTTTCATTGTCTATGGACAGCATCCTAGGATCCCGACTCCACTGCCTCTTGCTTCTGGCAATCCAGCAGCTGAGTCCCTGGCAAAGGACTTCTCCAAGGTGTGGATAGAGACCTGGACCTCACTGGAGCAAGCATCGGTTCGAACCAAGGAGCATGCGGATAAGGGACGTCTGGATCCGCCACCTTAGCAACCCGGAGATAAGGTATGGCTGTCTTCCAGGCACATCCGTCTTAAGGTCCCTTCTTATAAACTGGCTCCTCGTTTCATCGGTCCCTTTGAAGTGCTCCACCGGATCAACGATGTGTGCTATCGTTTGAAGTTGCCAGTCCCCTTACGGATCCATAACTCCTTCCATGTCTCCCTGCTGAAGCCAGTTGTTCTCAGTGGCTTCACCCAGGATCCAGGTAAATTTCCTTCTCCTGTCAGTTCCGAGGATGTCTATGAAGTGAAGGACATCCTGGCCATGAAGAGAAGAGGGGGCAGGTCGCTCTTCCTGGTTGACTGGAAGGAATACGGTCCTGAGGAGAGATCCTTGGAGCCTGAGGAGAACATTAATGCCCTGGTTCTTCTTAGAAAGTTCCTGGCAGGTTTAAAGAAGGGGGGGCGTAAGGGGGAGGGTACTGTCATGCCCTCAGCTGCAGGCCCTGTCTCTGCTGCTCAGGGAGACCGGCGCCTATCTCAAAGCTCCATTGGTACTACTCACCTTGTCCGTGGTTCCAGACAATCAGCAGCCCCTTTCTCTGCTAAGAACCTGCATGCTCTTGGCAGGTCTCCTGGTAATGCTCTTAGGAGACGCGCCCCGCTTCCTGCACATACTTAAAACAGCAGGGCACCTGTTCTCTATTAGGGCTATGATGCTCTGTGCATAAAAGGCATCCTCCCTTTGAGGGAGGTACCTAAACAACGTGTTCATTCTGTGGGATCTCTGCCTTCCACTCAGGCCACACTCTGCTTTGCTCTGCATACTGAAGGCTGTTACAATATCCTAATCTCTCTGTCTCCTCAGAATCCTCTGCTGGCAGTAACCTCTCCTGGATCATTCTGAACACTTCGGTTTCTACCCCAGATTGACCAAGGCTCTCATCTTGTAATCAGCCAGTTACCATTGCCGGCTAGAAGTTCACACAGACCTTCCAGGATTCCTGCCACCTCCTCTATTCGGTCTGTATGGGTTGTCCCTCTGGTCCGGGTATCGCGGCATTAAGGTCACCTGGTGTTGCGATGGAGGAGCTCCTGTATAGGGGTACACCTTGCCCGGTGCTCCACTACGTGGTCCTGTGTCATGGTCCAGAGGGTTCTTCCCTCAGGCAGCTTTTCCATTTGTTTGCTTCATATAATAAACATCCCTGGTTTTTGGAAGCTCTTTCTCCTGTCTCTTGTGTATCGGGTATACAGCTACCACTGCACCATCAGTGGTCCAGTGAGTCCACTATACACCTTCATGCCCTGTTGGCGTAACAATATAAATCTAACCGAAATTAAATGGTTTACTGTATGTAAACAATATGTCATTTCATGTCGGGTTCTGTAATAATTTTACAGGAGCCGGCAATTGAATTTTAACCAATTCTACTATATATATATATATATATATATATATATCTCTTAATAAAAAGAAAATATATATATATATATATATATGTAAAGTATATGTGTGTGTGTCAATGACATATATATATATATATATATATATATATATATATATATTGTGGGGATGTGGCTCGCTTAGGTGCAGCGGGAGACAAATGTGAGACAGGTTCTTCCACAGTGCTTGCAGTTTATTCACAGCATAAACGCACAAGGCAGCGTAACAGCAAACAAATAGCCTTTTAGCTCAGGCAAAATAACCCAATGTCCGTAGTTGTAGACTCAGAGCAGGAGTCTCAGCACACATGGGAGGTTTAGTCCTCCCCACACACAACTACTTGGTTCAGGAGCAGGCCACATTATAAGGCTGTAGCCACACCCACGTTCCCAGCAGCTGACTGGTCACCTGACTGTGACCTCACCACAGGTCCTTCAAACAAAAACAATAACAATATCTGTTATGCTTTACTTCTGCCTTACATTATAGAGACAAGCCATTTATGAGACACATATCTCCCATCGATTACACGACCCTTAGCCCTGCCACATACCTCCCCCCTCTGCCTAAAGCCGTGGGGCTTGGCACTTTCACCTACCAGGCAAGGGATTCTGGAGAGGGCATCGGCATTCCCATGTAGCTTCCCGGCCCTATGCTCTACATGGAAGCTGAAGTCTTGTAGGGCTAAGAACCAGCGGGTGACCCTAGCATTCTTGCCCTTGGTTTCCCTCATCCACCTGAGTGGGGCATGGTCGGATATTAACCTAAACTTCCGTCCCACCAGGTAGTACCGTAATGTGTCCACTGCCCATTTTATGGCCAAACACTCCTTCTCTACAACTGAGTAATTTCTCTCACAAGAAGTCAACTTCCTACTCAAGTAGAGAACAGGATGCTCCTCCCCACGTATCTCTTGGGAAAGTACAGCTCCTACCCCGACATCTGAGGCATCTGTCTGGAGGACAAATTCACGTTTAAAGTCTGGGGCCACCAAAACGGGTTGCTTACAAAGCGCTCCCTTCATTTCTTGGAAGGCTGACTCTGCTTCTTCGGACCAGCTGACCATCACTGACTTTGTCCCTTTAAGCAGATCAGTTAGAGGTGCAGCCATTGTGGCGAAGTTTGGGATAAACCTCCTGTAATATCCCACAATCCCCAGGAAGGCTTTAACTTGCTTCTTTGACAGAGGTCTCGGCCATGTTTGAATTTCCTCCACTTTATTGATTTGGGGTTTGATCTCGCCACGCCCCACTACATATCCGAGGTACTTGGCTTCTTCTCTCCCCAAGGCACACTTCTTCGGGTTTATTGTAAACCCTGCCTCTCTTAGAGCGTCAAACACTGCTTGGACCTTTTCCAGGTGAGTCTCCCAGTCCGGGGTAAAGATGACGATATCATCCAGGTATGCAGCAGCGTATAGCTTATGAGGTGCAAGGATTCTATCCATCGCCCTCTGGAAGGTTGCTGGAGCTCCCTGTAGGCCAAACGGCATCCGGACATACTGGAAGCACCCGTCTGGTGTGGAGAATGCTGTCTTCTCCTTGGCTTCCTGTGCCATGGGGATCTGCCAATATCCCTTGGTCAGATCCAAAGTGGTTATGTACCTGGCAGGTCCAAGTCTCTCGATGAGCTCATCAACGCGTGGCATGGGATAAGCGTCGAACTTGGAGACCTCATTCAGCTTCCGGTAATCGTTGCAGAACCTCCATTCACCATCAGGTTTTGGGACCAGGACAATCGGGCTCGACCAGCCGCTCTTGGATTCCTCAATGACCCCGAGCTTCAACATACGCTGCACCTCCTTGGAGATTACCTCTCGCCGGGCCTCAGGAATACGATATGGTTTCACGTTCACCCGCACATGTGGCTCGGTCAGAATTTCGTGCTCCACCACCTTCGTGCACCCCGGCAACTCTGAGAACAGGTCCCGGTTTTTCTGGAGTAACTCCCGGCACTGCTGCTTCTGGGCCTTCGATAGAGTCTCCGCTATGGTAACGGCTCCAACCTCCCCTTCTAGGTTGCCCAGCAAGCACGGAGTTACCGCTGGCTCTCTATCTTGCCACGGCTTGATAAGGTTAACATGGTAAACCTGGTATGGCTTCCGTCTTCCGGGTTGGTGGATCTTGTAGTTTACGTCTCCCAGTTTCTCCACCACCTCATATGGCCCTTGCCACTTGGCCAAGAACTTACTTTCCACCGTCGGGATTAGCACGAGAACTCGGTCTCCCGGATTGAACTGCCTCACTCTGGCTGACCGGTTGTAGACCCTGGCCTGAGCCTCTTGTGCCTGGCGGAGATGTTCTTTAACAATGGGCATCACCTTTGCAACCCTCTGCTGCATCAGTGCCACATGCTCAATGACGCTTCTGTGGGGCGTGACTTCGGCTTCCCAGGTTTCCTTGGCTATATCTAGGAGACCTCGCGGATGCCGGCCGTACAGAAGCTCGAAGGGGGAGAACCCCGTGGAGGCCTGGGGAACTTCACGGATAGAAAACAGTAAATACGGTAAGAGACAATCCCAGTCTCTACCATCTTCCTCTATGACTTTTCTCAGCATGCTCTTCAGGGTCTTGTTAAACCTCTCAACAAGGCCATCTGACTGTGGATGGTACACTGAAGTCCTCAGCTGGGAAATTTGCAAGACTCTGCACAATTCTCTCATCACCTTGCTCATAAAAGGTGT
Organism: Dendrobates tinctorius; assembly: GCF_039654945.1. Taxonomy (NCBI): domain Eukaryota; kingdom Metazoa; phylum Chordata; class Amphibia; order Anura; family Dendrobatidae; genus Dendrobates; species Dendrobates tinctorius. Next base: position 30,651,712 of record NW_027361704.1, read on the forward strand.
CCCCTGGTCGGTCAGGATCTCCTTCGGCAAACCCGTCCGGGAAAACACATGGACCAGCTCACGGGCTATACTCTTCGCAGAGGAGTTTCTCAGGGGAATGGCCTCAGGATAGCGTGTGGCATAGTCCAGGATGACTAATATATACTGATGGCCCCGAGCTGATTTAACTAAGGGACCGACCAAGTCCATGGCAATTCTCTCAAATGGCACCTCAATAATGGGCAGTGGCACAAGAGGGTTCCGAAAATGAGATGTGGGGGCAGTTAACTGACATGTCGGGCAGGACCTGCAATAGTTTACTATTTCCCGGTGACACCCAGGCCAATAGAACCTCTGTACAATCCGTTCCTGGGTTTTTTCCACCCCCAGGTGTCCCCCCAAGATGTGTGAATGGGCCATGTCCAACACTTTTCGTCTATAGGGGCCTGGTACTATTAACTGCTCTGCCACCTCCTCCCTTATTTTCGTGACCCGGTACAACAATTCCCCACTCAACATAAAATGGGGAAACCTTGTATCTGCTCCCGGCTCTTGTGCAACCCCATTAATGACGGTGACATTGTTAAAGGCTTCCCTTAGTGTGGGGTCCCTATGTTGGGCAGTCCCAAAATTCTCCCCGGCCACCCCTAACTCCGGGATGTCAGGTACAGGGGACCCTTCCTCTTCATCCCCAACAAGGACACATAAAGGGAACTCGTCTGCCTCTGGTGGTGGCGATACCTCAGTGGGGTGGATTGGTTCCCTGCTCTTGCTAGCACACTCAGAACCCATCCCCCACAGATCCCAAAACAGACAGAAATCCCGGCCAATAATTATGGGATGCAACAAGTCTCGAACAACGCCAACTTCATGCGACTCGGTGCCATGCGCCGTTTCAATCTTCACCCTAGCCATAGGGTAGTCCTTTGCATCGCCATGTATGCACCGAACACCAATCTTTTTACCCGGGAGTATGTTTAGAGGAAAACTGGCCCTCACAAGGGTCACCAAGCTCCCGGAGTCCAGAAGCGCCATTACTGCTCGACCGTTCACCTTCACGGGACACGCTTGTGGCCCCTTGTTAGGTAGCGAGTTCACACTGCAAGCTGGATATGCGTAGTATGAACTACGGCGTCCCATGCTGCAGTCCATCTGCTCGGTGGTCTGGGGACAACGGGCCGCTATATGTCCTGGCCCATGACACTTCCAGCAAATAACACCCGAGGGGACCTTGGGCACCGCCTCCCCCGCCCCTTTTGACCTTGGACGCACCACCCCTTTTTGTGACTCCGCCCCCTGCTGGGACCCCCAATATGGAATGGGCTGCTTCCCTAAGGAACCTTCCATCCCCTGGTATCTCTCGACCAGCCCAACCAGTTCATCAGCATTTTGGGGATCACCCTGGGCAACCCAAGTCTGTAGAGGTCTCGGCAGAGAATGCACAAACCGATCCATCACAACTCGCTCTACCATCTGTGCAGGGGAAGCCGACTCTGGCTGCAGCCATTTCTGGACCAGGTGCAACAGGTCAAACATTTGGGAGCGCGGGGGTTTGTCCCGGTGATAGGCCCAGCGATGCACTCTCTGTGCCCTGGTAGTCATTGTTACCCCCAAGCGGGCGAGAATTTCCGCTTTTAATTTGGGATACTCTCTGGCATCTTGTACCGTCAGGTCAAAGTACGCCTTCTGGGGCTCCCCCGTTAGGTAAGGGGCCAGTACCTCCGCCCACCGCTCTGGCTGAAGTTTTTCCCTCTCAGCCACCCTTTCAAACACCGTCAGGAAGGCCTCCACATCATCCTCAGGGGTCATTTTTTGTAATGCGCGTCTTACCGCCTTCTCGACGTCGGTGGCATCAGCCCGACCTGGGGTTGGGGCGCTCGTCCTGCCCTCCTGGATGGCGGTTGCCAGAAGCTGCATCTGCTGCCGTTGTTCCTGCTGGCTTTGCTGGAACTGCTGCCGCTGCTCCTGCTGGCTTTGCTGGATCTGCTGTAACAACAGCTTGTTGGTTTCCTGCTGCAGTGCCTGGGACTGGACCAGGTGTTTCATGAGGTCCTCCATGATTCCAGGCAATGCTTGTTGCCCCGCTGCAAACTTCACCCAGGACATGCAGCAACTGTCTCAAGTCTCTGCTGGGACCGCTGCCCGCCAGTGTACCACCAATTGTGGGGATGTGGCTCGCTTAGGTGCAGCGGGAGACAAATGTGAGACAGGTTCTTCCACAGTGCTTGCAGTTTATTCACAGCATAAACGCACAAGGCAACGTAACAGCAAACAAATAGCCTTTTAGCTCAGGCAAAAAAACCCAATGTCCGTAGTTGTAGACTCAGAGCAGGAGTCTCAGCACACATGGGAGGTTTAGTCCTCCCCACACACAACTACTTGGTTCAGGAGCAGGCCACATTATAAGGCTGTAGCCACACCCACGTTCCCAGCAGCTGACTGGTCACCTGACTGTGACCTCACCACAGGTCCTTCAAACAAAAACAATAACAATATCTGTTATGCTTTACTTCTGCCTTACATTATAGAGACAAGCCATTTATGAGACACATATCTCCCATCGATTACACGACCCTTAGCCCTGCCACAATATATATATATATATATATACACATATACTGTAGACACTGCTCAAAAAAATAAAGGGAACACTAAAAGTTGGATCAGCCTGTAATTTAATTTTTCACTTTGATTTTTAGTATCATTCCAAATCCAGACCCCCACGGGATATTAATTTTGATTTACATTGATCATTTTGTATGTTTAATTGTTCTCATCTCAACACATTCTACTATGTAATGAATAAAGATTTGCAACTGGAATATTTCATTCAGTGCTATCTAGGATGTGGTATTTGAGTGTTCCCTTTATTTTTTTGGGGAGTGTATATACCTATGTATACATATATTACATATATTCTTTATTAACCTGTCAGTGTGATTTTACAGTATAGGGACTTGAATTACCGGCTTTTCTAAAGTACACCGGTGCGTATTTCTCGCAAGTCACAGGTATGGTCCTTGTGTAATCCGTTTTTTCTCACACCCATAGACTTGCATTGGCGAGTCTCGACCGAGAAACGCTGACAATTAGAGTTGAGCGATACCGTCCGATACTTCAAAGTATCGTATCGGATGGTATCGGCCGATCTTTAAAAAAAGTATCGGTATCGCCGATTCCGATACCGGAAGTCCCATTCAAGTCTATGGGACTTCCGGTATCGGAATAAGAAAAACCCTTTCCTGCCCTTGTACAGCCTCTCTGGGGTCTGTACGGGCCTTTCGGGGGGCTGTGCCGGCCTGCCAGGGGGTCTGTGCAGGCTCCGGTGGTCTGTGCCGGCCTGCCGGTGGTCTGTGCAGGCTCCGGGGGGCTGTGCCGGCCTGCCGGGGGGCTGTGCCGGCGTGCCGGGGGGCTGTGCAGGCTCCGGGGGGCTGTGCCGGCCTGCCGGGGGGCTGTGCCGGCCTGCCGGGGGGCTGTGCAGGCTCCGGGGGTCTGTGCAGGCATCGTCCGATGGGACTACAAGTCCCATCGGGCGATGCCTGCTACCATGACAGTGATTGACACATTAGCCAATGATGGGACAGTAGTAGTCCCATCATCCGGCTAATGTGTTAAATGTAAAAAAAAAAAAAAAATTACATGCTACATACATACAACATGCATACTACATACATGCTACATTCATACTACATACTACATACATGCTACATTCATACTACATAAATACTACATGCAACATACATACTACATATATACTACATACATACTACATGCTACATACATGCTACATACATACTACATACATACTACATGCTACATACATACCACATATATACTACATACATACAATACATTCATACAATACATACATAGACATACAGTACATATAACATAGAGTAACATACTTACCAATACTTGTCACATTGTTCCCCGAAGCCATTGTCTATTCCGGGATAAATATTAACATAACAAACCACAAAAATACTCACCCACGATCCGAAGCAGTCCACGAGTGTGTCCCACGACGATCTTGGGTAGAGAACTGCAGCATCAGATGATGCTGCCGTTCTCTACGGGCTGTAGGAATCCAATGACGGAAGGTAGGTATCCTTCCGCACTGTATTCCTCCGCCACTTAAAAAAAAAAAGTCCCTAGTCTCACTTTATGCCATTGCTGTGTGGGAAATTCCCACACAGCAATGGCATAAAGTGAGACTAGGGACTTTTTTTTTTTAAGTGGCGGAGGAATACAGTGCGGAAGGATACCTACCTTCCGTCATTGGATTCCTACAGCCCGTAGAGAACGGCAGCATCATCTGATGCTGCAGTTCTCTACCCAAGATCGTCGTGGGACACACTCGTGGACTGCTTCGGATCGTGGGTGAGTATTTTTGTGGTTTGTTATGTTAATATTTATCCCGGAATAGACAATGGCTTCGGGGAACAATGTGACAAGTATTGGTAAGTATGTTACTCTATGTTATATGTACTGTATGTCTATGTATGTATTGTATGAATGTATTGTATGTATGTAGTATATATGTGGTATGTATGTAGCATGTAGTATGTATGTAGTATGTATGTAGCATGTATGTAGCATGCAGTATGTATGTAGTATATATGTAGTATGTATGTAGTATATATGTAGTATGTAGTATGTATGTAGCATGCATGTAGTATATATGTAGTATGTATGTAGCATGCATGTAGTATGTATGTAGCATGTAGTATATATGTAGCATGCAGCATGTATGTAGTATGTATGTAGTATATATGTAGCATGCAGTATGTATGTAGCATGTATGTAGTATGTATGTAGCATGTATGTAGTATGTATGTAGTATATATGTAGTATGTATGTAGCATGCATGTAGTATGTATGTAGTATGTATGTAGCATGCAGTATATATGTAGCATGCAGTATGTATGTAGCATGTATGTAGTATGTATGTAGTATATATGTAGTATGTATGTAGCATGCATGTAGTATGTATGTAGTATGTATGTAGCATGCAGTATATATGTAGCATGCAGCATGTATGTAGTATGTATGTAGTATGTATGTAGCATGCAGTATGTATGTAGCATGTATGTAGTATGTATGTAGTATATATGTAGTATGTATGTAGCATGCATGTAGTATGTATGTAGTATGTATGTAGCATGCAGTATGTATGTAGCATGTATGTAGTATGTATGTAGTATATATGTAGTATGTATGTAGTATGTATGTAGTATGTATGTATGTAGTATGTATGTAGCATGCAGTATGTATGTAGCATGTATGTAGTATATATGTAGTATGTATGTAGTATGTATGTAGTATGTATGTAGTATGTATGTATGTAGCATGCAGTATGTATGTAGCATGTATGTAGTATGTATGTAGTATATATGTAGCATGCATGTAGTATGTATGTAGCATGCATGTAGTATTTTTTTATTTTTTTTTTAACATTTAACACATTAGCCGGATGATGGGACTACTACTGTCCCATCATTGGCTAATGTGTCAATCACTGTCATGGTAGCAGGCATCGCCCGATGGGACTTGTAGTCCCATCGGACGATGCTTGCACAGACCCCCGGACATCAGCACAGCCCCCCGGCAGGCCGGCACAGCCCCCCGGCAGGCCGGTACAGACCCCCACAGGGTGCACAGACCACCGGCAGGCCGGCACAGCCCCCCGGCAGGCCGGTACAGACCCCGGGCAGTCCACACAGCCCCCCGGCAGGCCGGCACAGCCCCCCGGCAGGCCGGCAGAGACCCCCGGAAGGCCCGAAATGACGGCGCATCATGATGCGCACACACCGCGCATCATGATGACGTCAGGCCGTCAATCAACTGAACTTCCGATTCCGATGCCGAATTCCGATATTGAAAAAATATCGGAAGTCGGTATCGGAATTCCGATACAGCAAGTATCGGCCGATACCCGATACTTGCGGTATCGGAATGCTCAACACTACTGACAATCACAGCATGCTGAGATTTCTCTCGCACGTATAAAACATGCGAGAATAAAACGGATTATGCGAGCTGCCCCATAGATTACCATAGATTAACATTGGTCCGAGTGGTATGCATTTTTTTTCTTGCATAGCACTTGTCCGTATTTCTCGCTAGTGTGACTCCGGCCTAAGGGACCTGACTTGAAAAATGGTTTGTAACATCTAGTCTGTTATAATGTAGAGGCTTGATCCTTGGTCTCGCCAAAAAAATTCTTCTGTTATTAACGTCCTGCAGTAAGGGACCAGAGTTTAAAACTAGTCTGTAGCATTTATTGTGCTATAAAAACCTGATCCTTGGTCCCCCAAAAAATTCTTCTGTTACTAATGTCATACAGAAAGGGACCTGAGTTTAAAAAGAGTTTGTAGCATCTAGTGTGTTACAGAGGCCAGATACATAGGCCACAAAAAATTCTTCTGTTATTAACATTATACGGTAAAGAACGCGAATTTAAAAAGAGTTTGCAGCAGCTAGTGTGTTCTAGAGGCCTGATCCATAGGTCACAAAAAATTCTTCTGTTATTAACGTCATACAGTACGGGACCTACCATTATAAAGAGTTTGTAGCATCTAGTGTGTTATAGAGGCCTGATCCATAGGTCACAAAAAGTTCTTCTGTTATTAACGTCATACAGTACGGGACCTACCATTATAAAGAGTTTGTAGCATCTAGTGTGTTATAGAGGCCTGATACATAGGCAACAAGCAAATTTTTCTGTTATTAATGTTATACAGTAAGGGACCTGAGTTTAAAAAGATTTTTTAGCATCTAGTGTGTTATAGAGGCCTGATCCATAGGTCACAAAGAAAAATTCTTCTCTTAGTAATGTCATACAGTAAGGGACCTGAGTTTAAAAAGAGTTTGTAGCATCTAGTGCAGGGATCCTCAAACATGCAGCCTGCCGAGGACATTTATCTGGCCCTGAGCAGTGTCAGCTACAGTGGCCCCTGGGCCCAGCCGACATTGAACTTCACTACAGTTCAATGCCGTCGGGCCCTGTAATAGTGGGCGAAATGACGAGGCAGTGAAGAAAGGCGATGTCCTGCCACTCTGGAAGACATGCGCCCCTCCGTATGCAGCACAGACGACGTGCCTGTGCCAGAAGAAGATAGAGTCGAGCGGGCACCTCTTCAGAGCAGCAGGGGACATAGGTGAGTACTGGTTTTTTTTCAATGCTGGGTCCGGTCTATCATGTGGACCTATGTTGCCTATTGGGCACATTTACCAGCCTATTGAGGACATTTACCTGCCTATTGGGACATTTACCTGCCTATTGGGGACTTTCGCACCACACCAGTCTGAGCCTGAGGTAAAAGCAGAGTTCATCCAATATCGGCACTGGTGAGGCTGAAAGGATTTGGACTGGCAAGGCATTGATGGGTAGAGTTGAGCGACTTTTGGTTTTTTAGGGTCGCGTTTCGTTTCGTGAAACCCGACTTTTCCAAAAGTCGGGTCGAGCAAGATCGTCCGATTATAGGGAAAAGTCGGGGTCGTCCCGAAACACGAAACCCAATGTAAGTCAATGGGGAATAAAAGTCGGCAGTGAGAGGAGGACAGGAAACACACCTACAGTGCCCATTTGAATGCCAAAAGCATCAATTCTTCTTTCTTAAGCTTGTCAACCTTAATTAACTTCATAATACAAGTTACGCAATGAAAAATGGGGGTTATTTGGCTACAAACTGTGGGGGGGGGAGGGCTGGCTCCAGGTTTTCATGTGCCCTGGGCGAAAGAGCGCCCCTTTAACACATACCACAACTCATCATGCTCCGATACGGCAGAGAAATAGCGGTATAGTACAATGAAAAATACCTCACTTTTTACATCTCATGACGAGGCCCATCTATTTCTCCATACAGAATCATTGGTCCCAAATAATGTTTGAAACAGTATATGATAAGCTCCACATAATGCTACAGTATATGTTGGTCCCCATGGATGAAGCTCCACTGTCTTATGGGCCCAAATAATGCTCCAAACATAATGGGCCCCATTTCTAATGCTCTAGTGTATAATGGGCCCTGTAAATGCTGCTCCAGTGTCTGATGTCCACCTTTGGAATGTTCCAGTATATGGTGGGCCCCATCTATCATTCTCCAGAGTATAGTGCTCCCCAAAAATTGCTGTCCCAACATTGAAAACAATCAAATAAGTCTCCTCGCTAGGGAATCCCTGTACTTGTCTGGACAGGTGCTGTAGCTTGCTTAACAGCTCGCCAGTCGTTCTCACGCCCAGTATGGATTACACGTGATTGCACAAAGGTGAGAAAGGGTACCGTATCCCCAGATAACATGTATGGATAGCGTACACATTCAAAATATATGTCTCAGGAGGCAGGCTCAGACGGTGTTAGGCCCAGTATGGATTGCACGTGATTGCACAAAGGTTAGGAAGGGTACCGTATCCCCGGATAACATGTATGGATAGCGTACACATTCAAAATATATGTCTATACAGCATGAAGCAGGCTCAGACGGTGTTAGGCCCAGTATGGATTGCACGTGATTGCACAAAGGTTAGAAAGGGTACCGTATCCCCGGATAACATGTATGGATAGCGTACACATTCAAAATATATGTCTATACAGCATGAGGCAGGCTCAGACGGTGTTAGGCCCAGTATGGATTGCACGTGATTGCACAAAGGTTAGAAAGGGTACCGTATCCCCGGATAACATGTATGGATAGCGTACACATTCAAAATATATGTCTATACAGCATGAGGCAGGCTCAGACGGTTTTAGGCCCAGTATGGATTGCACGTGATTGCACAAAGGTTAGAAAGGGTACCGTATCCCTGGATAACATGTATGGATAGCGTACACATTCAAAATATATGTCTATACAGCATGAGGCAGGCTCAGACGGTGTTAGGCCCAGTATGGATTGCACGTGATTGCACAAAGGTTAGAAAGGGTACCGTATCCCTGGATAACATGTATGGATAGCGTACACATTCAAAATATATGTCTCAGGAGGCAGGCTCAGACGGTGTTAGGCCCAGTATGGATCGCACGTGATTGCACAAAGGTTAGAAAGGGTACCGTATCCCTGGATAACAAGTATGGATAGCGTACACATTCAAAATATATGTCTCAGGAGGCAGGCTCAGACGGTGTTAGGCCCAGTATGGATTGCACGTGATTGCACAAAGGTTAGAAAGGGTACGTATCCCTGGATAACATGTATGGATAGCGTACACATTCAAAATATATGTCTCAGGAGGCAGGCTCAGACGGTGTCAGGCACAGTATGGATTTGACAGCCCAGATTACACAGCGGAGGAGCAGGGAGAGGTAAAGATTGCAAATGCTGGGGCCCTGCCCAAGCAAGGGGGGCCCATTCGTGGGTGTCAGTACTGGCACTGGGCCCCTCATAGTACAGCGGTGTGTCTGATGGCGGGTGTGCACCACCACCGTTAGAGACACTTGATTGCACTATGAGGGACCCTGTGCCAGTGCCCGCGCCCAAGAGTCGGCCTACCCACCTGTCCAGGGCAACGGCACTCACACGGTGTCGTGCGGTAGGTGGTGACCCCGGCCATGGGGGGGGGAGGCAGCACAGTTAGGGAGTTTTAGAAAGTGGCATATGTTGATGTTGGACATTCAGCTGATGCAAAAGGCGAAATAGGTGAAGTACCAGGAAGAGGTGGACCAAAGCAAGCCATTTTTCTGTCACCCTATGTGTCATCAGGGGAAGGTGGGACAAAATCCTTGGAAACCCATGCGTGGTTCATTTTAATGAAGGTTAGATCATCCACATTTTGGGTTGACAGACGGGTCCTTTTTTCTGTCAGGATTGATCCAGCTGCACTGAAGACTCTTTCCGATAGCACACTTGCAGCTGGGCAAGCGAGCTCCTGTAAGGCATATTGGGCCAATTCAGGCCAGGTGTCCAGTTTAGCGGCCCAATAGTCAAAGGGGAATGACCTGTGTGGGAGAACATCGATATGGGAGGAAAAGTAGTTTGTTACCATAGTTGACAACTGCTGTCTCCTGTCACTTTCCATCGATGCAGTATTACCAGTTGTGTGAGCGGTATTTGAAAAATAAGTCCACAACATTGTCATGAAACCCCTGTCTCCAACGCCACTTCTGCTGTGTGCACCACGAACACCTCTGCCAAGCTGCCCCCGGCCCGTACGGCTCGTGTGAGAACCATCACCGCTGCTGTGTGCTGGGAATGCCTCAAGCAACCGATTTACCAGAGTTGCTTGTTTATTAGCCAATATTAGGTCAAGGTTCTCCTGTGGCATGATGTTTTGTAATTTGCCTTTATAGCGTGGATCCAGGATGCTGGTCAACCAGTAGTCGTCATCGTTCATCATTTTGGCAATGCGGGGGTCCCTTTTTAGGATCTGCAAGGCATAATCTGACATGTGGGCCAATGTTCCCGGTGTCAATGATGCACTGCGAGTGCTGGGTGGAGGAGCACTTTCTGGCAAATCCACATCCCTCCAGTCACGCACAAACCCTGTACCAGACCTTGCCACGCCAACATTTTCACTTGCCCCACGAGATGCATCCTCCTCCCCTAAGTAATCATCCCCATCATCCTCCTCCTCCTCCTCTTCTTCCTCCACTTCGTCCAGGAGAGGTCCCTGAGCAGACAATGGCTGAATGTCATCAAGGATTCCCTCCTCCTCTTCCTCCTCATCAACATTGGCTGCAGACGCCTGCTCCTTAAGGTGCGTCAAAGTTTGCATGAGCAGACGCATAAGTGGGATGCTCATGCTTAGGATGGCGTCGTCTGCGCTTACCAGCCGTGTGCATTCCTCAAAACACTGAAGGACTTTACAAAGGTCTTTCAGCTTCGACCACTGCACACCTGTCAACTCCATGTCTGCTCTCAAAGTGCCTGGCCGGGTATCCTCCCACACATGCATTATGGCCTGCCTCTGCTCGCACAGCCGCTCCACCATGTGCAGGGTGGAGTTCCACCTTGTTGCAATGTCGATAATGAGGCGGTGGTTGGGAAGGTGGAGCAATCGCTGCAGCTTCTGCATACGAACGGAGTGTACAGGCGACCGGCGGATGTGCGCGCACAGTCTTCGCACCTTCTGGAGCAGGGCTGTTAACTCCGGATAATTTTTGAGGAAGCACTGCACCACCAGGTTCAAGGTGGGAGCCAAGCAAGGTATGTGGCTGAGTTTTGAAAGGGCTATGGCTGCCACAAAATTACGGCCGTTATCACTAACTACCTTGCCTGCCTCAAGATGTACACTGCCCAGCCATGACTCAGTTTGTCGCTTCAAGTACTCGGCCAGCACCTCGGAGGAGGAGGAGGAGGAGGAGGAGGGTCGAACGCCTACAGCCAACTGTTTCCTATACCGTGGGCTAGGCAGCACTGTCCCACCACCGCTGTCCCCTGTGGACCCTGCATCCACCACATTAACCCAGTGCGCAGTGATGGACACGTAACGGCCCTGGCCATGCCGACTGGACCATGCATCAGTTGTGAGGTGCACCTTTCCGCTCACTGACTGCTTGAGTGCATGGACAATGCGGTCTTTCACATGATGGTGGAGGGCTGGGATGGCTTTGCGAGAGAAGAAGTGGCGACTGGGTAGGTCATAGCGTGGTACTGCATAGGCCATGAGTTCGCGGAAAGCTGTGCTTTCCACCAACCGAAAGGGCATCATCTCAAACGAGATTAGTTTGGCAATGTGGGCATTCAAACCCAGTGTACGCGGATGAGAGACTGAGTACTTTCTTGACCTACTCATAGTGTCTGGGAGGGTGAGCTGGACTTGAGAGCTGCATATGGTGGAAGTAGCGGTGGACAGGGCGGACTGAGAGAGGGTTGATGATGGTGATGGAGTTGGTGTTCTTTCTGATGGCCTAGAATCAGTCTTTCGTTGATATAACAGTGGGATTCCCTGACTGCTGTGGCCTTGCAACGACACCTCAACATTTGCTGCTGTGCTAACCGGTGGGCTTACAGTGGGGGAAACAATGTAGCGTTGCTGACTACCTTCGTTGTGATCAGTTGCACATGTGGCACTTGAGGTTTGGTGTTGTGTCCACGCTTGCAAGTGCATGCTGGTTAAATGTCTAAGCATGCAACTGGTATTCAAATTTTTCAGATTTTTCCCTCGGCTAAAGGTCTTTGCGCACTTCTTACAGATAACCTTGGCCTGATCATGAGGATTTTGTTCAAAAAAGTGCCACACTGCACTCTTCCTACTTTGGCAGACATTTTGCGGCCTAGCACGCTGTGATCTTTTGACCCTCTGGACAAGCTGTCCAGCAACTCTTTTGATGTTTGGAACCTGTCTTTGGAGTGCTCCGGGCCTGCCAGATAACAGCTGTTGCGATGTCGATGTCTGCTGTGGATGCTCCTCATCTGAGCTATTGGAAGCAGCACCCTCTTCCCCCAATGGATGCCAATCTGGGTCAACAACTGGGTCATCCATCACCTCCTCTTCTATGTCATGTGCACCTTCCTCTGTGTCACCGTGTATGGTGGTATAGTGTGCGGGAAGGGGCACCTGAGTCTCATCAGGGTCAGAATCTGGCTCTGTACACTGCGAGGACAATGTAGTGCTCTGAGTGAATGTACCAGCAGAATCATCCATCAGCGGCTGTGCATCAGTGCACTCCATGTCAGATTCATCTTGGCCTGGGTAATTCACCATTTCACTTGATAATCCAGGCATGGTATGCGAAAACAGCTCCATGGAGTAATCAGTAGTATGGCCTGCGTCATCCTTCAATCTTGGTTGGGGTGAAGGACACAAGGAAAGGTGTGGTTCATGAACATGAGCCTCCAATGACTACTCAGTGCTTTTACTTTTTACAACTGAAGAAGAGGAGGCGATAGAGCTGGAGGCTGAGTCAGCAATGTAAGACAAAACTTTTTCCTGATGCTCTGGCTTTAAAAGCGGTTTGCCAACTCCTAGAAAACTAAGCGTTCGAGGCCTTATGTAGCCAGACGATGACGCAGGCTCAACACCTCCTGCATTCGGTCCTATTTTGCTCTTGCCACTACCATCAGATCCACCACCAACACCATCATTACCAGCTGCCAACCCCCGCCCAATTCCACGGCCTCTTCCACCAGCCTTCCTCATTTTTGGTAGAAATGTAGACAAAATCCAACAAACTATATAGTATGTAAAACAAGGTGTCTATAGGACAGGGGAGATTTTGAATTTCTGCACACACTTTTGGACACTGGACACTTTTGGATTGTGTGAGGCCCACTGATATCTGAGCGCTATGTGACAGGCTCGATGGCACAGCTGTGACCTAAGTGACTAGAGAATAAGTGAGATTTTGAATCTCTGCACACACTTTTGGACACTGGACACTTTTGGATTGTGTGAGGCCCACTGATATCTGAGCGCTATGTGACAGGCTCGATGGCACAGCTGTGACCTAAGTGACTAGAGAATAAGTGAGATTTTGAATCTCTGCACACACTTTTGGACACTGGACACTTTTGGATTGTGTGAGGCCCAATGAATATCTGAGCGCTATGTGACAAGCTCGATGGCACAGCTGTGACCTAAGTGACTAGAGGATAAGTGAGAGTTGGAATCTCTGCACACACTTTTGGACACTGGACACTTTTGGATTGTGTGAGGCCCACTGATATCTGAGCGCTATGTGACAAGCTCGATGGCACAGCTGTGACCTAAGTGACTAGAGAATAAGTGAGATTTTGAATCTCTGCACACACTTTTTGACACTGGACACTTTTGGATTGTGTGAGGCCCAATGAATATCTGAGCGCTATGTGACAGGCTCGATGGCACAGCTGTGACCTAAGTGACTAGAGAATAAGTGAGATTTTGAATCTCTGCACACACGTTTGGACACTGGACACTTTTGGATTGTGTGAGGCCCAATGAATATCTGAGCGCTATGTGACAAGCTCGATGGCACAGCTGTGACCTAAGTGACTTGAGGATAAGGGAGATTGGATTGCTTTTAAAAAAGCAGTTTGCAGAGCAGTGGGTAAACAGCAATGCCAGCCTGTCAGGAAGCCTTAAAAGGCAGCCCAACAACCAACACCACTGATACACCACTATATAGCCTCCCCTTGCACTGCACACAGTGACTGGTGTGTTGTGCAGGCCAAATTGCTATCAGCAGCAGAAGCAGTTTTTTTTTCTTCTCAGCAGGACAAAAAAAAAAAATTGGGATTGCTTTTAAAAAAGCAGTTTGAGGCCCAATGAATATCTGAGCGCTATGTGACAGGCTCGATGGCACAGCTGTGAGCAAAGTGACTAGAGGATAAGGGAGATTGGATTGCTTTTAAAAAAGCAGTTTGCGGAGCAGTGGGTAAACAGCAATGCCAGCCTGTCAGGAAGCCTTAGAAGGCAGCCCAACAACCAACACCACTGATACACCACTATATAGCCTCCCCTTGCACTGCACACACAGTGACTGGTGTGTTGTGCAGGCCAAATCGCTAGCAGCAGAAGCAGTTTTTTGGTCTTCTTCCCTGCCTAACGCTCTCCCTACAGAATCAGCAGCAACCTCTCCCTATACTGAGATCGGCAGAAGTAAGATGGCGGTCGGCGTGCACGCCCTTTTATACCCCCTGTGACGCCCACCAAAGCAAGCCAATCACTTGCATGCCCTTCTGAAAGATGGTGGTGACCCGTGCCTATGTCATCACTTTGCCCACAGTGTCCGTGGATCCTGATTGGCTGAAAAAGAGCGCAAAACAAACTTTTGAAAAGCGACTTTGGCGCGTAAGTCACCGACCTCGTGGCCGACCTCATCCTAGGGTCGGGTTTCGTTTCATGAAACCCGACTTTGCCAAAAGTCAGCGACTTTTGAATTTTTTCGACCCGTTTCGCTCAACTCTATTGATGGGTACTGATCAGACTGCATTGATGGGCAGTGCAGTCTGTATGTCTCTATGTGGGCAATTTTATTGCTGGTATATTGTTTTTGTGGAGCTGTATATATATTGGCATTTTACTAAAAGCAATTTGGAATCCCTAGGAAACCATGATATCAAGAAAGAGAACAATTGCTTCACTTGTTACGACTAGCAGTGACAAATATGGAACTGGACATTGACCATCTCATTAGCCAAAAGCAGGCCCATAATTCCCCTTGAAATACCGGTAAGTTTATTGATTTAACTTTACTTTTTCTTCATTTTAAATATTGAATTTATTTCTGTTTTGTTTTGTTTTTTTACTTCAAAATAAGATATGTGCAGTGTGCATAGGAATTTATTCATCATTTTTTTAAACTATATTCCAGCCCTCCAGTGGTCTGAGGACTGTGAACTGACCCCCTGTTTAAAAGGTTTGAGGGCCCCTGATGTGTGCTATAGAGGCCTGATACATAGGCCACAAGCAAATTCTTCTGTTATTAACGTCATACAGTAAGGGACCTGACTTGAAAAATAGTTTGTAGCATCTAGTGTGTTCTAGAGGTCTGAACCTTGGTCCCATAAAAAATTCTTCTGTTATTAACATCATACAGTAAGGGGCCTGAGTTTAAAAGAGTTTGTAGTTTGTAGAATATAGTGTGTTATAGAGACCTGATCCTTGGTCCAAAAAAATACTTCTGTTATTAACATCATACAGTATGGGACCTGATTTGAAAAATGTTTTTTAGCATCTAGTGTGTTATAGAGGCCTGATCCTTAGTCCAAAGAAAAAAAATGTTTTTTTTTTGACTAACACGATACAGCACGCCGTATTTCAACTTTGAATTTACTGTCACTGAAATTGTTAGCAGAGGTGGTGCAGAGTTTAAAATCTAATTTTTGGTTGTTACTACTGTGCTCTACCACACTATCTGAGCAACATGACTGGGAAAAAGCGAGGCCGTGGTGGAAGATGAATTAGGCTTGGTGATCAAGGTGTACGTGGGATAGGTGGTAATGTTGGTGAAAGAACTAGTGAAACAACGTCAGGTCCTATGAAAAGACAACTGACAACTTATGTTACTGGACAGGCTACACCACTACCTTTCTTTGGCAGACACACAGCGGTACGCCTTGTCGATGATGCCCAGAAAGAGCATGTACTCAAGAGGATGGCAAATGCATCTTCAATTGGCCTCTCCTCTTCCTCCACCTCAACATCACACCCACTACAGTCCACAGATGTAGCACCCAAATTCCCCTTGCTTCCCCCACGTCCCAAGTATCCAAACATTCAACTGACTGCACAGAACCACAGATGGTTGATTCTATGCCACGCTCATCAGAAGTGTATTCAAAAGGTTTGCAGAGTCAAGATGAGGAAATCTGGACAGATGCCCCAAATTTTTTTAGCTTTGTTCCGGGGCAGTAAGAAGTACGGTCCGAGCAGCATCCTGACGCACGTCATCAGATGTTAACCCCTGGGGGAGGTAATCTTGATGAGACTCAGATATCTGAGGCTCACATGGACTGTACTGTGTTGTCAGGGAAAGAAGAGGAGGAGAGTGACTCCAATGGCCAAGAATGTGATAACACAGAGGATGATGATGAGGTGTTAGATTCCAGTTTGCGTGAACATAGAGGCATACAGATGAGTAGGTCATCTGAGGAGGAAAACGAGGAAGTTACGTTGTGCGGTCCATCGTAGACACGTAGTGATGCAGACATGATGAGTGATACATCCTCAGCCACAACTGTGCCTCTGACCAGCAGCATCTGGGGGTCTGCAGCTCGCTGGTGTGGCAAAGATTGCCTAGCCTGGGACTTTTTTGACACTGCAAAGGATGAGACAACACGTGTAATCTTCCAACTTTGTAAAAAGAGCTGAGTCGAGGTAAAGACTGCACTAATTTGACTACTACATGTATGAACCTTCACATGCGCAATCAACATGCTTTAGTGCCGGAATCCTACTGCGCAAAAATGCGGACAAGCGGACATCAACCACCATCAATCGCCCCATCAATCGTATCTGCTGCTTCTTCCTCCTCCTCTTTTATCGTGCCAACTATTGAGATGCAGGTCTTTGACCGTAGAACCTCGGGTTCTTTACCTGGTAATGTCACGCTGACTGAGAGGCTGCCTTCAGCTGAAACGGAAGTGGACATGCCTGCTCTTTTTGACCGATCTCAGAGAATGATCACACCACAAGTTTCTCAATACACAGTAACATCTCCGCCTGCACCTCTCTGATGGTCCAGTAGTTTGTCCGGTTCACCGTACTCCACCCTTTCACAGCATTGTAACCAGCCCACGTTTCCGCAGTTGTGATTATGGAAAAGATTGTTTCCTCCTACGCATATTAAAGCTATGAGGTTGAACTCCACCATTTCCAATTTGTTGGCCACAGAAATGCTGCCTTTCTGCCTGGTGGATACCAATGGTTTCCAAAAGCTGATGGCCATCGCAGTCTCCCTGTACCAATTACCCAGTCACCATTAGTTTTAGCCTGCGATATTCCAGCATGTTGCAGACAACATCACCCATTCCTTAACAAAATCTCTGTCTGCCAGGGTGCATTTCACCACAGAAACTTGGACGAGTAAGCATGGCCAAGGGCATTAGATCTCACTGACTGGGCACTGGGTGACTCTGGTGGCTGTGGGGACAGGCGCTGCTCCACAAGTCTTGGAATTCCAAAGGATTGTAAGCCAAACCTCTACATTTAACACTTCCTCCACTGCTTCTTCCTCCACTGCTTCTTACTGCTACATCATCAGAGGTCATTGTCACAAGGCATCCCTGGGACCGGAAATTGCTAGCAGCGCCGCTGAGGACCGGGAGGACTCCGGGGGGCCGACAGAGGGTAAGTATATCCCTATTTTTTAATTTTTTTTATTTTTAACATTTTATCTTTTACTATTGATGTTGCATAGGCAGCATCAATAGTAAAAAGTTGGTCATACTTGTCAAGCACCATGCTTGGCAAATGTGACCAACCTGTCAATCACTTTTCCAAGCGATGCTTCAAATCGCTTGGAAAAGCGCTAGAATTCTGCAAGCTAAAAACGCTTGCATAGCGCTTGGGTTTTACGGGAAAATGCATGCAAATTCCAAGTGCATTTTACCCACAGCCGGGAGTTGCGGAAATGCTGCTGACAATTCCGCAGCATTCCTGCAACGTGGGCACATAGCCTTAGAGAGCTTTTCCCCAAGATAGCAGTGAAGCACACAGTTCGCATCGCAGCTGTAGACTTCCAACCTCCGGCCCGTCAATTCTTCAACGCCAAAACATTAGCAGCAGCAGCAGCAGTGGTGGAAGTGGAAGATATAATTTCTGTGAGTCCTTTTACACTTTTTTTTAGACGAATTCATGCACCAGCACCACAGAATCCAAGTCTTAGGCTGGTTTCACATTTGCGTTTTTTTGCGCTGGAAAAAAACGCATACGTGCGCATGCGTTTTTTCCCCTATATTTAACATGGGTGCGCATACCTGCGCGCTGGTAAGCGCATGTATGCGATTTTCATGCGCTGCGTTTTTTTGGGGTGTGCGTTGGTATTTTCCAGACGCAGCATGTTGCATTTTTTGGCCCTGAAAAAAGCGCATGCGCACGTATGCGCACGTTTTGCGCTAAAAATGGCCATTATAGCCTATGGATGCGCATACGTGCGCACTGGCATGCGCAGGTATGCGTTTTTTTAGCGCTGCGTTTTTTTGGTGGTGTCCACTTGTTGTCCTAGTTATAATCTTCTAAAGTCAAAAAAAAAAGTCTATAAAAAGGAGGTGCCTGCCAAAACTCTGCCACTACTACACTGACAGATTGAAGAGCAGACAGTCAACCAAGAACCCATTATATCAGTGAAGAATGTGAGTATATTACATTATATGCCTGTCCTTTTAAATTATGTATGTACTAATGATTTTTATTATTTTTACATGCAGTATGTCTTCAGAATCAGAGTATTCCCCATCGCGGCAGGAATTGGCGCAAGCAGACCGTGAGGTGATTATTTTCGTGCATCTGGTAAGTATATCTGCTGCTTCTCCAAATCTCTTACGTTTTTTTCAACTTTTTTAAGACATCGTCATCATCATCTTCTGCGGACGGGACTAGTGAGGGCGAAGAGCAGGAGCAGCGAAGCCAAGTCCCGGTGGTGATACGGAATGTAAGTATCAAATGATTTGTAATGTTCTTTATTTTTTATCTTCTATTTTTACTCTTTTTTATGTTTCTTTTTTTGTAACTTTTTATTCAATTTAAATTTGATTATTCTAATGAATGTGTTTTGTCTAGGTTCCACAACGGGATGAAGACGTCTACCTGGATAATGAGCAGCTCATCAGCCTGGTCCAGGAGCGTTCGCCGTTGTGGGACAGCCGTGACCGGCTGCACAAGGACATTGTGGTGACCCGGCGGCTATGGAATGAGGTGGCCGCAGCGTTGATGGATGGCTGGGACAGCGCCACAGCATCCTCCAAAAAGGCGTTTAGTGAGTATTTCCCTGCTCTGTATTGTGCCGCAGTGACTGTTGTCCTTGACGGCACTGTTGGGTTTCGTGCTAGGTGTATTCTAGCAGGAAACCCAACAGTGTCATCGGGGTCTACAGTGACTGCTTTGAGTATTGTATTGCTACATTGTGCCGCAGTGACTGTTGTCCTTGATGGCACTGTTGGGTTTCGTGCTAGGTGTATTCTAGCAGGAAACCCAACAGTGTCATCGGGGTCTACAGTGACTGCTTTGAGTATTGTATTGCTACATTGTGCCGCAGTGACTGTTGTCCTTGACGGCACTGTTGGGTTTCGTGCTAGGTGTATTCTAGCAGGAAACCCAACAGTGTCATCGGGGTCTACAGTGACTGCTTTGAGTATTGTATTGCTACATTGTGCCGCAGTGACTGTTGTCCTTGACGGCACTGTTGGGTTTCGTGCTCGGTGTATTCTAGCAGGAAACCCAACAGTGTCATCGGGGTCTACAGTGACTGCTTTGAGTATTGTATTGCTACATTGTGCCGCAGTGACTGTTGTCCTTGACGGCACTGTTGGGTTTCGTGCTAGGTGTATTCTAGCAGGAAACCCAACAGTGTCATCGGGGTCTACAGTGACTGCTTTGAGTATTGTATTGCTACATTGTGCCGCAGTGACTGTTGTCCTTGACGGCACTGTTGGGTTTCGTGCTAGGTGTATTCTAGCAGGAAACCCAACAGTGTCATCGGGGTCTACAGTGACTGCTTTGAGTATTGTATTGCTACATTGTGCCGCAGTGACTGTTGTCCTTGACGACACTGTTTTTTTTTTATCAACAGTGGACAAAGTCCGAACACGTTGGCGTTCGATCAAGGACCGCTTCAACAGTGATGTTCGTGCTGAGGGCCAGGTTCGCAGTGGATCTGCGTCAAGGACCAGAACTAGATACCGTCACTATCACGCGTTGCAGTTCCTAAGACCGGTCCTTGCCACGAGATCGTAAGTATTATAAATTTTGGGTTTTTATTTTTATTAATCTGTGTTTTTCTAATCCACAGCTGATGCTTCTTGTAAAGGCATGGTAGTAATGATTTTCCTTTCTTCAACAGCACCTGGAGCAGCACCCTGCAACCTGGCCCTGGAGCGGTCCTTCCTCGGACGTCCTCTGACCCGTCCCAGCCATCCGACAGCCAGGAAGCACCTTGCAGGTCAACCACACACACAGCTGGTGACCAGGAAGCTGGGCCATCAGGTGTTCCCCTGTCCCAGGTCTCTGCCACTGGTTATGCGGGCACTACCCGCCAGCGGCAGAGGGCCTTGGACAGGAATGTCTTGCCCGAGTTTATGCATTTGAGCGAGACATTTAATTCCAGCCTCAAGTCACTGTCCGACAGAGTTGAAAGCGGTTTTGCACTCATGGAACGTGGTTTTAACCACTTTGAACACCGCTTCAATTCTGTAGAACAGCGCCTTGACTGTCTGGAGGCCGACCTCAACAGACCAGCACACCATTTTTTTAGTAAGATTGAAAAGGGCATGGCGGAACACCTTAGTCCTGATCAACAGCTGAATGTGCTGCAGGCCTGCAACAATGCTTTCTTGCAGGCTATGCAGCATAATCGGTACGGTCAGCAGTCAGTGGTGTCCTTTCCACCTGTGCCACCATTGACTCGCTTCACCTCACTACCGACTTGTGCTGCATACCACTGCACGGACATCTCTATTCAAAGCCAGGACACCCACCGTTACACCACCACAAGTCTCAGTGCAGCTGGTCACTTCACCGACACCACCATGGCAAGCGCTGCTCCTGTCTGGAGCACCACCGCCACTCCCATGCATGCGTGGAGCTCAGCCACCACTAGGCAAACATGGAACAGCCCTGCCGCTACAACAACATGTAGTAGCCCTGCCACCACCACTCTGCAAACCTGGACCATCACTGCCGCCACCAGTCCTCCTGCAAGGACGAGCACTGACAACGAAGAGCAGCAGCAGCAGCCACCTCAGCAGCAGCAGCCACCTCAGCAGCAGCCACCTCAGCAGCAGCAGCAGCCACCTCAGCAGCAGCAGCAACCAACTCAGCAGCAGCAACCAACTCAGCAGCAGCAACCACCTCAGCAGCAGCAGCCACCTCAGCAGCAGCCGCCACCTCAGCAGCAGCCGCCACCTCAGCAGCAGCAGCCGCCACCTCAGCAGCAGCAGCAGCCACACCTGCAGACGGGGGACCTACACTCAATATTTGCCCCTAGTTCAAGGCGAAATCTATCAAGGCGGGCATTGGGCCAAAGTCGGTCCAGGCACACAAGCCTACGGCGACATGCCATTACAACTAATGTACCTGAACAGATTTCCTCTCCTCCAAGTGTTCCTAGTTTAATTCCCTTAACTGGACTACCTTCCCCCACAAGTTTTGTTGCCCCTTCCCCTCAAACACCGTCTTCAACAGCAAGTGTTGCATATTCCCTGCACACCCCCAAATTGAAACCATCTGCCCCCAAACGCCGGAAAAAATAATTTTTTGGTTTATTTTTGTGATAAAAAATAAATTTACATTTGTGGTTCACCATTACTAAGTTTCATTAATGTTGTTTGCGCCGCTCACACACACTGATGGGTAAATACATGTTAAAAACCAACCCAAGGCCTAGTATAGTCATATGTGAAATAACACGGACTAGTATAGTCATACCAAGGCCTAGTGTAATAACTCGAGTTTTACCAACTTGGATCTGGTTTCATGAAAAACAAACTGTTGAAACTTGTCTTAAAAATAAGTTTCTTTCTAGGTTCACCAGTTTGTTTTTTGTGAAACAAGCTGCTAGTTGTTAAAAATCGAGTTATTACAGTAGGCCTTTGTATGACTATACTAGGCCGTGGTATTTCACATATGACTATACTAGTAGGCCCAAGGCCTACTATACTCATATTTGAAATACCACGGCCTAGTATAGTCATTCCAAGGCCTAGTGTAATAACTCTAGTTTTACCAACTAGAATCTGGTTTCATGAAAAACAAACTGTTGAAACTTGTCTTAAAAATAAGTTTCTTTCTAGTTTCACCAGTTTGTTTTTTGTGAAACAAGATGCTAGTTGTTAAAAATCGAGTTATTACAGTAGGCCTTGGTATGACTATACTAGGCCGTGGTATTTCACATATTACTATACTACTAGCCCCAAGGCCTACTATACTCATATTTGAAATACCACGGCCTAGTGTAGTCATTACAAGGCCTAGTGTAATAACTCTATTTTTACCAACTAGAATCTGGTTTCATGAAAAACAAACTGTTGAAACTTGTCAAGTTTCACCCGTTTGTTTTTAGTGAAACAAGATCCTAGTTGGCAAAAATCGAGTAGGCCTTGTTATGACTATACTAGGCCGTGGTATTTCACATATTACTATACTAGTAGGCCCAAGGCCTACTATACTCATATTTGAAATACCACGGCCTAGTATAGTCATTCCAAGGCCTAGTGTAATAACTTTTAAGTTGGAATGGAGCAGATTACATTCATCCACTCAATGCTGACTTGTATTCCCCATGGACTTTCATTGGGGTTGGGTTTTGAGGGTTTTGTTTTGAGAAAATCACATACTTTGTTTTCAACTAGTTGCACAATTTTCTCTTGAAAAAAAATGGTTTCCTGATTCATGGCCTGCAGCTTTGCTCGTTCCAATATATTTCACGCAGACTAGCAATGCTGCATTTTAACTCATATGTGTATTTACCTGCCCAGGTGTGTGAACATCAAAAAATTCAGTTATACATGGGAAGTTTTTTATTTAATTGGAGTTTAAAAAATATAGTGCACTCAGTAATGATATCAAATAAGGTTTTTTATTACCATAAACAAACAAAAACATTACACCATTTCATCTTGCCAGTGCACCCGTCCTACATCAGAAATAAAGTAGGCCGCAAATTGGTCCCTCATTTGGCCAACTTCAACGGATGACCTGAGAGTGTGCTGAGTGAATTCAGGCAATGGGTTAGGAGCATCATCGTCCAGTTCAAAGGTCGGGTGCTCTTTAGCCATCACAAAGTTATGTAGAACCACAAAGGCCTTCACCACCTCATCGACTGTTTCAAGTTTAAGATTAATGGCCGTGCCCAGAATTCGCCATCTGGAAACAAGAATCCCAAAAGCACACTCGACAGTTCTTCTGGCCCTGGTCAGCCTGTAATTAAATATTTTTTTGGTGTGGTCCAAGTCCCGGCTGGAGTAGGGTTTCAGTAAGTTTCCGCACATTTGAAAAGCCTCATCCCCAACCATTACAAAGGGCAGTGGCGGAGCTTCGGTGTGAGGAAGAGGCCGTGGCATAGGGAAATTAAATTGGTTGCCATACAACCTCTGGCCCATGTCTGAGTTTTTAAAAGCCTGTGAGTCATTACCACGGCCAAATGCTCCAATGTCCACTGCTACAAACATACATCCGGCATCCGCAATCGCAATGAGTACTATTGAAAAGTACTTTTTGTAATTATAGTACTCAGATCCCGTTCTTTGGGGTTTGATGATCCGTATGTGTTTACCATCAACAGCTCCCAAACAGTTGGGAAAATTGCATACTGTCCAGAATTTGTCAGCAATTTCCATCCACTTTTCAGCGGTGGGCAGGGGCATAAATTCTGGGCAAAGAACATTCCAGAGAGCCCGGCAGGTGTCAGCAACAATTCCAGACAAGGTAGAGATTCCAATACGGTACTGGAAGTGTAGTGAAGATAGGGTTTCTCCAGTCGCCAGGAATCTGTGAACAGACAAAGAAGTAAAATTAATATTTATGTATATTATTTTAAAAAACTATAAAATAAAATATTAGTACATTCACGAAAACTAATTACCCAAGGTTTTGAATACTAAATTTAAAAAAAAAACATCAGACCGCACCCCTTGGTTTTTAAAACATACCGTAATGTCACCAGTAGCCGTTCCTCAGGAGGAATCGCACGACGGAGCTGTGTGTCCTGTCTCCGGATGGATTGTTGGACACGAGCAAGCAAATCCATGAAACTTTCGTGGGACATCCTGATATAATCTGTAAATTTCTCCGGGTTTGCCTGTAGCTCGCTGTAGAGGGTGTGGTATGCCCCACGGCTCTCCCGGAGTTCAACAATCGGATGTATCCACATACGCCGCCGTCTTCGCTGCCTCTCTCTCTTCCTTTGTTCATGGCAAGCAACTGCATACGCCTGAGCCATCGCGATGTCCAAATCCAAGTTGAAGTGAAAACTCTTCCAGCGCAGATCCATGGTCACGAGAAGAATCAAGCAAATGTGAAGAATACTGTAGACAGGGTCTATATATTAACATACCACACCCACAATGAAGTCCCATTGGTCTTGTGTGTTGTTGAATGGTTGTTTTTTCATTTTTGTGGGGTTTTTCCAAAATCTGTAAAAAAACGCAAACGCACAAAAAACGCATACAAACGCGCAAAAACGCTGCGCTTTTTTCCTGCATGCGCATAAAAATGCTTGAAAAAAACGCAGCGTTTGTATGCATTTGTATGCGTTTTTTTAATGCGTTTTTTTCCGGGAAAAACGCGCTGCAAAAAAAAGCAAGTGTGAAACTAGCCTTACACGCGCCTATTGTGCCCTAAATAGTAACACAGAGGACTGTAAAGACTAAGAACTGATAAGGAAAAGAAGGATCCTTCAAACACAAAATAGTGTCTAAATAGTATTGAATTTTATTGAACAATTATTTTAATAAAGGAGATAATTAAAGAAAGGAGATGGCAACACATGCAAACAGAAAATGAAAGCTATACTGTGCAGAGGTTATAATAAGAATCACTCCATTTATAGGTGTTTATACATATAGAGCCTGTAATCTAGTGAGTACTTAATATTGATGATGGAAATATATGTTGCAGTTCTAATCACACTAGAAATGCAATATACATCATAATGAACATACAAGACAGTAAGGGTTAATATACAAAAAACAAAGTGCTGAGTGCTTAATATATGTACATGATGCTGGAGACGGTCCCAGGTGTGTGGTGCAAACCAGACAGCTTGGATATTAGAAAAAAGGCTATAATAGCATGATCCCAAACCATCTAGTAGCAGAAAAACCAGGGACCGTGAAACAAATATGGTTTACTAAGCAGATATCTAAGCAACACTCAGTATAGGCATACAGACAGGCATATTTACCAGAGCTCCTTAACCCCTTAAACCACAAGAGTGGTTTGCATGTTAATAGCAAGGCCAATTTTTACAATTCTGACCACTATCCCTTATCTCTTATGGGGTAATAACTCTGGAATGCTTCAATGGATCCTGTTGATTCTGACAATGTTTTATCGTGACATATTGTACTTCATGATAGTGGTAAAATTTCTTTGATATGACTTGCCCTTATTTGTGAAAAAAAAACAGAAATTTGGTGAAAAGTTTGAAAATTTCACAATGTTCCATTTTTGAATTTTCATGCTCTTAAATCACAGAGGTACAGTGGGGAAAAAAAGTATTTAGTCAGTCAGCAATAGTGCAAGTTCCACCACTTAAAAAGATGAGAGGCGTCTGTAATTTACATCATAGGTAGACCTCAACTATGGGAGACAAACTGAGAAAAAAAAATCCAGAAAATCACATTGTCTGTTTTGTTTTCATTTAATTTGCATATTATGGTGGAAAATAAGTATTTGGTCAGAAACAAAATTTCATCTCAATACTTTGTGATATATCCTTTGTTGGCAATGACAGAGGTCAAACGTTTTCTGTAAGTCTTCACAAGGTTGCCACACACTGTTGTTGGTATGTTGGCCCATTCCTCCATGCAGATCTCCTCTAGAGCAGTGATGTTTTTGGCTTTTCGCTTGGCAACACGGACTTTCAACTCCCTCCAAAGGTTTTCTATAGGGTGGAGATCTGGAGACTGGCTAGGCCACTCCAGGACCTTGAAATGCTTCTTACGAAGCCACTCCTTCGTTGCCCTGGCGGTGTGCTTTGGATCATTGTCATGTTGAAAGACCCAGCCACGTTTCATCTTCAATGCCCTTGCTGATGGAAGGAGGTTTGCACTCAAAATCTCACGATACATGGCCCCATTCATTCTTTCATGTACCCGGATCAGTCGTCCTGGCCCCTTTGCAGAGAAACAGCCCCAAAGCATGATGTTTCCACCACCATGCTTTACAGTAGGTATGGTGTTTGATGGATGCAACTCAGTATTCTTTTTCCTCCAAACACGACAAGTTGTGTTTCTACCAAACAGTTCCAGTTTGGTTTCATCAGACCATAGGACATTCTCCCAAAACTCCTCTGGATCATCCAAATGCTCTCTAGCAAACTTCAGACGGGCCCAGACATGTACAGGCTTAAGCAGTGGGACACGTCTGGCACTGCAGGATCTGAGTCCATGGTGGCGTAGTGTGTACTTATGGTAGGCCTTGTTACATTGGTCCCAGCTCTCTGCAGTTCATTCACTAGGTCCCCCCGCGTGGTTCTGGGATTTTTGCTCACCGTTCTTGTTATCATTCTGACCCCACGGGGTGGGATTTTGCGTGGAGCACCAGATCGAGGGAGATTATCAGTGGTCTTGTATGTCTTCCATTTTCTAATTATTGCTCCCAGAGTTGATTTCTTCACTCCAAGCTGGTTGGCTATTGCAGATTCAGTCTTCCCAGCCTGGTGCAGGGCTACAATTTTGTTTCTGGTGTCCTTTGACAGCTCTTTGGTCTTCACCATAGTGGAGTTTGGAGTCAGACTGTTTGAGGGTGTGCACAGGTGTCTTTTTATACTGATAACAAGTTTAAACAGGTGCCATTACTACAGGTAATGAGTGGAGGAAAGAGGAGACTCTTAAAGAAGAAGTTACAGGTCTGTGAGAGCCAGAAATCTTGATTGCTTGTTTCTGACCAAATACTTATTTTCCACCATAATATGCAAATAAAATGAAAACAAAACAGACAATGTGATTTTCTGGATTTTTTTTTCTCAGTTTGTCTCCCATAGTTGAGGTCTACCTATGATGTAAATTACAGACGCCTCTCATCTTTTTAAGTGGTGGAACTTGCACTATTGCTGACTGACTAAATACTTTTTTTCCCCACTGTATGTCACACAAAATACTTAATAAGTAACATTTCCCACATGTCTACTTTACATATGCGCAATTTTGGAGCCAAATTTTTTTGGTAGGAAGTTATAAGGGTTAAAAGTTGACCAGCGATTTCTCATTTTTACAACAACATTTACAAAACCTTTTTTTTTAGGGACCACATCACATTTGAAGTCAGTTTGAAGGGTCTTTATGATAGAAAATACCCAAAAGTG
Source organism: Dendrobates tinctorius (assembly GCF_039654945.1). Lineage (NCBI taxonomy): Eukaryota > Metazoa > Chordata > Amphibia > Anura > Dendrobatidae > Dendrobates > Dendrobates tinctorius. Next base: position 30,679,295 of record NW_027361704.1, read on the forward strand.
ACACCATTCAAAAACTGCACTCAACAAAGTGCTAAAAACCACATTCAAGAAGTTAATTAACCCTTCAGGTGCTTCACAGGAATCTTTGGTATGTTTTAAAAAAAATGAACATTTAACTTTTTTCACAAAAAATTTAATTTAGATCCAATTTGTTTCATTTTACCAAGGATAATAGGATAAATTGGACCCCAAACTTTATTGTACAATTTGTCTTGAAAACGCCAATGCCCCATTTATGCAGGTACACCACTGTTTGGGCGCATGGCAGAGCTCGGAAGGGAAGGAGCGCAGTTTGAATTTTCATTGCAAAATTGGCTGGAATTGAGATCGGATGCCATGTCGCATTTGGAGAGCCACTGATGTGCCTAAACAGTGAAAAAACCCCAATTCTAACTCCAACCCTAACCCCCAACACAACCCTTACCCTAATCCCAACTCTAACCATAACCCTAACCACAAATCTAACCCTAACACACCCCTAACTCTAATCCCAACCCTAACCCTAATCATAACTTTAGCCTCAACCCTAACCCTATCTTTAGCTCTAACTTTAGCCCCAACCCTATCCCTAACTTTAGCCTAACCCTAACCCTAACTTTATCCCCAACCCTAACCTTAACCCTAATTTTAGCCCCAGCACCAACCCTAACTTTAGCCCCAACCCTAACACCATCCCTAACCCTCACCCTAGTGAGAAAATGCAAATAAATACATTTTTTTATTTTATTATTTTTCCCTAACTAAGGGGGTGGTAAAGGAGGGTTTGATTTACTATTTATATCGGGTTTTTATGTTTGTCAGCTGTCACACACTAAAAGACACTTTTTATTGCAAAAAATAGTTTTTGCATCACCACATTTTGAGAGCTATAATTTTTCCATATTTTTGCCCACAGAGTCATGTGAGGTCTTGTTTTTTGCGGGACTAGTTAACGTTTTTATTGGTACCATTTTCGGGCACATGAAATTTTTTGATTGCTTTTTATTCCGATTTTTGGGAGGAAGAATAAACAAAAACATGCAATTCATGAATTTCTTTTGGGGGGCCTTTATACCGTTCCGTGTGTGGTAAAATTGATAAAGCAGTTTTATTCTTCAGGTTAGTAAAATTACAGCGATACCACATTTATATCATTTTTTATGTTTTGGAGCTTTTATACAATGAAAACTATTTTATAGAAAAAAAATAATTACTTTTGCATTCTTTTATTCTAAGAGGTATAACTTTTTTATTTTTCTGGTGATGGAGCTATACGGTGGCTTGGTTTTTTTTGCGGGACAAGATGACATTTTCAACGGTACCGTGTTTATTTATATCTGTCTTTTTGATCGCTTCTTATTCCACTTTGTGTTCGGTGGTATGATGATAAAGCATTGTTTTTTTGCCTAGTTTTTTCTTTGTTTTTTAATGGTGTTCACTAAAGGGGTTAACTAGTGGGACTGTTTTGTAAATGGGGTAGTTACGGATGCGATGATGCTAAATATGTGTACTTTTATTGTTTCGATTTTTTTATCGAAATATTTATTTGTTGCTGGAATAAATATTGATTTTTTTAATTATTTTTCATTATTTGTTAAAAGATTACAATTATTTTATTTTTTTTAATTTAATTCTTAATTTTACACTTTGTCCCACTATGGGACACTCATTTTGTGCAGCCTGATCGCTTCTTTAGCATTCAGAGCTGCATGCTATAGAAGCTGTCAAAGCTGCAGCTTTTGTGCACTGACCTGTGAGATTTCCTGACATGCACTTCGCATGACAGGAAGTCTCACAGGCCTGGAGACCCGGATGTCATCATGCCGCCGGGTCTCTGATCCAAAGACAAAGGGGCTGTCACAGTTGACAGCCCCTCTGCCTGCTCCCGGAACACTGCGATCATGTTTGATGGCAGTGTTCCGAGGGTTATAGGGCCAGCTGCAGTCCGTGACTGCAGCTGGCCCTTAATGCCGGGTGTCAGCTTTGAGAAACAGCTGACACTTGGCCGCAATCAGCCGCTGCTGGTGATGTCCTGATGGATATGCTCATACGGTTGTCCCCTGAAAGTGTTGAATCCTAACTTTCATTAAGATGAACAAGTCATGGATCTCCAAAGACTTTTGCACCCCAATCGCAGACTGCATTAATGCCTCGTAACTGCACTTTGCGACATCTTTAGTGTAGCTTCTGTGGCTGCTGCTGCTGCTGCTGCTTTTGATAACACAAATTTGTGGAAATGTGAACAGTCATAGTTGGTCTACATCTGCTGAGCTAACTGTAGTGGAAGACGTGTCGGTTCTAATTATAATATTTCTATTCTCATGAAAGTTATTCCACTTCGGTGGTGTCAGGCCCTCATTTTTTAAAATGTGAACACTCCAAGTTGGGTGTTTATCTGCTGGATTGTGTGTAGTGAAAGACCTGCTGGTTCCTAATTTACTATTTCTACTGTGTTGAAATTGAAGCCTCTTTGGTGGTGTCTGCCAATAATTTTTGGAAATGTGAACACTCCTTGTTTACTGTCCATCTGCTGGATTTGGTGTAGTGGAAAACCTTAGTCCCTATTCTACTATTTCTACTCTGGTGAAATTGATGCCACTTCTGTGGAGTAAGGCCCTCATTTCTTTAATTGTGAACGCACCTTGTAGGGTGTTAGTCTGCTGGATTGGGTGTAGAGAAAGATCTGTTGGTCTCTATTAGACTATTTCTACTGTGTTGAAATTGATGCCACTTATGTGGTGTACGGCCCTCATTTCTTTAAATGTGAACACTCATTTTAGGGTGTCCATCAGCTGGATTGGGTGTAGAGAAAGACCTGTTGGTCCCTTTTTCTACTGTGGTAGTCTAGAAAACTAATATTTGTGCCACCTGAGTGTGGCTCAGCATGAAAGTAGGTAGGGGTGTTGCATGTTTTATCAGGGCTCCCAGTAAAGGAGCCCTACACCGAATCCTCACCCACCTCGTCTTACTGTGACATTCATTGGAAAGCTGTAAATGGTGTCCCAGACCCCAATACCTCAAGCCTGGCTGATTGCTGCAGTCCCATGCTGCAATTTATTTATCTTTATTTATTTTACTCATTTACATAGCAACATTATATCCACAGTGCTTTACAGTCATTATCATCACTTTCCCGATGTGGCTCACAGTCTACTGTATATACTCGAGTATAAGCTGACCCGAGTATAAACCGAGTCACCTAATTTTGCCACGGAAAACTGGGTAAGCTTATTGACTCGAGTATAAGCCAGGTATGCAGTGTCCCCTCATCCCTGTCCTGCTCTGTCTGGCTCTCCCCATCCCAGTATGCATGGCTTGGCTACCCGGTCCCACCCTATGTATTACATAAGGCAAGGGTGACACAAAGCACAATAGGGTCTTATCCAACAATAAAACAGCAATTTTTAAAAAAAATTGCTCACCTGGCATTAGGTGGTCCAAGCACGTGTAGTGAGCATAGGCTGCCTCAGAACCACAGGTCAGTCACTTACCAGACAATACAGTACACTGCGGGATAAGATGTGGATTTTTGTCCGCGCTTCCCAAATGATAAATTTCAAGATATAGTAGAAGATCAATACTGGTTTATTCAACGCGTTTCAGGGTGAATGCCACCCCTTCCTCCGGAAACACCACATATAACTTACATAGGTGCTAACAGTACGTTGTTTAAATATATCCAAGATACAAAAGAAGCAGGCGCCAAGCAAGTAATATAATAGGCAAACCATTATTTCTAATATTTAGGGACTCTATAGAGACAGGGGGTCTGTACCACCGGATTGGCGCATAGCAAATGTGATACCAATTATCAAAAAAGGCTCTAAAACTGAACCTGGAAATTATAGGCCAGTAAGTCTAACCTCTATTGTTGGTAAAATATTTGAAGGGTTTCTGAGGGATGTTATTCTGGATTATCTCAATGAGAATAACTGTTTAACGCCATATCAGCATGGGTTTATAAGGAAACGCTCCTGTCAAACCAATCTGATCAGTTTTTATAAAGAGGTAAGCTATGTACTGGACCAAGGTGAGTCATTGGACGTGGTATATCTTGATTTTTCCAAAGCGTTTGATACCGTGCCACACAAGAGGTTGGTACACAAAATGAGAATGCTGGGTCTGGAGGAAAATGTGTGTAAATGGGTAAGTAACTGGCTTAGTGATAGAAAGCAGAGGGTGGTTGTAAATGGTATATTCTCTAACTGGGTCGCTGTGACCAGTGGGGTACCGCAGGGGTTGGTGTTGGGACCTATTATCTTCAACATATTTATCAACGATCTGACAGAAGGTTTGCACAGTAAAATATTGATATTTGCAGATGATACAAAGCTAAGTAAAGCAGTCAATACAAGAGAAGATAGTATTCTGCTACAGATGGATCTGCAAAGTTGAAACTTGGGCCGAAAGGTGGCAGATGCAGTTTAACAATAATAAATGTAAGGTTATACACATGGGAAGAAGGAATCAATATCACCATTACACACTGAATGGGAAACCACTGGGTAAATCTTAAATGGAGAAGGACTTGGGGATCCTAGTTAATGATAAACTTACCTAGAGCAACCAGTGCCAGGCAGCAGCTGCCAAAGCAAACAGGATCATGGGGTGCATTAAAAGAGGTCTGGATACACATGATGAGAGCATTATACTGCCTCTGTACAAATCCCTGGATAGCCCGCACATGGAGTACTGAGTACAGTTTTGGGCACCGGTGCTCAGGAAGGATATAATGGAACTAGAGCAAGTACAAAGGAGGGCGACAAAATTAGTAAAGGTGATGGGAAAACTACAATACCCAAAGAGATTAGATAAATTAGGATTATTTAGTCTAGTTAAAAGATGACTGAGGGGCAAACTAATAACAATGTATAAGTATATAAGGGGATAATACAAATATCTCTCCGAGGATCTGTTTATACCAATGAATGTGACGGTCACAAGGGGGCATTCTCTGCATCTGGAGGAGAGAAGGTTTTTCTACCAACATAGAAAGGATTCTTTACTGTTAGGGCAGTGAGAATCTGGAATTCCTTGCCTGAGGAGGTTGAGGGGTTCAAGAGAGGCCTGGATGTCCTCCTGGAGCATAACAATATTGTATCTTACAGTTATTAGGTTCTTTAGAAGGACGAAGATCTGGGGATTTATTCTGAAGGAATATGGGCTGAACTGGATGGACAAATGTCTTTGTTCGGCCATGCTAACTATGAAACTACTAGATGGTGGCCCGATTCTAACGCATCAGGTATTCTAGAAAGAGTATGTAGTTTATTTCTGAAGATTTAAGAATAATGAAATTAATACACAGGATTTTCCAGGTAAAATATATACATTATCATTAAATGTTATTGCTCATAGAACTCAATACAATTGAACGAAAGTGACTGACAGAACGTTCAGTGAACGTGACTGAACTACGTTGAAATGTGGCTAACAGAGCTTGTTCAGTAAGCGAGACTGAACTATGCGGCACTGTGGCTAACAGAACTTGTTCAGTAGACGTGACTGGACTCCCCCTGTTGCTGATAGATCGCGGCCGGGCGCGATCAATCAGCGACGCAGGATTTCCATTACAAACAGAGAGACAGACAGACAGAATTAGACGATTATATATTAGATGTAACTATTTAAAAGGAACCTGTCACCTGGATTGTGCACAGTAACCTACACACAGTATCAGGTTGGCGCCCTTTATACTGATTGAAATGATGCTTTGGTTGATGAAATCTGTCCTGTGGTTGCTGTTTAATCCTTATTTTAAGTTTTTAGTTAATGATATACCCGTGCTCTGGAGTGGCCTGCGGGGGGTCTTCATGTGATGCTCTGATTAGGTATTCATAATGCAGCCTGCTGACAGATCACTGATCCCTCACTGACCTGCCCCTTAGTTTGCATAATGAATACCTGTACATACTGATGAGAAAAACAAAAAACACTTATTACATTATTATTACATTTATAAATGGAGGTACTTGCTAATATTACCAATTTTATGCAGATACTAAACATGTACAGCCTTTTTCAATTATATGGTGAAAAAAAAATTGGAAATTAGTAAGAAAAAGAAAATTTCCCTTATGTCGCCATTTTACGAGACCCATTTTAATCTTTTTGGCATATGGGGACACATGTAAGAATTTATTTTTTGCGCTCTGAGCTGCCATTTTTATTTATACCATGTTGGTGAAGATACAATATTTTTATCGCCTCTTATTGCATTTTATTGCAATGTTGAGGAGACAAAAAAAAAATAAAATTCTGGTGTTTTGATTTTTTTCTGTATACCGATCAGATTAATTTAAGTTATATTTTGAAAGATCAAACCTTTAGGAATGCAGCGATACCAAATAAATGATACTTTCATTGTTTTATACTTAAAGGGGCAAAAGGGGGGTAAGTTGAACTTTTTTCATATTTAAAAAAAAAATCAACATTTTACTGTATTGAATTGTCCTCTTAGAAGACTTGATGCGATTGTCTGATCGCTTCTGCTCTATATAGCTGGGCTTCAGTTCTGCTATGTATAGAACGAATCACGATCTTCTATGAATGTCGGCCATGAGCTGGCTTTCACAGCAGGATCGTAATGACAGGCACAGGGTTTATCAGCAGACCCCAGTTTGTCATGACAATCCATCATCACACCGTGACCATGTGACGGGCCTGCCGATGTGTGGGATGAATAACACGCTTCCACCTGGCGCATGTGAAATTCCCATGTCGGTGATTGACAGAGGGATTTAGCAGGATAACAGTCTGGGTCACATGATGGCTAATTAAATCAGCTTTCAAGTGTGGGGAAAGATGTGGGCTACGTGTGCCAACCCACATGAAAGTCATGGACATTACCTTTGACATAAATGTATGTCAAAGGTCGTGAAGGGGTTAACCAGTTGACCTTAGTGCTAACATATGGGATGATTTATAAAATCAATACTCACAGCAGACATTGTCAAAATCAATTATTCAGATGCATAATGCAGAATGCATTTTGGGCATATCTACATAAAAATTTCTTTTAAATCGTGTCTTCCTTCTAGTCCTCTAATTTGTCTTTGTTTGCGACAGGTTCAATATATTTTGGCATATTGATGCATTGTGCGGGCCCTTCTAATACAGATATATTATCGCTTACATGTTAGAGGTTATCTCAGGACTAGATTTGAAATCACTGATATAGATCTTAAATCTAATTTTGTCCCTTTGGTGCTGGAAGATAAAATGATTTGCCCTATTTCACAAGGAAAGCTAACATAGAGGTTTGAACTGAATCTGTCAGCGAATTTTTAAGACATAAATAGAAGAAGTCTTATTTATACCTGGGGAAAAGTTTTATGGAGGATGTGACTTATTTAGTAGGATATATATAAAATGACAAGTCCCTAGTTGTGGATGCTTCCCAATTAAAGTTATTTTACTTTACAATAAAAAATATGCAGTAATTCCTTGGATTAGCCGCAATGTGGATGAGATCTGACAGCCGAATTTGTTACTGAGAATATTATTGTCAGCTACAACAGAAAGTAAATTTTTTGTCTATATTTAGCTTATTTTAATTTATTGTGAGTCTCAAATATTTTATATAGTGTGCAGGGAAATTGAAAAAGTGGATTGCTTCCCAATATTGCTCCCCAATCAAAGAGCAGTTTGGTATGGGGACTGATCTTATTAGACACAACGACCCAAAAAGTTTTGGGCTCTTTGACTTTTAGGAGTAATTAAAAAGTACAGAAGATCCAAAATTATAATCATGAACGAAGTGCTGTTCCCACATCTGCTTAGTGTATGATTGCAGCCAGACAAGTCTTTAACAGAGTATATGAGTCACCAAGGTGCCTAGCCTCAGTTATGTGAAACCAGGGGACAAGGCTCCATCGCTGATAGTGCTGATAGGTTTATTTAATGAGCCCTGATTTTGGGTCTGGGTTTTAAGAACAGCTGGGAGAGCTGTGTGGAACTGGCTGCTCCTACATCTCCAATCTAGGCCTGATCGCTAATATGAAAGGGCTCCATAGTTACCTGGGAATACAGATGGAAACACCTCTGGTATGCTAGTCAGGCTGCCAGAAGCTGACCAAGTGTAGACCTGTGTTGCTGGTGAGTTTCAGCCAGTGACAAAAGGTGAGTAGATTGTCTAGGAAGGACACCGTCAGTGTTGTCATCGCTGTGTCTTCTTATATGGTTTCCATTTATGCCAGAGAAGGGCTGTTTATTTTTTATTTTTTTGCTGGAAATGTTATGGACTTTTTGTGTAGTAAACCTTTCTGAGTGAACAAGACACTTCATGCCTGTGCCTGCCTCACCTACTACCAAGAGTGAATGAATCCCTACAATGATACAGGAAAGATATATATCTTTGTACCGTGTTAGCCAGTAGACAGAAGAATATTTAGAGTTGAGAGTCCTCAGTGGTTATACCCTTTAATGGCTAACTGAAAAGATGGTAACACATTGCAAGCTTTCGAGACTACACAGGTCTCTTCATCAGGCTAGACTAATACAAAATCTGAAGAATCACATATTTATACACAAGACAGCACAGAAATAAGGGTGTGGGCACCCTTACTGAGCAGGTATCTGGATGGGTAGAGGGTATTCTTAAACCCCTGGTAAAGGGTACACCCAGCTACATTCAGGACACAACTGACCTATTGAATAAACTAGCAGCAATAGGTCCTCTACCAGAAGGAACCATCCTGGCCACCATGGATGTGGAATCTTTGTACTCTAATATCCCACACCAGGATGGATTAAATGCCTGCAAAGTCTTCATGGAAAACACCGGGAATGATGCGAATTCTGTGGTGAAACTCACAAAATTTATCCTCACCCACAATTACTTTGAATTTGACAATAAGATCTATTTACAGGAGACTGGAACAGCTATGGGAAGTAAAATGGCTCCACAGTATGCAAATCTTTTCATGGCCAAGCTTGAAAATGACTTTTTGTCCTCATGTTTCATCAGGCCTCTGGCCTACTACCGCTTCATTGATGATATTTTAATCATCTGGACGGAGTCTGAGCAACAGCTAAAGAGTTTAAACAATTTCATTCCACCATCAACTTAACACTCAACTATTCCAGCACTGAAATTAACTTTTTAGACACCATCATTAAGCTAAAGAACAAAGAAATAGAGACATCCCTGTATCAGAAGCCAATCGACCATCCAACATAGCTTAAATAGGTCAGTTTCCATCCAAAACACATAAAGAACTCTATTATCTACAGCCAAGCCATCAGATACAATCGTATATATTCTGCTGCGATGTTGCTTCTCTGGGATGGATGTTGGGCGCAGCTATGATGTTGTAGCCCTCCACAGGTAGGGCTGTAGTCCCAGGGCAAAGATGTTAAATAAATAGTAAAAGTGGCTGTAAACGTTGAGGTGCAGATAAATGAGAAAGACACAGAGAGGTGCAGTTTCTTTACCTTTAACTGGTATTAGGTTGCAGTCCGGAGTACCACATACAGGTGATGGAATGAGTCCGGCTCGCCTGGAGGCATTCAGGGGATTCACCTTGCCAGGTGGGGATTTAGGACCTTCCCTTCTTCGCTATGTGTGTGGGTCTCCGCTGTATATAACTATGCTGCGACCCTCTATTCGTGATGGTTTCACTAACTTGTATGGCTGTCAGCGTGAGTCTATTCCACGGGTACCGTTCTCTTCACCGTCGGCCCCGGGCTCCTTATCCGCTGACGTGCCCTCAGGTGTTTAATGTGCACAGGAATTTACAATCCCCTGTACTTTCAGATTCAGCTATCAGGACTTACAGTTCCTGTCAGCCTAGGACTCTGATGTCCCTTTTCTCTTTATTAGCGCTTCACTCAGGGGTCTGCTATATGCAGTATTTTAGCTTCCCTAGAGTCTCTTAGTCTCTGCTCTTGTCCTTTCCCTCTTCACAGATCAGCTCTGCCTATCGAGCTCCTCTCAGATCAACTCCCTGTCTTTATCTGACAGGATCTTCCAGAAAGATCTCTTTGCCTCACGTCTTCACGTTTTAACTGTCATTTCTCCTCACAGCTCACAGCTGTTTCGTTTCCATGACCACCCCCTCAGCTGATTTCTAGCTGACTCACCAACCCCCTTTGCTGGCCAGAATTTATAAGGTATCTCCCTTTTCTGACCTGCAGCAGGAAATTGTGATTAAATCTATGCTGCCTGGAATGGGGTCCCTTTCTGCCTTCAAGCATGACTTTACCCATTAGAGGGAGGTAATGTCACTGTGACAACCGGACTCTGGGGTGTCACACTAAGGGGAGCTGCATGGAGATTACAAACTTTACTGCAAAAAGATGCCCGATTACAATCCATATTTTCAGACCCCCCACTGCTGTGTTTTAGGCAGCCCTCAAATTTAAGAAGCATAATTGGCAGAAGCTCCCTGTCCTCTCCAAGAGCTGCAGGAACCTTTCCTTGCAACCAGAAAAAATGTAAAACCAGTCCATTTATAATGACCACGGGCAATATAAAGATCCCCAACTCACATCAGGACTACAAGATCCCAGGTACGTTCATCTGCATCACATCTAATGTGGTGTACTTAATTATTTGTGCTAAATGTCCAACTGGGGTCTGTATGTGAGGGAGACTGGGCAAAAACTGAGAACAAGGATGAATTCTCATCGTCACACAATAAGAGAAGAAAGAATGGATCTACCTGTGGCAAAACATTTTTGTATCCCCGGTCATAGCATGATGGACATTAAATTACTTGTATTAAAAGGTAACTTCAAGTCTCAGAGAGAGAGAAGAATCTCTGAGTACAAATTTATGAAAACTTTCAACACATTCATTGCAGATATGAATGTGTCGCATGGATTTATGTCTTTTTACATCAATTAAGGAATTTGCTCCTCAGACCTTCTGGGGTCATCACAACACAGAACCAGACCACAATTAGAGGGCAATAAAACATTCACACTGCTTATCTATGAACTGCTCCAATATTTATGCTTATCCCTCTCCCATAATGACTATTCCGCTTCACATCACTTCGCTTAGCTATTGCGTTATTTCTGAGCTGTCTTGTGTATAAATATGTGATTCTTCAGATTTTGTATAAGTCTAGCCTGATGAAGAGACCTGCGTAGTCTCGAAAGCTTGCAATGTGTTACCATCTTTTCAGTTAGCCATTAAATGGTATCAACCACTGAGGACTCTCAACTCTAAATATTCTTCTATCCCTACAATGCACAGTAGTCCATGAATCCCTATGCAGATGATGGCGGTGCACTCCTTTCAAAGGTTTTTTTACTTTATGGGGCCACACAGTGTGAAGTACGGTGATTGAAAAATCAGGGAAAAAAATAAACAAAAGAAAGTAATTAGTTTCCAACTATCCAAAGGGGCTGATTGAAGAGACCACAGCCTCTTCATTGTCTACCAGGCTCGATACTAATAGTATATTTGTTTATATGTTTTACCAATTTTGTATGTAGGTGAATTAATTTTATGGGCTTTTTCTGGGATCTGGCTTGTTTAGGGCTTATATTAATCTTCCAAATAATATATTTGCAGAATTTAATTGTTTTAGTCATGTTTAAATTTATTTTTATAGGTAGACATAGACAGATATCATTCATCCTTTATTGTCATTGCAAACTTTGATTTTGAGTTTCATAGTATGGTAACTAGTGTTGAGCTTTCCGATACCGCAAGTATCGGGTATCGGCCGATATTTGCCGTATCGGAATTCCGATACTGAGTACCGATACTTTTTTCGTATCGGATACCGGAATCAGAAGTCCAAAATGCAATGAGCCACTTTTGTGGCTCTGATTGGCTGCCGAAATGACATCATCATGATGCGCTGTCTGTGCGCATCATGATGCGCCGTCATTTCGGGCCTTCGGGGGGGCTGTGCCGACTGTCCGGGGGTCTGTGCAGGCTCCGGTGGTCTGTGCCGGCCTGCCGGTGGTCTGTGCAGGCTCCGGGGGGCTGTGCCGGCCTGCCGGTGGTCTGTGCAGGCTCCGGTGGTCTGTGCCGGCCTGCCGGGGGGCTGTGCCGGCCTGCCGGTGGTCTGTGCTGGCTCCGGGGGTCTGTGCAGGCATCGTCCGATGGGACTACAAGTCCCATCGGGCGATGCCTGCTACCATGACAGTGATTGACACATTAGCCAATGATGGGACAGTAGTAGTCCCATCATCCGGCTAATGTGTTGAATGTAAAAAAAAAAAAAAAAAAATTTACATGCTACATACATGCTACATACATACAACATGCATACTACATATATACTACATGTAACATACATACTACACATATACTACATGTAACATACATACTACATACATGCTACATACATACTACATACATAATACATATATATACTATTGGCCACACAGCCCCAAAGCATGATGGAACCTCCACCAAATTTTACTGTGGGTAGCAAGTGTTTTTCTTGGAATGCTGTGTTTTTTAGCCTCCATGCATAATGCCTTTTTGTATGACCAAACAACTCAATCTTTGTTTCATCAGTCCACAGGACCTTCTTCCAAAATGTAACTGGCTTGTCCAAATGTGCTTTTGCATACCTCAGGCGATGCTGTTTGTGGCGTGCTTGCAGAAACGGCTTCTTTCGCATCTCTCTCCCATACAGCTTCTCCTTGTGCAAAGTGCGCTGTATTGTTGACCGATGCACAGTGACACCATCTGCAGCAAGATGATGCTGCAGGTCTTTGGAGGTGGTCTGTGGATTGTCCTTGACTGTTCTCACCATTCTTCTTCTCTGCCTTTCTGATATTTTTCTTGGCCTGCCACTTATGGGCTTAACAAGAACTGTACCTGTGTTCTTCCATTTCCTTACTATGTTCCTCACAGTGGAAACTGACAGGTTAAATCTCTGAGACAACTTTTTGTATCCTTCCCCTGAAAAGCTATGTTGAATAATCTTTGTTTTCAGATCATTTGAGAGTTGTTTTGAGGAGCCCATGATGCCACTCTTCATAGGAGAATCAAATAGGAGAACTACTTGCAAGTGGCCACCTTAAATACCTTTTCTCATGATTTGATACACCTGGCTATGAAGTTCAAAGCTCAATGAGGTTACAAAACCAATTTAGTGCTTCAGGAAGTCAGTAAAAAGTAGTTAGGAGTGTTCAAATCAAGAAAATGATAAGGGTGCCCATACTTTTGCACCGGTCAAATTTTGTTTAAATGCAGATTGCACATTTTCTATTAGTACAATAAAACTCATTTGAATCCAGAAATATAACTGAGTCCATCAGTTATTAGATATATGAAACTGAAATAGCTGTTGCAAAAACCAAAATTGTTATAAAGAAAAAAGGTTAACATTAATAGGGGTGCCCAAACTTTAACATATGACTGTAACGCCTAGTGTGAACTTACCCTAAGGATTAAAAACTCATCATATTTACTGAATCTACAGGACTCTAATTAGTGAATGTTGAAATGCAGTTATTGTTGGACATATAAATTTGTTTGGGAGACCATTGGATCTACCAAATCCTCAATGAAAAAAAGACTTTGAAATAGTCAATTTCTGTGAAGCCTGTAGTATAAAATTGGATTCCTGATTGGGTCACAAAATCAGGAATCTGAGACTCATAATCTTTGGGGGATGTGGTCCATAAGGCATCACTATCTGTCGGTATTGTCTCATTTGCAGTCATTGGGCGTCAACATGGGGATTCATTGTCACTAGAGTATGACAAGGAGGCTTCAAAATAAGGGGTATGGCATCCTCTCCTTCACTATTGGTGTGGGAGGCATGAAAGAATGGCTAATTAGAGTTTTTTGGAAGAGAGGGACAATTTATGTACTCTATTTTTCATGGACGTACTTTGTGTGTGTGCGCGTAGTGTTTTCATATGTACAGGGTGGGCCATTGATATGGCTCCACCTCAATAAAATGTAAATGGTGACAGTTTTCTTGTGTAGGGTGTCTTGAATTGAAATCTGCTGCAAAATGGGGACACTTGTGGAGTTTTACTGTTTTGGCACATCAGGGCCTCTTCCAAATGCGACCTGACTCCCGCAGACCATTCCATCAAAGTCTGCGTTCCAAAAGATCACTCCTTCCTTTCCAAGCCCTGCCATGCACCCAAAAGTAGTGTTTCCCCCCAGTTATGGGATATCAGCATACTCAGGAAAAATTGTACAACAAGCTTTGCAGTCCATTTTCTCCTGTCACCCTTGTGAAAATAAAAAAAATTGTGGCTAAAAACATTTTTGTGGGAAAAATGTGATATTTTTTTTTTTAAATTTTGTGGCTCTACATTATAAACTTCTGTTAAACACCTGTGGGTTCAAGGTGCTCACCAAACATCTAGACAAGATAAATTCCTTGAGGGGTGTAGTTTTCAAAATGTGGTCGCTTGTGGGGGAAGAAAAAAGGATCAAGTTCTAGGAATCCCATAAAACCAATTTTTATTGAAAATTCTTAAAATCCATTCTAACAGCTTAGTAGCCACTAACCCTATAAGGGGAGTTCACACTGGCAATGACTAAAGACCCTGGAGTCTGAAATGTGTCTGCCAGCATGAACTCCCTTATATAGGGTTATAGGCTACTATGTTGTTATAATGGATTTTAAGAATTTTCAAAAATTTTAGCTTTATGGGATTCCTGAAGCTTATCCTTTTTTTTCACTCGATTGATATAACTGCTGCACTGCTGACCTGTTTGTGGCTCCAATCCCTGGGCACAGTTGGGTGAGCTGACATTTTTCCTTTTTCTTGTTTCACTTTTGGAGGGTTCCACTGTTTAGGGACTCTCCAAACACGACATGTTATCCGCTATCAATTCCATCTATTTTTGCGTTCAAAAAGTCATACAGTGCTCCTTCTCTTCCAACACCTGCCATGCGCCCAAACAGTAGTATTCCCCCCCACATATGGGATATCGGTGTACTCAGGAGAAATTGCACAACAAATTTTGTGGTTCATTTTCTTCTGCTGCCTTTGTGAAAATAAAAATTAGAAGCATATGGAGGGTTAATTTAGTTCTTGGATGTGGTGTTGAGCAGTTTGAGGGGTGCAGTTTTTAGAATGGTGTCACTTTTGGGTATTTTCTGTCATATATATGCTCCCGGAAGTCACTCCAAAAGTGATTTGGTTCCTTAAAAATGGTTTTGTGAATTTTGTTTGAAAAATTAGAAATTGATGATCAACTTTTAACACTTCAAACTTCCTAAATAAAAAAATATATATATATATTTTAAAAATTTTGCATATGTAAAATAGACATGTAGTCAATGTTATTTCTTATTTATTTTGTGCAACATAACTCTGGTTTAAGGGTATAAGAATTAAATGTTTTAAAATTGTGAATTTTTTAAAATGTTTGCGAAATTTCCGATATTTTTGCATATAACCCCAAGTCATATTGAACAAATTTTGTCATTGTTATGAAGTACAATATGCCATAAAATAAAGTCTCAGAATCACTGGGATACGTTGAAGCATTCCAGAGTTCATACCACCTAAAATGACACTACTCAGAATTGTAAAATTTGGCCTGGTCATGAAGGGGAAAACAAGCTTTGAGGTGAAGGGTTTAAATTTGACATGTAAATTTGTTGCAAACCTTAATCTTTCCCTTTTTTTGCTGTTTATTTTTTATCATTTTAATTTTTTTGTATTTTTTTGTGAACTAGACCGTGTCAACTGATTGCTGCGGGGCATAATCAGGAAACAAGCCACTCCTGGTACCATTGGCACACTCACTGAATCTTTAGCAGTGTGTGACATAGTAATGGGCATATTTTTTTTTATTATTCTGGTGAGTTATTATCATAGAGTGTTTCAATATGTGTAAAACTGTGAATTTCAGGAAATTTGACTTTAACACCAGCTTCAGAGTATGTGTACTGAAAAAGTGTTAAATAAAAAGGAGAAAAATTGTCACCATAACTTGCTGTGCATATATTCTGTCTTTTCTAACTGGCCCTGAAGATCTATCGGCACAATGTTTTTCAGATGGATTCACTTTAATAATAAAGCCTATACTTGCCTCCGGTGCTGGCACTGTTCCCGCGGTTTCGACACTCGTCACCAGGGCTGTGATGCGGTGTTGTGAAACGTGATGCCAGAGTCCAATCAGCGCTGGCATCATTGTCTCCACCTTCAGGCAAACTGAACAAGAAGAGGAAGCCAGGGATGAGCTGCAGCCTGGACTTCCTCTTTATGTTCAGTTTGTCCGAAGGTGGAGAAAGTGACGCTGATTAGGCGCGGGCATCACGTGTCATTCCACCACATCACAGTCCTGGGACCGCTAGTGCCAACACCACTGGAATGGCACCTTCATGGGAGGTGAGTATAGGTTTTATTTTATTGGGGCTGAACATTTAGCTTAAGAAGGGGTTGCCCTAGTAGTGGACAACTCCTTTAATGGTGTTATATAAGTAAGTTAAATAAATAAAGGACTGTGCTTTACATAATAAAGGTACATTTCTGTATCCTTTTAGGTGTCTTTTTGCTGACTGATTTTTTTCCTGGACAGCACACAGACCCATTGAGTGCATCCTATTCAGATCTATTCAGATACATGATTTTCACAGCTATATAAATAGAGAAATAAAACTCCATGAGTCCATGTTCCCTCCAATAAAAAGAAATCTGGCAGCTCACTACTATATCACATGAATGTGATACTGTGACCTGAAGAAGTTTGTTTTACAAACAACAGAATTTCTACAAGTCATACAGTATAGATGCAGAATAATATTTGCATCCGGTGACCGGTGACATCTCGTCTGATTAGTCGTTTTGTATTGTTTCTACTCCATCTAGTCAGACCTTCATGTCAACATGTCCCTGCCACAAATCGTCTTGTCACACTGATCACTGCAGCCCTTAAAATATCATGGTTACATATATTGTTCAATTGTCTCCTGGAAAAATATCGCTCACACTATGCTAAAGAATACAAATATATATCGCAACATTAATCTATATTAGCCAACTCACCGTTTAAGATATAGTTTGTCAAGCTAGCAATGTGCTTCCCATTAAGGGCAGAGACACACTGGTGTATTTCTCCTGCAATTATCGCATCGCACTGCACGGACTGGCCGGCACCTCTCCTGACCTGAGCATGACTGCATGATGGATTACTATGCAGCTGTCAAGCTCGGGTCAGGAGAGCCAACAGCCAGTGCAAGTTTTACAATGCGATTCTCGGACGAAAAATACGGCAGTGTGTCTATGCCCTAACTATCATTTCAGCTTCCCCAAAAATATAAACTAATCCGTCTCTGTGACTCTCCCCCAATTCATCCTATGGCTAGGTGTACACATTGCGTTTTTGCTGTGTTTTTTTTCCGCATGGATTTATTGCAGAAATATAGAGCATTTTACAGTACAAGCAAAGTGGATGAAATTTTTGCTTATTTTTCCCTTGCAGATTTGTAGCAGATTAATATCTGCATAATGTCAATTGTTGCAGTGTTTTTAACCCACACTAATGAATGGGGAAAAATCCAAAGCAAAAATGCAAGAAGAAAATCACAGCAAAAACTTGTCATTTATGCAGCATTTTTCCTGGCAACACATCAGAATTTGCTGCAAATCCTGAATGTATGCACCTATCTTTAGTCACTGTCGTATGTCTACCTATCCATTCATTATAAGGCCTTGATACCGTCATATTGGATTACGGGATGCGAGAAGACGTTAACAGTATATTATAGTGAATTGGGGGGAGGGAGAGGATACCATCAGGTACTTAGCAAAACTTGAATCTGGGCCCCCACCGGCATTTTGTTTAGATTTATGGGCTCTTGAAGCACTTTAGATCCTATAAAGACATATGTGTTCTCTCCCTATATAATTATGACCAACATCCTGGTAAAATGTCCTCAATCCTATAATAATGTCCCCCACCCTGGGCTCCTTCTTGATAAAATGTTCCCTTATCCTGGGTACCTTCATAGTAGAGTGTCCTACATCCTGCACCCCTTCAAGGTAAAATGTCCCCCATCTTGGGCTTCTTTTTGGTAAAATGCCTCATTCTGGGCCCCTTCATGGTAAAATGTTCCCCATCCTGGGCTCCTTTTTGGAAAAATGTACACCATCATAGGATCCTTCTTTGTAACCCCCCCCCCCCTCCTAGGCCTCTTGTAGAAGTAATGTTACTTGTTCTTCAATATATTTAAAAAAAAAATGATTCTTCTACCTATTTTGTTACATTACACCTAATGTATGTTTAAATATTTTGTAATCTGATTTGTGTGCGATGCATCAGCAGCACTAACAGGCTAAGTTGGTGAAGTTAAGTAAGAAAAATATAGGCATAAATTAAGTTTATGGGATCAAATAACTAAAAATTGGCATGTGCCTGTACATTCACTCCTTTTTGTATGAAGCCCCTAAAAATGTCTTTTTCAAGCAGTTATCATCATAAGTAACATGCTTTGTGAAAGAAAATACACGTGTGTGCAATCTAAGTGTCACATGGTCTGCCAGTATAAACACACCTTTTTTGAAAAGCCACAGTGACTGTAACACCATTAAGCAAAACGTACAACTAATGAAACAACATCATGAAGGTCAAGGAAATCTCCAAACAAGTCAGGGATAAAGTTGTTGAAAAGTACAAGTCAGGGTTGGGTTATAAAAAAATATCCCATTCACTGATGATCTCCCGGAGTACCATCAAATCCATTATCATCAAATGGAAAAAAAAATTGTAACACAACAAACCTGCCTCGAGAGGTACCCCACTTGAAACACTCTTCCAATTGGATGTACAATTATTTATTATTACTAGTTGAGTACGATCACTGAGCCAGTTATGAATCCACTTAACCGTAGCCTTATCAATCCCATACTTTTTTCGATAAGGATAGTATGAGATACTTTATCAAATGCTTTGCTAAAGTCGATATATACTATATCCATCACATTTTTCTAATCCTCCCAGTCAGTGATTGTATCATAGAAGGAAAATAGATTAGTCTGGCATGACTTGTTTGCTACAAACTCATGCTGGCTCTGGTCAATTACTGCATTCTTGTCCAAGTCCTTACATACATGTTGGTTAATAATTTGTTCAAAAAATCTTTCTTGGTATAGAAGTAATGCTCACTGGCCTGCAATTTCCTGGCTTCATCTTCTTTCCTTTTTTGAAAATAGGTACAACATTTGCCATTCTCTAATCTTATGGGACTTCTCCTGTTCTCCAGGGTTTTTCAAAGATTCTGGCTCGTGGTTCTACAATTTCCTCTAACTCTTTCAGTACCATAGGATGTAATTCCTTTGGACCAGGAGATTTATATTCATTTAAATTAGCTAAGTGTTCCCTCACCATCTTTCTGTTTATAGATGTGTAGATTCTTTTATTCCTTCGATGACACTCCGGAGATAAGTTGATGTTGCATTTGCTTTTTAAGAGAACACAGATGCAAAATAGAAATTTAAAAGTTTGGTATGCTCAACATCATTTTTGACCACTTTACCATTTCATCTTGTAAAAATCCTGTTGCAGCTTTGACTTTCCTTTTCCTTTTGCTTTTGGCATACCCTGAAAATCCTTTTTTTAGTCTCCCATTGAAACCTCACTTCATTACTGGCTGTAGCTCTTCTAAGGCTATGTGCACACGCTGCGGATCACCAGCAGATTTTTCCATGTGGATCCGCAGGTAAAACCGCAGGTAAAGTGACCTGCGGTTTTCCTGCGGATTGGCCAGCAGTTTTCCCCTGCGGATTGACACCTGGACAATGGAATAGGTGTCAAGCTGCAGCAGAATCCGCAGAAAGAATTGACATGTCAATTCTTTCTGCGGATTTAAAACCGCAGCTTTTCCGCAGTGAAAAAACTGCAGCATGTGCACTGCAGATTGTAAATCCCATAGACTTACATGGTACTGTACACTGTCTGCAGAACTGCTGCAGATCCGCAGAGGCAAAATCCGCAGTGGATCCACAGCAGAATCCGCAGCATGTGCACATACCCTAACGCTTGCTCTGCATTCCCTGCAAACTGCATAATATTCTCCTTTAGACATACACCCCTCTTTCAGTTTAATATACATTTATTTTCCTTTTTAACAAGTGATTAAGTTCTATGTTCACCAATCCTGGTCTCTTTAAATGCTTCCAATTCTTCCTTCTTTTCGAGATTGTAAGCGATTGTACAGTGAGAATTTCATTTAGCAAAATCTCCCATCCTTCTTGAACATTTCTGTCCTTTAGAACATCCAGCCATTAGACCTCTCCTACCCTCTTTCTGAGTCCATTAAAATTTGCCTTTCTCAAGTTGGAGCCCTTGTTGGTCCTCCTCCTCTTGTAATCCAAAATTTGAGCATAGCATGATCTCTGCCTCCTAAATTCCCAGCCACTTTACCTCCTCAACCATTTCCTCCCTGTTGGTAAGAATTAGGTCCAAAATTGCAGATCCTCTTGTTTTCTCTACTACCTTTTGAAGGATTAGGATGTCAGTGAGATAAAAGAAGAATTTTCTATATGCATTACTTCTGCCTGACAGAAATTCCCAACAAATATCTGGATAGTTAAAATCTCCCATGATCACTATGTCATACTTTTTTGAGAACAGAGATATCTGATGTAAAAAGAGTTCATCTATGTCTTCAGTATATCCAGGTGGCCTATAGTGAACACCTACATATTGTCCTTTCTGTTTTTTCTCTCCTTGTTTTTTTACCTAATCAGTTTCTACAAAGCTACAGAGCTAGTTTTCCTAACATACAATGCAACGTTTCCTTCCCTCTTGCTAATCCTGTTTCTAATAAATAAGCTGTAGCCTTCAAGGTTTGTATTCCAATCATGTGAATCACCCCACCAGGTTTCCACCAGCTCCAATTCTTTTTGTTTGTTTCCCATGCTCTGTGCATTTGTGTAGACACATTTTAGTTTGTAGTCTGTTTCAAACTTAATCCTATATTTTCATTCAGAATTTGTTGTTTTTGTTCTTTATTTCCACTTCTAAAAGCAGGTCTCTGAAAATAGTTCTTTAGCTGCATATTTTTTTCCTGACTGTATATTTACCATCCAATATTGCTCTACTTTAAATCTCTCCTGAGAAGTGTAGTAGGCGTCTCCAAATAAGTGTTTTCTTGTTTTTGTAATATGCAACCCATCTCTAGCAAGGAGTACATCATACAGGTAATTCACTCCATGGTCAAGAAACCCAAAACGTTACTTACGGCATCATCATTGTAGCCAGTAGTTCACTGGCAGAATCCTGTTCAATATCCTTGGTCCATGTCCATCCACTGGGAGGATATATGAGTAGACTAACCTATGTCTTTATTAAATTTGATTATGGGGTTAGTAACTGGGGTATCTTATAGACACCTCTCTATTACTAATCCCTGGGTTTAATGTCAGCAGTCATAAAACAGTTGACATCAACCCGATAACTATTACCCCACTTGCAAAAGCACCAGGGCAAGTGGGAAGAGCGAGGCTAAGCACAAGAATTGACACATCTTAAGGATGCTCCATTTCTGGAGCATCTGAGGGCTGATGTTTTAGTCCGGGAGGGGCCCAATATCCATGGCCTCTTTCTAGGCTATTAATATCAGCCCATAGCTGGCTTGTTTAGAGAGTAGTCTCCACTGTAATAACCAGTATAGAATATGGAAACAGCTGTGAGCTGATATTAATAGCCTGGGAAACTTTATGGCTATTGGCACCTTCCCAGAATATAAACATAAGCCCCCAGCCATTGGCTTTCCCTCAGCTTGTTATGAAAATTATGGGGAACCCTACACCATTTTATTCATTTTTTAACCCCTTTACTCCCAAGAGTGGTTTGCAATTTAATTCCCGGGCCAATTTTTACAATTCTGACCACTGTCCCTTTATGAGGTAATAACTCTGGAACGCTTCCTTGGATCCCAGTGATTCTGACATTGTTTTCTCATGACATATTGTACTTCATGTTAGTGTTAAAATTTCATTCATATATCTTGCATTTATTTGTGAAAAAACGGGAATTTGAAAAAAATTTTGAAAATTTTGCAATTTTCCAACTTTGAATGTTTATGCTCTTAAATCACTGAGATATGGCACTCAAAAAACTTAAGTAACATTTCCCACATGTTTACTTTACATCAGCTCAATTTGGGAACCAAAATTTTTTTTGTTAGGAAGTTATAAGGGTTAAAAGTTGACCAGCTATTTCTCATTTTTGCAACACCATTTTATTTTTACGAACCGCATCACATTTGAAGTCACTTTGAGGGGTCTATAGGATAGAAAATTCCCAAAAGTGACACCATTCTAAAAACTGCACCCCTCAAGGTGCTCGAAACCATATTCAAGAAGTTTATTAACCCTTCAGGTGCTTCACAGGAATTTTTTTAATGTTTAAAAAAAATGAACATTTAACCTTTTTTCACAAAAAAAATTACTTCAGGTTAAATTTTTTTTATTTTACCAAGGCTAACAGGGCAAATTGGACTGGAAAAGTTATTGTTCAAGTTGTCCTGAGTACGCTGATACCTGATATGTGGGGGGGAACCACTGTTTGGGCGCTTGGCAGAGCTCAGAAGTGAAGGAGCGCCGTTTGACTTTTTCACTGCAAAATTGACTGGAATTCAGATCGGATGCCATGTCGCGTTTGGAGAGCTCCTGATGTGCCTAAACAGTGGAAACCCCCATAAGTGACCCCATTTGGGAAACTAGACCCCCCAAGGAACTTATCTAGATATGTGGTGAGCACTTTGAACCCCCAAGGGCTTCACAGAAGTTTATAACGTACAGCCGTACAATTAAAAAATCATATTTTTTCCACAAAAATGATCTTTTCACCCCCAATTTTTTATTTTCCCAAGAGTAGCAGGACCCCAAAAGTTATTGTGCAATTTGTCCTGAGTACACTGATACTCCATAAAATGGGGTAAACCACTATTTGGGCGCATGGCAGAGCTCAGAAGGGAAGCAGCGCCATTTGACTTTTTTGGCTGGAATTGAGATCGGACGCCATGTCGCGTTTGGATAGCCCCTGATGTGCCAAAACAGTGGAAACCCCCCAATTCTAACTCCAAACCTAACCCTAGCCCTAATGGGAAAATGGAAATAAATAATTTTTTTTAATTTTATTATTTTTCCCTAACTAAGGGGGTGATAAAGGGGGGTTTGATTTACTATTTATGGTGGGTTTTTATGTTTGGCAGCTGTCACACGCTAAAAGACGCTTTTTATTGTAAAAATAGTTTATGCATCACCACATTTTGAGAGCTATAATTTTTCCATATTTTGACCCACCGAGTCAAGTGAGGTCTTTTTTTTTTGTGGGACGAGTTGAGGTTTTTATTGGTACCATTTTCGGGTGCATGACATTTTTTGATCGCTTTTTATTCCGATTTTTGGGACGCAGAATGAGCAAAAACCAGCGTTTCATGAATTTCTTTTGGGGGGTGCATTTACACCGTTCCGCATGCGGTAAAATTTATAAAGCGGTTTTATTCTTCGGGTCAGTACGTCAGTATGTTTTGGCGCTGTTATGCAATGAAAACCATTTTATATTAAAAAATAATTATTTTTGCATAGCTTTATTCTGCAATCTATAACTTTTTTATTTTTTTGCTGATGATGCTGTGTCGTGGCTCGTTTTTTGTAGGACAAGATGATGTTTTCAGCGGTACCATGGTTATTTATATCCGTCTTTTTGATCGCGCGTTATTGCACTTTTTGTTCAGCGGTATGATAATAAAGCATTATTTTTTTGCTTGGTTTTTTATTTTTATTTTTTACGGGGTTTGCTAAAGGGGTTAACTAATGGGACAGTTTTACAGGGCGGGTCGTTATGGACGCGGCGATATCAGATATGTACTTTTATTGTTTTTTTTTATTTCAAAAAATGAATTTATTGGGGAATATTTTTTTTTTTTACAATTTATTTAGCAATTTTTTAAAAATTATTTTTACACTTTTTTTTAAACTTTATTACAATGTCCCAGGGGGACATCACTGTCATGTGACAGATCGCTGATCTGTCAAATCACAGATCGCTGTGACAGATCAGCGATCTCTCACTGGCACTGCTGCAGGCTTCCTCATGCCTGCAATCTGCAGGCAGTGAGGAAGCCAGCTCCCTGCTGGCCCCCGCCACCATATTGGATCCGGGGACCTGCAGGGAAGGCGACCCCCGCAGCGGTGCTGCACATCGCACTGCTGTGGGGGTCGCAGGGAAGCACCGATGCTTCCCTTAACCCCCGGTACACTGCGATCATCTTTGATCGCAGTGTGCCAGGGGTTAACCTGTCGGGGGCGGTCCGTGACCGCCCCTGACATAGTGCAGGGTGTCAGCTGTGATAATCAGCTGACACCCGGCCGCGACCAGCTGCGCTCCCCCCGTGAGCACAGCTGATCGCACTAGACGTACTATTCCGTCCTTGGGACTTAGGTCCCAGGTCACATGGATGGAATAGTACGTCCAATATAGGAAAGGGGTTAAAATACAGAACAGTAAAATACACAACAAAGGTAACCTTAATTTACTGCACTCAGGTGTTCCAGCAGCAGGAAACACAACTAGTCTTAAAGTGTCCCTCAAAGTTTCTCATGAGGTTTCTGGACCTCACAGCTGTCTGGAGGCCTGTGGCTGTGAACAAGGTTACCTGAGTTCACAGCCACCTGGTCTCATGGTAACTCGAGATTCAGAATGATGATTACCCAGTGCCGGACTCGTGGTCATTCATGAGTCTGGCACTGGCATTGCGCAGCCTGACAACCAGCTGCTATGAACTCAGGTGACCTTAAAGTAAGGTTGTCTCAGTTCACTGTGGCCCTGCGAACTGGTGCTGTGAACTGAGATATCCTAACTGATGCCACCCCAGTTCCCAGCAGCCGTGTATCACACAGTGCAGCACGACACCCTGCAGTTGCTGCATGTCCAGTGCATTTAAATAATTTTAAAAAACAGTATGGAGTTCCTCTCATTTTTGATAACCAGCCAAGCTAAAGCAGATAGAGGGGTCCACAAGCTTTATTTAATTATTACATAAATAATTTAAAAAAATGTGGGGTCCTCCCATTTTTGATAACAAGCCAAGCTAATGCAGGCAGTTGGGGGCTGGTATTCTCAGACTGGGAAGGGGCCATGGCTATTTGCGCTCCCCAGCCTAAAAATCAGTTAGATGCACCAACTCTGGCACTTTGCATGACTCTTCCCACTTGCCCTGGCGCGGTGGCAAGTGGGGTAATATTTGTGGAGTTGATTGTAATGCCAGCTGACATCAAGTCCAGGAGTTAGTAATGGAAACTTGTTTATCAGATGCCCCTATTACAAAACTAATAAATTTAAGCAAAAAATAGAAATAAAAAATAAAAACTCCCAACCCTCTTTTACACTTTAATTATTTTCCAAATAAAAATAAAAAACACAGTATTCTTCAGCTGTCCACCAAGAATTCTTATGTCCCACGAAGAGTCCAACTCAGCTTCAATTTGGATGCATTGCTGAGTGGTGGACATGATGCAATTGCTCAGCCCTGCATCCAGGAGACACTTTGCTGAGTGTGAGAATGCAGCTTCAGTGCTGAGCAGTGATGTCAATAAGGTGATCAGAGTTCATAGCTGATGAAGTCCAGTCATCATATTGACATAACTGCTCAACAGTAAAGCTATGTTCTCACATTCAGCTCACTGTCTCATGGATGCATGGCTGAGCAGTCGTATCAAGCCATTGCTCATCAATGCATTCAGATGTAGCTGAGTTGAGCTGTTCATGGTACATGTGGATTGTTCATGAACAGTTGAGGAATACTGTGCTTTTTATTCTTATTTGGATATTAATAAATGGGTAAAAGAGGTTTGGGGAGTTTTTATTTCAAATAAATTATTTTACTCTCTGTGTGTTTGTAACTTAACTTACTGGGTTAGTAATGTGGGCATCTGTATTGCCAAGTTTTTAACACTAAGGCTCAGATACAGCTTTAAAGAAGGCTACTACTTGCGATATAACACAATTTTATTTCAAAGTACAAAATTAAAGGAATAGTATGATTGAATAGTATGATTGCGTACACTTTTGTATATTTTAACATACAAAGGTTAAGTACATATAAAGATTAAATACATATGATGATTAAGTACATATACTCACATCATCCATCACCAAGAGGCTTTTAAACATTCATCTGGAAATGCAGAGAAGCAACACCAAGACAGAGAACCCCTGGGAAATTCGCATCACTGCATGGGCGTCCCCAACTATGCAGGTATCAACACTGTACATGTAGAGGTATCCAAGTTTTTGCTTCTGTCTTAATCATGTTTCTCTGGCCTTATATAATGATTTACACTATGTATAACTCTAGTTTCAGCCTGCCCTTCAAGTGGCCAGCTTTCAAGGTAAGATGAACTGAGATACCAGGTGAAAATCATAAGATGAGAAACGCCAACATGGATTCAGATAAAACCACAATAACTAACAGAAAACATATAGAAAATTAGAACTGTTTGTGAGGTGAAAGGGTTTCAGGTAATATAGTTCTCAAGATTGTGTCACTATGCAAACAACATATAGAAACTAGAACTGTTTGTGAGGTGAAAGGGTTTCAGGTCTCAATATTGTTTCACTATGTGCGGTGAAAGGGCTTCAGGTAATAAACAGCACTCAAGATTGTGTCACTACGTGAGGTGAAAGGGTTTCATGTAATAAACAGCTCTCAAGATTGTGTCACTATGAGCATTGTTTGTCTGCCTGAACTGTATAACCAGAAATGCTCTGTAATGGTCTGTATGCATTCTGTATATTTCAATATGGACTCAAAACAGACATTTTTATATTCACACTACAGCATCTGATAGACTCCTGGGCTTGTTGTCAACTGACATTACAAAGCTGACATCATCCCCAATAATATTAGCCCACTTGCCACCACACCAGAGGAAGCGGGAAGAGCTGGGCTAAGTGCTAGAATTGGTGCATCTAATAGATGCACCTTTTGTTGGGCGACTGGGGGCTTCTATTGTTAAGCTGAGTATGGCCAATATCCATATCCCATTCCCAGTCTGATAATACCATCCTATAGCTGTCTGCTTTAGCTTGGCTAGTTGTCAAAAATGGGAGGGACCACCAACTTTTTAAAATTATTGATAACTAGATAACCAAGAGAAAGCTGACAGCTGAGAGCTGCAGCCAGCAGCTGTCAGTTTTACGTGTGCTGGTTATCAAAAATAGAGGGGACCTCATGACTTTTTTTCATGTTTATTTATTGCACAGGCGCTGACTGGTAAATACTCTCATTAGCATAAGCCTACTCTCACTGCAATCAGTGAGACCAGGTGTATGATGATTAGAGTATTACTCTCATCATCCAATGCCTGTGCCTGGCAGTAGCCTTTTTTCAGCATGGAAACCAGAGCACCAATGAACTTATCACACAGATGACAGCATGGGAAATGCTGGATGGTCGAGCCCCTCATTCATTTGAATGGGGTTCAGGAATGAGTTTAGGTACTGTTCTGGAACCCAAACCAAACTTTTTTTTAAAGTTCGTCCGAACCTGAAGGACCCGAACATCCACGGGTCTACCAATTTCTTTTTATAGGTAATGTTTTCACTAATTAGAGTGACTTTCATCCCTTTCTTGTTCATTTTGTCTTGACACCTGTGATGAAGGAGTTAACTGCTCCTACCCCCCCAGGGCCTGTAAGCATATTGAACAAAGCAGGATTTAGGGCTCCAATGTTGAATAGCAAGGCCTTTTAGCATGATAATAAGGCCCAAAACAGAACTTCAAAGCTGAGTAGGAGCCACGCCAGCAAGGGGCAGGAAAGGGCCTTGGGGCTTCAATTAGAATATACCTGTCAGCTAGACACAGAAATACACATCCATTGTCTCTCGCAGCCACCCTGACTCCATCCTAGGATCATGGATTGTGAGCACATCTTTCGAGTTATGGACTTATGGAAAATATCCGAGTTACCCTGAGGAAATCGCGCATCTGGCAGTGCGACTCCTGAGGCGGTGAGGGTTCTGGGGCCTGAGATACATAGATTGGCTCTCCACTAGAGTTGAGCGAAACGGGTCGAAAAAATTCAAAAGTCGCCGACTTTTGGCAAAGTCGGGTTTCATGAGACGAAACCCGACCCTAGGATGAGGTCGGCCACGAGGTCGGCGACTTACGCGCCAAAGTCGCGTTTCAAAAGTTTGTTTTGCGCTCTTTTTCAGCCAATCAGGATCCACGGACACTGTGGGCAACGTGATGACCTAGGCACGGGTCACCACCATCTTTCAGAAGGGCATGCAAGTGATTGGCTTGCTTTGGTGGGCGTCACAGGGGGTATAAAAGGGCGTGCACGCCGACCGCCATCTTACTTCTGCCGATCTTAGTATAGGGAGAGGTTGCTGCTGATTCTGTAGGGAGAGCGTTAGGCAGGGAAGAAGACAAAAAAACTGCTTCTGCTGCTAGCGATTTGGCCTGCACAACACACAAGTCACTGTGTGTGCAGTGCAAGGGGAGGCTATATTGTGGTGTATCAGTGGTGTTGGTTGTTGGGCTGCCTTTTAAGGCTTCCTGACACGCTGGCATTGCTGTTTACCCACTGCTCCGCAAACTGCTTTTTTAAAAGCAATCCAATCTCCCTTATCCTCTAGTCACTTTTGTCACAGCTGTGCCATCGAGCCTGTCACATAGCGCTCAGATATCAGTGGGCCTCACACAATCCACAAGTGTCCAGTGTCCAAAAGTGTGCGCAGAGATTCAAAATCTCCATTATCCTCTCGTCACTTTGGTCACAGGCAGCTGTGCCATCGAGCCTGTCACATAGCGCTCAGATATCAGTGGGCCTCACACAATCCACAAGTGTCCAGTGTCCAAAAGTGTGCGCAGAGATTCAAAATCTCCATTATCCTCTCGTCACTTTGGTCACAGGCAGCTGTGCCATCAAGCCTGTCACATAGCGCTCAGATATCAGTGGGCCTCACACAATCCAAAAGTGTCCACTGTCCACAAGTGTGTGCAGAAATTCTAAATCTCCCCTGTCCTATAGACACCTTGTAGCTTGTTTTACATTACTATATAGTTTGTTGGATTTTGTCTACATTTCTACCAAAAATGAGGAAGGCTGGTGGAAGAGGCCGTGGAATTGGGCGGGGGTTGGCAGCTGGTAATGATGGTGTTGGTGGTGGATCTGATGGTAGTGGCAAGAGCAAAATAGGACCGAATGCAGGAGGTGCTGACCCTGCGTCATCGTCTGGCTACATAAGGCCTCGAACGCTTAGTTTTCTAGGAGTTGGCAAACCGCTTTTAAAGGCAGAGCATCAGGAAAAAGTTTTGTCTTACATTGCTGACTCAGCCTCCAGCTCTATCGCCTCCTCTTCTTCAGTTGTAAAAAGTAAAAGCACTGAGTCGTCATTGGAGGCTCATGTTCATGAACCACACCTTTCCTTGTGTCCTTCACCCCAACCAAGATTGAAGGATGACGCAGGCCATACTACTGATTACTCCATGGAGCTGTTTTCACATACCATGCCTGGATTATCAAGTGAAATGGTGAATTACCCAGGCCAAGATGAATCTGACATGGAGTGCACTGATGCACAGCCGCTGATGGATGATTCTGCTGGTACATTCACTCAGAGCACTACATTGTCCTCGCAGTGTACAGAGCCAGATTTTGACCCTGATGAGACTCAGGTGCCCCTTCCCGCACACTATACCACCATACACGGTGACACAGAGAAAGGTGCACATGACATAGAAGAGGAGGTGATGGATGACCCAGTTGTTGACCCAGATTGGCATCCATTGGGGGAAGAGGGTGCTGCTTCCAATAGCTCAGATGAGGAGCATCCACAGCAGACATTGACATCGCAACAGCTGTTATCTGGCAGGCCCGGAGCACTCCAAAGACAGGTTCCAAACATCAAAAGAGTTGCTTGTCCAGAGGGTCAAAAGATCACAGCGTGCTAGGCCGCAAAATGTCTGCCAAAAGTAGGAAGAGTGCAGTGTGGCACTTTTTTGAACAAAATCCTCATGATCAGGCCAAGGTTATCTGTAAGAAGTGCGCAAAGACCTTTAGCCGAGGGAAAAATCTGAAAAATTTGAATACCAGTTGCATGCTTAGACATTTAACCAGCATGCACTTGCAAGCGTGGACACAACACCAAACCTCAAGTGCCACATGTGCAACTGATCACAACGAAGGTAGTCAGCAACGCTACATTGTTTCCCCCACTGTAAGCCCACCGGTTAGCACAGCAGCAAATGTTGAGGTGTCGTTGCAAGACAACAGCAGTCAGGGAATCCCACTGTTATATCAACGAAAGACTGATTCTAGGCCATCAGAAAGAACACCAACTCCATCACCATCATCAACCCTCTCTCAGTCCGCCCTGTCCACCGCTACTTCCACCATATGCAGCTCTCAAGTCCAGCTCACCCTCCCAGACACTATGAGTAGGTCAAGAAAGTACTCAGTCTCTCATCCGCGTACACTGGGTTTGAACGCCCACATTGCCAAACTAATCTCGTTTGAGGTGATGCCCTTTCGGTTGGTGGAAAGCACAGCTTTCCGCGAACTCATGGCCTATGCAGTACCACGCTATGACCTACCCAGTCGCCACTTCTTCTCTCGCAAAGCCATCCCAGCCCTCCACCATCATGTGAAAGACCGCATTGTCCATGCACTCAAGCAGTCAGTGAGCGGAAAGGTGCACCTCACAACTGATGCATGGTCCAGTCGGCATGGCCAGGGCCGTTACGTGTCCATCACTGCGCACTGGGTTAATGTGGTGGATGCAGGGTCCACAGGGGACAGCGGTGGTGGGACAGTGCTGCCTAGCCCACGGTATAGGAAACAGTTGGCTGTAGGCGTTCGACCCTCCTCCTCCTCCTCCTCCAGAAGCGAAAGCTCGTCCACAGAGCGCAGTCGTACGAGCACTCCATTTGCAGCTGCCACTGTTGCACACGATGTGTCCCCCTATCGAGCAGCTAGTGGAAAGCGTCAGCAGGCTGTGTTGCAGATGATGTGTTTGGGCGACAGACACACCGCCGAGGTGCTGGCTGAGTACTTGAAGCGACAAACTGAGTCATGGCTGGGCAGTGTACATCTTGAGGCAGGCAAGGTAGTTAGTGATAACGGCCGTAATTTTGTGGCAGCCATAGCCCTTTCAAAACTCAGCCACATACCTTGCTTGGCTCACACCTTGAACCTGGTGGTGCAGTGCTTCCTCAAAAATTATCCGGAGTTAACAGCCCTGCTCCAGAAGGTGCGAAGACTGTGCGCGCACATCCGTCGGTCGCCTGTACACTCCGTTCGTATGCAGAAGCTGCAGCGATTGCTCCACCTTCCCAACCACCGCCTCATTATCGACATTGCAACAAGGTGGAACTCCACCCTGCACATGGTGGAGCGGCTGTGCGAGCAGAGGCAGGCCATAATGCATTTGTGGGAGGATACACGGCCAGGCACTTTGAGAGCAGACATGGAGTTGACAGGCGTGCAGTGGTCGAAGCTGAAAGACCTTTGTAAAGTCCTTCAGTGTTTTGAGGAATGCACACGGCTGGTAAGCGCAGACGACGCCATCCTAAGCATGAGCATCCCACTTATGCGTCTGCTCATGCAAACTTTGACGCACCTTAAGGAGCAGGCGTCTGCAGCCAATGTTGATGAGGAGGAAGAGGAGGAGGGAATCCTTGATGACATTCAGCCATTGTCTGCTCAGGGATCTCTCCTGGACGAGGTGGAGGAAGAAGAGGAGGAGGAGGAGGATGATGGGGATGATTACTTAGGGGAGGAGGATGCATCTCATGGGGCAAGTGAAAATGTTGGCGTGGCAAGGTCTGGTACAGGGTTTGTGCGTGACTGGAGGGATGTGGATTTGCCAGAAAGTGCTCCTCCACCCAGCACTCGCAGTGAATCATTGACACCGGGAACATTGGCCCACATGTCAGATTATGCCTTGCGGATCCTAAAAAGGGACCCCCGCATTGCCAAAATGATGAACGATGACGACTACTGGTTGGCCAGCATCCTGGATCCACGCTATAAAGGCAAATTACAAAACATCATGCCACAGGAGAACCTTGACCTAATATTGGCTAATAAACAAGCAACTCTGGTAAATCGGTTGCTTGAGGCATTCCCAGCACACAGCAGCGGTGATGGTTCTCACACGAGCCGTACGGGCCGGGGGCAGCTTGGCAGAGGTGTTCATGGTGCACACAGCAGAAGTGGCGTTGGAGACAGGGGTTTCATGACAATGTTGTGGACTGATTTTTCAAATACCGCTCACACAACTGGTAATACTGCATCGATGGAAAGTGACAGGAGACAGCAGTTGTCAACTATGGTTACAAACTACTTTTCCTCCCATATCGATGTTCTCCCACACAGGTCATTCCCCTTTGACTATTGGGCCGCTAAACTGGACACCTGGCCTGAATTGGCCCAATATGCCTTACAGGAGCTCGCTTGCCCAGCTGCAAGTGTGCTATCGGAAAGAGTCTTCAGTGCAGCTGGATCAATCCTGACAGAAAAAAGGACCCGTCTGTCAACCCAAAATGTGGATGATCTAACCTTCATTAAAATGAACCACGCATGGGTTTCCAAGGATTTTGTCCCACCTTCCCCTGATGACACATAGGGTGACAGAAAAATGGCTTGCTTTGGTCCACCTCCTCCTGGTACTTCACCTATTTCGCCTTTTGCATCAGCTGAATGTCCAACATCAACATATGCCACTTTCTAAAACTCCCTAACTGTGCTGCCTCCCCCCCATTGCCGGGGTCACCACCTACCGCACGACACCGTGCGAGTGCCGTTGCCCTGGACAGGTGGGTAGGCCGACTCTTGGGCGCGGGCACTGGCACAGGGTCCCTCATAGTGCAATCAAGTGTCTCTGACGACGGTGGTGCACACCCGCCGTCAGACACACCGCTGTACTATGAGGGGCCCAGTGCCAGTACCGACGCCCACGAGTGGGCCCCCCTTGCTTGGCCAGGGCCCCAGCATTTGCAATCTTTACCTCTCCCTGCTCCTCCGCTGTGTAATCTGGGCCGTCAAATCCATACTGTGCCTGACACCGTCTGAGCCTGCCTCCTGAGACATATA
Source organism: Dendrobates tinctorius (assembly GCF_039654945.1). NCBI lineage: Eukaryota > Metazoa > Chordata > Amphibia > Anura > Dendrobatidae > Dendrobates > Dendrobates tinctorius. The sequence continues at coordinate 30,712,277 of NW_027361704.1, forward strand.
TTTTGAATGTGTACGCTATCCATACATGTTATCCGGGGATACGGTACCCTTTCTAACCTTTGTGCAATCACGTGCAATCCATACTGGGCCTACCACCGTCTGAGCCTGCCTCCTGAGACATATATTTTGAATGTGTACGCTATCCATACATGTTATCCGGGGATACGGTACCCTTTCTAACCTTTGTGCAATCACGTGCAATCCATACTGGGCCTAACACCGTCTGAGCCTGCCTCCTGAGACATATATTTTGAATGTGTACGCTATCCATACATGTTATCCGGGGATACGGTACCCTTTCTAACCTTTGTGCAATCACGTGCAATCTATACTGGGCCTAACACCGTCTGAGCCTGCCTCCTGAGACATATATTTTGAATGTGTACGCTATCCATACATGTTATCCGGGGATACGGTACCCTTTCTAACCTTTGTGCAATCACGTGCAATCCATACTGGGCCTGACACCGTCTGAGCCTGCCTCCTGAGACATATATTTTGAATGTGTACGCTATCCATACATGTTATCCGGGGATACGGTACCCTTTCTAACCTTTGTGCAATCACGTGCAATCCATACTGGGCCTAACACCGTCTGAGCCTGCCTCCTGAGACATATATTTTGAATGTGTAAGCTATCCATACATGTTATCCGGGGATACGGTACCCTTTCTAACCTTTGTGCAATCACGTGCAATCCATACTGGGCCTAACACCGTCTGAGCCTGCCTCCTGAGACATATATTTTGAATGTGTACGCTATCCATACATGTTATCCAGGGATACGGTACCCTTTCTAACCTTTGTGCAATCACGTGCAATCCATACTGGGCCTAACACCGTCTGAGCCTGCCTCCTGAGACATATATTTTGAATGTGTACGCTATCCATACATGTTATCCGGGGATACGGTACCCTTTCTAACCTTTGTGCAATCACGTGCAATCCATACTGGGCCTGACACCGTCTGAGCCTGCCTCCTGAGACATATATTTTGAATGTGTACGCTATCCATACATGTTATCCAGGGATACGGTACCCTTTCTAACCTTTGTGCAATCATGTGCAATCCATACTGGGCCTGACACCGTCTGAGCCTGCCTCCTGAGACATATATTTTGAATGTGTACGCTATCCATACATGTTATCCAGGGATACGGTACCCTTTCTAACCTTTGGGCAATCACGTGCAATCCATACTGGGCCTAACACCGTCTGAGCCTGCCTCCTGAGACATATATTTTGAATGTGTACGCTATCCATACATGTTATCTGGGGATACGGTACCCTTTCTAACCTTTGTGCAATCACGTGCAATCCATACTGGGCGTGAGAATGGCTGGCGAGCTGTTAAGCAAGCTACAGCACCTGTCCAGACAAGTACAGGGATTCCCTAGCGAGGAGACTTATTTGATTGTTTTCAATGTTGGGACAGCAATTTTTGGGGAGCACTATACTCTGGAGAATGATAGATGGGGCCCACCATACACTGGAACATTCCAAAGGTGGACATCAGACACTGGAGCAGCATTTACAGGGCCCATTATACACTAGAGCATTAGAAATGGGGCCCATTATGTTTGGAGCATTATTTGGGCCCATAAGACAGTGGAGCTTCATCCATGGGGACCAACATATACTGTAGCATTATGTGGAGCTCATCATATACTGTTTCAAACATTATATGGGACCAATGATTCTGTATGGAGAAATAGATGGGCCTCGTCATGAGATGTAAAAAGTGAGGTATTTTTCATTGTACTATACCGCTATTTATCTGCCGTATCGGAGCATGATGAGTTGTGGTATGTGTTAAAGGGGCGCTCTTTCGCCCAGGGCACATGAAAACCTGCAGCCAGCCCTCCCCCCCCCACAACTTTAGCCAAATAACCCCCATTTTTCAGTGCGTAACTTGTATTATGAAGTTAATTAAGGTTGACAAGCTTAAGTAAGAAGAATTGATGCTTTTGGCATTCAAATGGGCACTGTAGGTGTGTTTCCTGTCCTCCTCTGACTGCCGACTTTTATTCCCCATTGACTTACATTGGGTTTCGTGTTTCGGGACGACCCCGACTTTTCCCTATAATCGGACGATCTTGCTCGACACGACTTTTGGAAAAGTCGGGTTTCACGAAACGAAACGCGACCCTAAAAAATCAAAAGTCGCTCAACTCTACTCTCCACAGCGACCCAATGGGGCCATGTTTGTGTGGCACCCCTGAGGGTTCAGTCGGCACAGAGGTACTGCACCTCCTCCTGAGGTGTGGTGCCCCACCATCCAGGTAAGGTGGAGACACCTGACCACACTTCAACAGCTGCACCCCACACCACAAAGTAGTGTATCAAAGCACCTTCGGCTGCTCCCTGCTTGGAGTGTAGCATAGCACCCCTTGGTGACTCCCTGCTTGGAACACGAAATGTGCTGGGAGGTGGGTGGAGCTGAGTTTACATAAAAGAGCGGGAAGAGTTGGTTCAGTCGTTCAGTCATTCATTCAGTCAGTGAGTGAAGATGTAGAAGGACAGAGAGTGAGACAGAGAAGATCCCTGGGAGAGGGATGGAAGAAGGAAGTGCTGCAGCAGGTCACAGTGATCTGGGTCTGCTGGGACAGGAAAGAGACAGAGAAAGGAAGCTTGATTCTCCATTGGGAAGAAGGATTAGCACGGATCGTAAGGAGTATAGGAGGACTAAGGATCAGGGTTGGAAGAGAGAACCCTTCCCAAATTCACAGCGCAAGGCCGGGGTCCGGTCCCCGAGGTTGTATGGATACTAATGGTCCTGCAGCAGACACCGGAGGAATAGAAGTTGTCATCGCTTTATTCCCACACAAGACTTGGGGGCACAACAGCAACATAAGAGAGAGCCGGGACTATGTAGTAAGGAGTCCCCCGAAGCAGGCTACAGCTGTCTGCCGTACAAGTAGAGTTCATAGGAACATCTGATAGGAGGAACTCCAGTGTAACTCAGTACTGTGAGTACTTCACTAAAGGCGCTAAGAGGGAGACCTTCAGAAAAGGCACATATGTTGGCGAAGTGTTGGAAAGGAGTACTTCATCTTGCCTGGAAGTTGGCTGAGCTCCTGACCCGGAGGACACGGCACGGATGCGGGCACCTGTATCTGCAACAGACTGTGAGTAAAGCATTGGAACTACATGCCCAGGTGTCCTCCACTTATAGCTGCTCCAGCCCGCCCAGCACTGCTACATCCCTTGCGCCCGACACTACACCATCTAAGTGTCACTTCCTCTACTCTGCCCTGGGACTACAGCCCTGCCTGTGGAGGGCTATAACATCACTGGTGCACCACAACATCTGTCCCAGAGGATCTGTCTGCAGCGTCGGCTTAACATCTTCATTGCCGAACACCACAGGTGGCGTCACGAATCATTCATAAACTTTCCCCCTTTTACAATGGGTGCCCAGGGCCACAGGCTGGGTCCCAGCTACCATGACATCTCCCATTGAAGCTCATCGGGCCTGGTACCGAGTACCCCCACAGCCCTGAGAGGGCGACCCATTTGCTCTCCATATGACAGGCAAAACAAACCGCATTCACTGGTACCTCTCATGTCCTGATCCGATCATGCTGTTGAAAGTTACCCCCTTAGATATTGGGAATAAGTTCTGCAGGGAGCTACAGGGTGGAGTTTATTAGCCCACCCTCTGACACAGGGGGAGGGACCTAGCATGCTTAAGAACTAGCAGCCCATGGCAGAGAGTGTCACTCACACAGAAGAACCAGACGATGATGATCTAAGAAGGAACTGGGGACAGATCTGCCAAGTGGAGCAGAGGCCCATGCTTTGGGGTCTGTCTGGCAACTAAGATCCTTGTACCTGTGGACTGCAGAGCTCCCGACACCCACATGCAACCTACAATCTGGTAAATTGACCTCCAGCCTAATATCTCTAATTCTTGAAACCTTATAGTTATATTTTACTCTGACTGCAAATCCACTGTAATTCCATTGTAAAGCCTACTGTATATTTCTGTAATTATCTAGTGCACCCTTAAGGCAAGTAAACCATAAAATTAATCTTGGGCTGATACTTTTACTCTGATTACGAATCTTAGAATACCCAGCGGGTAACAGGACATCCTCCCCAGCGGCCATTTGCTCTAGGTGCAGTTCCCTTACTGACCTGAGAGACAAAGGGGGTGCCGGAGAGCTGTGCATGTGTAGTTACAGTATGTCACATTGGTGACGTGGGAGGAATGGGTCCTGTTTCCTCCACATTGGTGGCAGCAGTGGGATCAGAGTAATAGTGTGCGTGGGACACCTACTCCCAGACACTATAGACTACCAGTGGTAACTTTCACTGTTGGAGTCTTAAGGTCAGCCCAGCACTAGACAGTCAGAGTGCAAATATAACAAGTTGTGTGCGAGGTCAGGGTTGCAGCTGTGTCAGTAACCAGAGGTTCCCAAGATGGCGGAAGGCACCAGGAGTAAGGCAAAGGGGAGGCCAATGCTATGGTCTATGAGGAGGTAATAGAGGGCAATACCATGGAAGGCAAGGGGATGCTCTGCCAGGGCTCCCCAAGGAGACAGACCCCCGTGCTCAGTCCCTCAGTGGACTGTCCACCACCTGCCCGCCCCTGACTGTCCAGATCGGAGGCCCTTTTCCAAGCGGCTATGGCACAACTCGAGGCTGGTTACAACGCCACCCATGACAGACTCCTGGTGGTGGCAGAGAAAGCAGCAGAGCGTGAGCATGCCAAACGGGTGCTGCAGGCTGCAGAATGCCGTGAAGCTGCGGAGCGCCGGCACCGAATGGAGATTGCTCAGCACGGGCTCCCACTGGACAGTCCAGCCCCACCGGGGACCAAGGCTTCCAAGGTCCGGGCGGAGCACTTTCCCATGCTTGAAAAGGATGGAGACCTGGATTCCTTGCTGCTTGCCTTTTAGAGAACCTGCCTCCAACACCATCTGGCCCTGGATCAGTGGGCAAGGTACCTGACCCCCGTTTGAGGGGTAAGTCCCTGGAAGTTTTGGGGGACTTACCTGCCAGGGAGGAGCAGGACTACAACAGCATCAAACGGGCCCTGATCCAGCACTACAACCTCACCCCGGAGTCGTACCGGAGGAAGTTCCGGAGCCTGCAGCGGGGCTCAAAGGACACCTGGACCGACCACATGCGGGCACTGCTGAGAGCTGCGCAGCACTGGACCTCGGGTCTAGAGATCACCACCCGCCAGGAGGTCCAGGAACTATTCGTCACAGAGCAGTTCTTGTGGAACTGCCTAGAGGACCTCCAGCAGTTCCTCCGTGACCGGAAACCAAAGGGGGCTTCTGCTACAGCCGCCCTGCCAGACGAGTATGCCAACAACAGGGCGTCTGAGCCAAAGAAGCCTGCCAGCAGCACATGGAGAGGGGGTAAGCCCAATCCTGCCCCTGTCCCCCCAGCCCCCAGAATGCAAGGGGTGTACCCCCCTGCTGCTCTCTCCAGGCCAGGAGCAGAACCCAGACGTTGTCATCATTGCAACCAGCCGGGACACTTTAAGGTTGCGTGTCCCCAGCGCCAGAAGGTCCCATTCCTGTCCCAGAAACTGTCCACTGTTTTGTGTGTGGGATGGGGTGGTGGGAGGTCCCTGGACAATTACCAACCAATCAACATCGGCCGCTCAGCGGTCATGGTACTGTGGGACACAGGCGCTGAAAGAACCCTGGTACGTCCTGAAGTGGTGTCCCCTCAAGACTTAGTGCCTGGGAAAACCCTTTCCATCTCTGGAATTGGAGGTGTTGAACCACCGCTGCCCGTCACAAAGGTGTTTTTGGACTGGGGTGCCGGGAGGGGAATGCGGGAGGTGGGAGTAATGCCAAATATTCCTGCCAATGTGTTGCTTGGGACCGATTTGGGGCAGCTAGTGTCTCAGTATGTGGCCACTGAACCCCCAAGTCCGGCTCCCCAAGAATGTCATGACTCTACCTTGACTGCTAATGTTAATGTGCTGAATGTGCCTCCAACAGTGGAAGAGGGAGTGAAACCTGATGGTAAGCCATGCACTGACACGACACACACAGGGCTCACAGTGAGGACAGGTGAGAAGACTGCAGGGGAGAGCTCAGAGGTGGAGGGAGGGGCTGCTATGGGCAGTGTAGGGCCCCTAAGAGAATCCAGCCTGCTGAGTCTAGGGCCTCTGCAGAAAGAGGAACAGGCCATGGGGGGAGGGGGCGTCCCAGGAGAGGAGCCACCAGGTAAGACCCCAGGGCAGGAGTTCCCCGTATCCGGGATGTCAGGAGGCCAGGGAAGTCTGCCTGACCCGGTGACTTGGTCGGGGGCTGAGGGGAAGCAGGCGCTACCTGTGATCTCAGCGGTCGTTGCCGCTGTTAGCAGGAGTAGGAGCGCCGGAGCCCAAGGAGCCTCGCGGAGGTCCAACGGTTTCCTCCTCTCCGACCAAGTGGCTGCCGAGTCAGACAGCGGCCAGGAGACAGATCCCGGGGAGCTGACATAGGATGTGGCAGTTTCGTCAATTCTTGCCACATCGAGTCAGGGATTTCAGGCAGCGTTGGAAGCTGACGCTAGCCTGAAACCTCTCAAGGAGCAGGCGGCACAGCCTCCCCTGGAGTCCGACCACGAGCGAGTGGTCTGGGACCAGGGACGGCTGTACTGGGTAATGGTCCAGCAGGGTTCACCGGAGGCGTGGCCCAGGGACTGACAGTTAGTGGTACCCTATCCGTTCAGGGCAGAATTGTTGCGGATCGCACATGAGATTCCCATGGCCGGACACCTAGGGATCACTAAAACCAGGGCCAGGCTAGCTCAGCATTTCTATTGGCCGGGAATGAGGACCGAGGTGATTGCCTACTGCCGTTCGTGTGATACCTGCCAGAGGGTGGGGAAGGCGGCGGCGCCCCAAAGCCCCACTGGTAACTCTGCCCATCATCGAAGAGCCTTTCTCGAGGGTGGCTGTGGATCTCATTGGACCTCTGTCCACTCCCAGCCGCTCCGGGAAATGCTTCATGCTAACGGTAGTGGACTATGCCACCCGGTACCCGGAGGCAGTAGCTTTGTCGTCCATTCGGGCTGACAAAGTGGCCACTGCCTTACTGGAGATTTTCTCCAGAGTGGGGTTTCCCCAGGAAATGCTCACCGACCGAGGGACCCAGTTCATGTCGCAGCTGATGGAGTCTCTCTGTAAGCAGGTACAGGTGCAACATCTGGTAGCCAGCCCGTACCACCCACAGACCAATGGCCTGTGTGAGCTGTTCAATGGCACATTAAAGCAGATGCTGAAGATGTTGGTCGACTCCGACGGGAGAGACTGGGAGCGGTGTCTCCCACACCTGCAGTTTGCCTACCGGGAGGTCCCACAGGCCTCAATGGGGTTCTCCCCCTTTGAGCTCCTGTATGGGCGACGTGTATGGGGACCCCTTGCTCTGGTGAAGGAAGCATGGGAAGGGGATTTGGCCACTCCTGGAGTGTCAGTCATTGAGTATGTCGTGCCCTTCCGGGACAGAATGATGGCCTTGACAAGGCTGGTGCATGACAATATGGCCCAAGCCCCGGCTGACCAGCAGCAGTGGTACGACCAGAATGCTTGTGAGTGGACCTACCAAGTGGGTCAAAAGGTGTGGGTACAGGTCCCCGTACCTCAAAACAAGCTTCAGGCGGCCTGGGAGGGTCCATACCTCGTGCACCAGCGGCTCAACGCTGTCAGCTATCTGGTAACCCTGGACCACGCCTGTGGAAGGAGGAAGGCCTTCCACATGAACATGATGAAGGCCCATCATGAGTGGGAGGCTTGTGCCCACCCAGTGTGCAACCTTCCCGAGGAAGGAGAGCTAGAAACCCTCCTGGATCTGCTCACCCAAGCCAAGGCGGGTGGATCCATCGAGGATGTGGGGGTTGGCCACCAGCTCTTGGAGGACCAACAGTCCCAGCTGGGGGTCACCCTACACCCCTTTCTGGAGCTGTTCAGCAGCCTGCCCGGAAGGACTCAGACAGCCGTCCATGACGTGGACACCGGCAATCACCCCCCGATCCGGTGTTCAGCGTATTGGGTCTCTCTTGAGGTGCAGCAGCACATGCGCCAAGAGATAGACGAGATGCTGAAGCTGGGGGTGATCCAAGTGTCCAACAGCGCGTGGGCTTCGCCTATAGTCCTCGTCCCTAAAAAGGACCGAACTATGTGGTTCTGCGTGGACTACCAGGGGCTCAGCGCTGTGACAGTCACCGATGCGTACCCAATGCCGCGCATCGATGACCTGCTCGATCAGCTGGCCGGGGCCAAGTACCTGACCATCATGGATCTGAGCAGGGGGTATTGGCAGATTCCCCTGACCCCTGGGGGACAGGAACGCTCTGCCTTTATCACCCCTTTCGGACTGTACGAGTCCATGGTGATGCCATTCGGCATGAAAAATGCCCCTGCTACTTTTCAGAGGATAGTCAACACGCTGCTCAAGGGACTGGAAGGGTATGCGACTGTGTACCTAGATGACATCGCCATCTTCAGTCCCACCTGGGAGGATCACCTAGAGCACCTGGCGCAGGTGCTTGGGCGGATCCAGCGAGCAGGCTTGACCATTAAGCCGGAAAAATGCCAGCTGGGTATGAGTTGTGTCCACTACCTGGGACACCGGGTAGGTGGGGGAGCTCTGAAGCCAGAGCCCGGGAAGGTGGATGCCATCGCATCCTGGCCCACCCCAGGACCTAGAAGCAGGTGATGTCCTTCTTGGGGACTGCCGGGTACTATAGGAGGTTTGTTACACACTATAGTGCCCTGGCCAAGCCCCTGACGGACCTCAACAAGAGGCTGCCCGTCGCAGTCGACTGGACAGTCACCTGCGAGACAGCTTTCCAGGCGCTCATGACCGCCCTTTCTAGCTCTCCTGTACTACAGGCGGCCGACTTCACGCGGCCGTTCGTAGTGCAGACCGATGCCAGCGACTTCGGCCTCGGTGCTGTGCTCAGCCAGGTCGACACTACGGGCCATGAACACCCCATTCTGTACCTGAGCCGGAAGCTCCTGCCAAGGGAAGTGGCCTATTTCATGATGGAGAAGGAATGTCTGGCAATTGTGTGTGCCCTGCAGCGCCTGCAGCCATACTTGTACGGACGCCAATTCACCGTGGAAACAGACCACAACCCTCAGCTGGTTACACATGGTCTCTGGGACGAATGGGAGGTTGCTACACTGGAGCCTTGCTCTCCAGCAGTATCCCTTTACCATTCGCCACAATAGAGGCAGGGACCATGGTAACGCTGATGGGTTGTCCTGGCAAGGGGAGTGTGCGGATGGGCGCATGGGGAACACAGGAATGTGATACCCCCTAGCGCCCTCTAAAGCAGGGAGGTGTGATGAAGGAGTTAACTGCTCTTACCCCCCCAGGGCCTGTAAGCATATTAAACAAGGTAGGATTTAGGGCTCCAATGTTGAATAGCAAGGCCTTTTAGTATGATAATGAGATAAGGCCCAAAACAGAACTTCAAAGCTGAGTAGGAGCCATGCCAGCATGGGGCAGGAAGGGGCCTGGGGGATTCAATTAGAATATACCTGTCAGCTAGACACAGAAATACACATCCATTGTCTCTCCCAGCCACCCTGACTCCATCCTAGGATCATGGATTATGAGCACATCTTTCGAGTTATGGACTTATGGAAAATATCCGAGTTACCCTGAGGAAATCGTGCATCTAGCAGTGCGACTCCTGAGGCGGTGAAGGTTCTAGGGCCTGAGATACATAGATTGGCCCTCCACAGCATCCCAATGGGGCTGTGTTAGCTCTCCACACGACAGGCAAAACAAACCGCATTCACTGGTACCTCTCATGTCCTGATCCGATCATGCTGTTGAAAGTTACCCCCTTTCTTAGATATTGGGAATAAGTTCTGCAGGGAGCTACAGGGTGGAGTTTATTAGCCCACCCTCTGACACAGGGGGAGGGACCTAGCATGCTTAAAAACTAGCAGCCCATGGCAGAAAGTGTCACTCACAGAGAAGAACCAGACGATGATGATCTAAAAAGGAACTGGGGACAGATCTGCCAAGTGGAGCAGCGGCCAATACTTTGGGGTCTGTCCAGTAACTAAGATTCTTGTACCTGTGGACTGCAGAGTTTCCGGCACCCACATGCAACCTACAATCTGGTAAATTGACCTCCAGCCTAATATCTCTAATTCTTGTACCCTTATAGTTATATTTTACTCTGACTGCAAATCCACTGTAATTCTATTGTATAGCCTACTGTATATTTCTGTAATTATCTAGTGCGCCCTTAAGGCAAGTAAACCATAAAATTAATCTTGGGCTGATGTTTTTACTCTGATTACGAATCTTAGAATACCCAGCGGGTAATAGGACATCCTCCCCGGTGGCCATTAGCTCTAAGTGCAGTTCCCTTACTGACCTGAGAGACAAAGGGGGCGCCGGAGAGCTGTGCCTGTGTAGTTATGTAACATTGGCAACGTGGGAGGAACGGGTCCTGTTTCCTCCACAACACCATTGTATTATTATAATTCTGCTGAATAAAAATAACCAACTACGTTGTGCCATTGAATCTATAATTGCTCCTCGCTGTGTTCCCTCCACAAAAATATGACCCACACAGTGTGTATTTTATGGTATAATGCCCACACACTGTCACATAGTATCACCACATAATGTGAAACAAAGTATTTTCTCCTATAAAATGTTGCCACTATACCTTCCCTTTATAAACTCTGACTGTCACATCCTCCTCCTAATATACTATGACTATCACTGTCTGCCCTTGTGAACAATAACTGCCACTCTTTCCTTTCTAAACATCATCAGCCAAAATTCCATCCCTATAAATCATATCCATTTCCTCACTTATGAACTGTGTTCTCCACAAAGTTCCCCATGCTGCCCCTTTTTCATGGTTCCCCCCATTTTGCCCACTCTTTATACTATCCCCATGATGCCTCTATCTATATTGAACCCCTTATTCACCCTTCTTCACATTGTCTCCCACCCTGACCCTTTCCATTCTGAACCCTCATTTGAAACTATCGCATTTATGCTGCCTTCTCTCCATACCGAGAAACCCATGCTGCCCTTTCTCTATGCTAAGTCATATATGCTGCATAATGCTCCATACTGAGCCCCAATAATGCCTCCCATGCTGCCCCTTCTCGATACTGTGACACCATACTACCCCTACTTCACACTGAACCCCTCATGCTGGCTATTCATTCTGGTCTTTCACCATATTGAGTCTCGTATGCTACCACTCCTCCATAATGAGCCTCCATGCTACTCTCTCTCCAGAATGAGCCCCCTAAGCTATTATCTTTCTATAATCAACTTAACATTCACTTCAGTGATGTCTTCAGCATTATTAGGTGACAACATCATGTTCCAGTGACGTCAGCAGCATGTGCATGTAGCTGCAAGTCTGGCCAGGGAACTGATGGATCGGCTCCAACCGTGAAAATGCTGTCACACTTGGAAGTTCATTTGTATTCAACCACTCTTCTTCGGCATGGACATTGGTTATGTTATGTTTTCTGGCAGATGTGAGGAGAGATTTAAAAAATGTCAATGTTCCTGGGGCTATCCTTGCCACCTGCTGAACTAGGCACTTAACCTCTGACCTAAAATGCCTATTGGCAAATATGGGCTCAGATATACCCACCACAAACACACACACACACCTAACAAACTTACATTATGTGAAACGATGAATCGCTATTTAATCAACTGCTTCACAGATATCAAAGATTAAATAAAAAGAGAACAGATAATACTGCTCATGCTTCTACACAATATAATTTCTGGTCTGCCAGTGGGTTCCAGCCAAAATAATTAAAGTTGGATAAAGCATGTAAGGAATAGCTAAATAAATCTCCCCTCACCCATGGCTTTATTCCTTGGCTATTTGATGTGCTTTGAATCCCTTGTGTGATCAAGAAGTAAAACATTATTACAAGAGGCATTACAGCCTTACTCTTGAGATATTAAGATTAGTTTCTTTTATCTGAATACAATCCTTTATTTTGAAAAGTCATGGTATAATTCTTAGTACCATTTACACTGTCTGCTTTCAAAGAGCACACATATTGATCTAAAAAAGTCATAGATTTTAATATTAAATCTGTCATTTTTTTTTTCAGTTTACTTATTTGCATACTTAAATTTTCTGTATTCTCCATAACTGTTGTGTTCAGTGGCATCGTAGTATGGCTTCTCTGAAATCACATACATTACTGACTTATTGCTGCATGGGCTCATGCAGACATCTCTACAAATCGATCTAAGGCCGGGATCACACTACCGTGTGTGATGCAAGAAACTCACATGAATCTCTTACATCAACACACGGCACTGCCGCCGACAGTCAGGACCGGACTCCGGCTGCATGTATTTCTATGCAGGCGCAGCTCTGGTCCTGAGTGCCAGCGGTAGCATTGGGTGCTGATGCGAGAGACTCGTGCGAGTTTCTCGCATCACACACGGTAGTGTGATCCCGGCCTTAGGTTCAGACTGCTAATGCACTGACCGGCCGCGAGTCTCCAAACCCAAACATGACAGCCTCATAGAAATATATTAACCTGTGATGCTCGGTTCGGGAGATTGGACCGAAATCTACAGACTTTTGCATGAGTCTTAAAACATTTCAAGGCAAGAAACCTAACACTCACCTACCTGCCTATGGCCTTTAAATACTCTTCTTAGGCTGTGTGCCCAAGTTGCATTTTTTAAGCGGTTCCGCAGCGGTCTCGCTTAAAAAATGCTTACAAAATGCATCCCATTCATTTTCACTACATTCAGCAGTTGCAGTGCCCATGCTGCGTATTTTTCCGCAGCGGAATCGCATTGTGTAAAAATACGCAGCATGTTCTATAATTTTGCGAAATCACGGCGATTCCGCCGCCATAGACATGCATTGGAATGCTTGAACTCCGCAAATATGAAAAATGTATGCGGATTTCAAGCACATTTGCAGCGGTTTTGTAAATCAAAACCGCAGCAAATGGGAAGTGACATAATGGGAGGCGTTCTTGCCATCCCATGAGCATCCCATAATCCAGGAAGACGAGAATCCCAGACCTTCCCAGCACCAACTGTGTAGGAAACCACTCTACAGTTTTGTAAGGTGTTTATGATGTCTCTAAAAAAAAATTTACACACTATGTCGATATGTACCCCCAGTGGGAAATGTTTGCCAGCCCATACACTTAGTGTATGGGCATTCCACATCTAGGAGACCGGCTCCTTAAAATTGGGCATAGTTTTAAGTCAATCCTTCCTCCATGTCTCATCATCCACCCCCACTAGATCAACAGGGTTAACGTGTTCCGTGCTGCTACAGCCAGTGTCGAATTTCAAACTGTTATGCCGCTCTCACCGTGTACCTCCACAGCTGGTGCACACCGCCCGACTTCGTCATTTACGGTCTCGCATCCGGTGATAAGGACCCGTATGGTGCGTGCGCGTGCCGCGCGCTATTGACTCTGCGACTGTGCGCCCGGTACCAGTTCCCATTCAGCGTGTTTGCGCATAGCCTGCAGCTCTAACTGCACCCGCACTAACTCTGATGTACCCATGGTCCCGGAGGACCTGACCCAGAAGTCCTGGCGTGCATTCAATATATCAGGACGCCTCTTACTTTAGGTGACGCCTGATTATCGCTTTTGCTTCCTTGCTAGGCCTTCTTGGTGCCTGCATGGTGGCTCTCTGTACTCAGGTCCACTACCTTGTACTCTGTCGTGCTTCCCAGCACGCGCTCTGCTCTGTCTTGTACCCAGGCTTGCTTCCCAGTACACGTCCTGCACCATTCTGTACACTGCGTGCCCCCATGTACACGCTGTATGAACTTCCATACCCAGTATGCCCAGAATACATGCTTTACTTATTCCTGTACCCTGTGTGCCCCCATCTTCACCCTGCTAAACACGGTCTTTCATGCATCCTTTGAGCCGGCCGCATGGTTCCAGCAGTCATGGTACTTTATTCCCCTGCCCCTGACGCTCACTGTATAGGGGGTGGTCTTCACTAGGTCATCTCGCCCGGAGTGGGTTGGTATCACGGCCCAGAGGGTCCACTCCAGGAGTCGTCACACGAACAAGGGTGGGTGATTTTGCTGGGTGTAAAATACTGTACAATACAGGGGAACATGTTTGCCAGCGAACACACTTAGTGTATTGGCATTACAAGTCTAGGAGACACACTCCTTTTTAATGGAACATTTTTTTGTTAAGAGGCCCTCCTCCATGTTTCTTCCAAGGGGGGATTGGGGTTATTGGGGTGCATATGACTTGGTAGCAGGGCAGACCCTGCAGTCAATGCAACATTTTTATGGAAGCCATCATGGACATCTCGTGAAAGGGGTATTGGGGTGCGTTGTAATTCTTGGCAGCCCAGCCACTCACTGCATAGGCTATAACAGTTTAGGAGACCCACTGTTTAATACTGACCCTTTAAGCAGATTAATGCTGCCTGATGCCCCTGTAAAAATAGGCTCTGTGACTTTAAGAGTCCCTCCTTCATAAATGAATCAAGATATGTGTCACAAACCATATGGCCAGCTAGGGTTGGTAAATGTTACAATGACATTTCCCAGTGAATGCATTTGTTTTGGTTGAAAGCGATGTAAAAGTTGAAAAACGCTTCAAAAACTCGGCATCTGAACATAGCCCATGTGGGGGAGGAACATTTTGGTCTGGGGTAATTGATTTTGCCTTATATACAAGTCATTAACCTGGAAAGGATGCACCTTAACACATTTCCTAGCAAAATCGATTTTGGTTTCGTTTTGGTATTTTTTTTGGTGCATCGGTAAAAATGGCATGAAACTCTGAAAAAATTGTTTAAAGCTGTGAACTAGGAGTCAGGAATGCTTCCAGGGGCGAACCCCATGTTGTCCCAGTGTCATTTGAGCAGTGTTTCCATCATTTTCTGACATTTTTAGACCTTAAAAGGACCCCTTGCGGGATCGCGGTAAAAATGTTCGGGTCTCCCATAGTCTTACATTGGGCTTGTTGTTCTGTTCGAGTATCCGAGTATTCCAATTTGCTCGACCCGAACAATGAGCACCCAAGCATTTTAGCACTCACCCATCACTATACATAGGTTCTTAAAATGAATAAACGGGGGAAAGAAGAAAACGGTCATGTAACCCAGATTATATTAAAATGGTAAATACTTTATTAGGTAAACATGTCATTACATATGAGAGTACAAGCACGGTACAAGCATATATCAAAGTAACAAGAGAATTATAAATAATTACTAATTTAAACCCAACAATTAACACCAAGTGGTAGAGTGTCATATATCAGGGAGTAGAAACAGTATTGCAACTACATAAGGGAGTATGAAAAAGTATAAGACATACAATATTTTAATTAGATATAGCAAACCTGATATGGACACACCAAGAGGGAGGAAGCTGAGTAGCGCGTGGGTCAGCTTTCCCCTACCCTTGGTGTGTCTACCTTTTCAACTCCCTGATATATGACACCCTACCAATTGGTATTAATTGTGGGGATTAAATTAGTAACTAAATGGGCATTTCCTGAAGGAAATACATGGTGCTTGAACAGCGCTGCCAGTTTTACAGCAGTGTATCAGGTGTCGACTGTAAGAAAGTAAAGTTAGAATATGAATGTTGTGTATAGCCACTTTGGTACATTTGGCACCTCTGTAGCCACTTTGGCCAATTTGGCCACTTGGTAGCCACTTTGGCAAATTCGGCACCTCTGTAGCCACTTTGGCCACTTGGTAGCCACTTTGACACATTTGACACCTTGGTAGCCACTTTGGCCACTTGGTAGCCACTTTGGCCGCTTGGTGGCGACTTTGGCACATTCGGCACCTTGGTAGCCACTTTGGCAAATTCAACACCTCTGTAGCCACTTTGGCCACTTGGTAGCCACTTTGGCACATTTGGCACCTTGGTAGCCACTTTGGCCACTTGGTAGCCACTTTGGCATATTTGGCACCTTGGTAGCCACTTTGGCCACTTGGTAGCCACTTTGGCACATTCGGTACTTTAGTAGCCACTTTGGCCACTTGGTAGCCACTTTTGCACATTTAGTACATCTGTATCCACTTTGGCCACTTGGTAGCCACTTTGGCACATTCGGCCCCTCGGTAGCCACTTTGGCACATTCGGCACCTCAGTAGCCACTTTGGCCACTTGGTAGCCACTTTGGCACATTCGGCACCTCGGTAGCCACTTTGGCCATTTGGTAGCCATTTTGGCACATTCGGCCCCTCGGTAGCCACTTTGGCCACTTGTGGCCACTTTAGCCATGTTGACACATGCTGCCACTTTACCTCGGGGGCCACTTTGGCGCTCCGGGCCCCTAATGGGGCACTTTGGCACACTGGGCTTCTAAAGCCACTTTGGCGTCTGACTGCAGTGATGGCGAACCTTGGCACTCCAGCTGTTGGAGAACTACAACTACCAGCATGCCTCAACTGCTGCCTCAACTGCTGCAGGTTGCAAGGGCATGCTGGGAGTTGTAGTTTTACAACAGCTGGAGTGCCAAGGTTAGCCATCACTGGGTGGGGCTTTTCAGAAGCCATTGGTGCACGGCACCTTTAAGACCTTGAATCAGTAATCTGTCAGCTTCTATTAGCTAATACGGGTCATGTGTAGAAGCTGCATTTGCATAGCTGCCATCTTTGTAAGGTCACTGCACCTGCGCTGTGGCTTCAATCCATGTCAGTTGGGGGTCATGGAAAGGTCGCCATTAATTCCTATGGGAAATTTTTGCTTAAAATGCGATTTTTTTAAAAAACAACAAATCGGATCGACTCCAAGTGGTGGGGCCACTCAGGGTCTGATTTGGTGGGCGGGGCCCCTCAGGGTCCGATTTGGTGGGCGGGATTGCCCAGGGTCTGATTTGGTGGGCGGGGCCCCTCAGGGTCCGACTTGGTGGGCGAGGCCCCTCAGGGTACCATTTGGTGGGTGGGGCTCCTCAGGGTACGATTTGGTGGGCGGGGCCACTCTGGGTCTAATTTGTGGGCAGGGCCCTCACGGTCCGATATGGTGGGCGGGGCCACTCTGGGTTTGATTTGGTGAGCTGGGCCACTCTGGGTCCGATTTGGAGGCGAGGGTGGCTCAGCCTCTGATTTGTAAGCTAGGGTCGATCAGCCTCCGATTTGGAGGCCGGGTTGGCTCAGCCTCCGATTTGGAGCCTGGGGTCACTCAGCTTTCGATTTGGCACGCCGGTCCTTTAAGACTCATTTCGGTGAGCCGGCCCTTTAAGAATCACTTTGGCGTGTCGGCCCTTTAAGACTCATTTTGGTGCGCTGGCCCTTTAAGAATCACTTAGGCGCGTCGGCCCTTTAAGAGCTAGTTTGGCTCACTGGGCTTCTAAATCCACTTTGGCGCACATTCTGTCTCAGGGGCATGCGTCATATGATGAAGCTAGATTTGCATTTGTGCTGTGGGTTTCACTTTAAGAGCTGATATTATCTGCCAGAAACTGTGTCCTGGGGGCGTCATGTGACGTTCGTAGGCGTTGACATAGCAACTGGGTCTGCCTGCGCATATCAATGAGCTTAACTGCCATTTGAATTGCCTCAGGGCATGTTTTACCTTCCCATTGAAAAGCATTGAGACAGTGCATTCCAATGACGGGAAAAAAAAATTTCAAACGCAAATTGCGCAAAAACTACAAATCCGATTGACACGAAAAATACTTAGCACACCACTCGTGGACGCTGGCTTCGAAACGACACCTCAACGGAGTCTGTGCGTGTAGCGGTTCGGGCCGCATTAATTGCAGAAATCAACTGAATAACTAGATGTGTATTTCCTGAAGGAAGTACAGATAGTGGTTTGAAATGTTGCCCGGGCTGCCCCTTTAAGAGAGACTTGCCTGCTGCCCCTGCAAGACTTTCAACTCAGGATCCGTTTTAACTGTGCCTCTCAGGGGCCTCTTTGGCCTCAGGGTCTGATTTGGTGGGTGGGGCCCCTCAGGATCCGATTCTGTGGCCTGGGCTTCTCAGGGCTTGAATTGCTGGCCGGGATCCCTCAGGGTCCGATTTTGTGGGTGGGGCCCCTCAGGGTCCGATATTGTGGGTGGGGCCCCTCAGCGTCTGATTTTGTGGGTGGGGCCCCTCAGGGTCGGATTTTGTGGCCACGGCCCCATCAGGGTCCGATTTTGTGGCCGGGGCCCCTCAGGGTCCGATTTTGTGGCCGGGCCCCTCAGGGTACGATTTTGTGGCCTGGGACGCTCAGGGTCCGATTTTGTGGGTGGGCCCCTCAGGGTCCAATTTTGTGGCCGGGGCCCCTCAGGGTCCGATTTTGTGGGTGGGGCCCCTCAGGGTCCGATTTGGTGGGTGGGGCCCCTCAGGGTCTGATTTGGTGGGTGAGGCCTCTCAGGGTCCGATGTGGTGGGCGGGGCCCTTCAGGGTCCGATTTTGTGGCTGGCGCCCCTCAGGGTCCAATTTTGTGGTCGGGGCCCCTCAGGGTCCGATTTGGTGGCCGGGGCCCTTCAGGGTCCGATTTTGTGGATGGGGCCCCTCAGTGTCTGATTTGGTGGCCGGGGCCCCTCAGGGTTCGATTTTGTGGGTGGAGCCCCCTGGGTCTGATTTGGTGGGTGGGGCCACTCTGGGACCAATTTGGTGGGCAGGGTCCCTCAGGGTCTGATTTGGTGGGTGGGGCTCCTCAGGGTCCGATTTGGTGGGCAGGGCCCCTCAGGGTCCGATTTGGTGGGCTGGGCCCCTCAGGGTCCGATTTGGTGGGTGGGGCTCTTCAGGGTCCGATTTGGTGGGTGGGGCCACTCTCGGTCCGATTTAGTGGGCGGTGCCCCTCAGGTATGATTTGGTGGGCGGAGACCCTTAGGGTTCGATTTGGTGAGCGGGGCCCCTCAGGGTTCGATTTGGTGGGTGGGGCCCCTCAGGGTCTGATTTGGTGGGCGGGGCCCCTCAGGGTCCGATTTGGTTGGCGGGGCCCCTCAGGGTCCGATTTGGTGGGTGGGGCTCCTCAGGGTCCGATTTGGTGGGCGGGGCCACTCTCAGTCCGATTTAGTGGGCAGTGCCCCTCAGGGTCCGATTTGGTGGTTGGGGCCTTTCAGAATCTGATTTGGTGGGCGGGGCCCCTCAGGGTCCGATTTGGTGAGCGGGGCCTCTCAGAGTTTAATTTGGTGAGCGGGCCCCTCAGGGTCCGATTTGATGGGCGGGACTCCTCAGGGTCTGATTTGGTGGGCGCGGCCCCTCAGGGTCCGATTTGGTGGGCGGGGGCCATTCTTGGTCTGATTTGGTGGGTGGGGCCCCTCAGGGTCCGATTTTGTGGGTGGGGCCCCTCAGGGTCTGATTTTATGGCCGGGGCCCCTCAGGGTCCGATTTCGTGGCCGGGGCCCCTCAGGGTCCGATTTTGTGGGTGGGGCCCCTCAGGGTCTGATTTTATGGCCGGGGCCCCTCAGGGTCTGATTTTATGGCCGGGGCCCCTCAGGGCCCGATTTTGTGGGTGGGGCCCCTCGGGGTCTGATTTGGTGGGCGAGGCCCCTCGGTGTCCGATTTGGTGGGCGGGATCCCTCTGGGTCCAATTTGGTGGGCAGGGCCCCTCAGGGTCCGATTTGGTGGGCAGGGCCCCTCAGGGTCCGATTTGCTGGGCAGGGCCCATCAGGGTCCGATTTGGTGGGTGGGGCCCCTCAGGGTCTGATCAGCTGGATGGGGCCCCTCAGGGTCCTATTTGGTGGGCGGGGCCCCTCAGGGTCGGATTTGGGGGGCAGGGCCCGTCAGGGTCCGATTTGGTGGGCGGGACCCCTCAGGGTCCGATTTGGTGGTTGGGGCCTTTCAGATCCGATTTGGTGAGCGGGGCCCCTCAGGGTCTGATTTGGTGGGTGGGATCTCTCAGAGTCCGATTTGGTGGGCGGCGCCCCTGAGGGTCCGATTTGGTGGGCGGGGCCCCTCAGGGTCCGATTTGGTGAGCGGGGCCCCTCAGAGTTCAATTTGGTGAGCAGGGCCCCTCAGGGTCTGATTTGGTGGGCGGGATCTCTCAGAGTCCGATTTGGTAGGCGGGGCCCCTCAGGGTCCGATTTAGTGGGCGGGGCCCCTCAGGGTCCGATTTGGTGGGCTGGGCAGAAGCTCTGTCCTGGGGGCGTCATGTGACGATCGTATGCGTTGGCATAGTAACTGGGTGTGCCTGCGCATATCAATGAGCTTTACTGCCATTTCAATCGCCTCAGGGCACGTTTTAAGTTTCCCATTGAAAATCATTGAGACAATGCATTCCAATGAAAAAAATTTAAAATGCAAATTGCACAAAAACTACAAATCCGATCGACACGAAAAATACTTAGCACACCTCTCGTGGACGCTGGCTTCGAAACGACACCTCAACGGATTCTGTGCGTGTAGCGGTTCGGGCCGCATTAATTGCGGAAATCAACTTAAGGCTGTGTGCCCACGATGCGTTTTGTTAAGCGTTTCCGCAGCGTTTGTGCCGGATCAGATGCTGCAGAAATGCTTAAAAGATGCATCAAATTAATTAGCATGCGTTTTTGGCTTTTTGTGCCAATGCATGCGTTTTTAACCACTCAGGAATCGCTTAGCGGCTAAAAACGCAGCATGCTCATTAATTCCCGCATTGCTCAGCGCTTTTAGCCATCCCCAATGTTCACAGAAATCGCGTATCAAAAAACGTGTCAAAAACGCGTAAGAAACGCGCGGAAAAAGACGCGCGTTTTCTGGGAAAGGGGATCCTTTTCCTGAGTGTTTAAAAACGCTAGCGTGGGCACATAGCCTTATAATAATAAGAAGAAAAAGAATACGTTATCAGCGTTCGGATTACAATATAGTGGGTTTTTCAAGGCACTATAAATATAAGAAATCGGAATACAATATGTTGCTTGAACCTAGAGATTCAAGCACCATAATTATTAGTGATAAATGAGATTGCTGACCACTACTAGGTGCTCGCCTGAGCATCTTACTGCTCAAGATCCTCGGAGCTCGCCGAGTATTTCCAGGGTTGCTCGCTGGGAGCTCGGGTCCCCGCCCTGCATGTTTGGCGCTCTTTAGAGAGCAAGTGAACATGCAGGGATTGTCTGCCACACACTGTAATGTTGCCGCTATGTTGGTTGTGGCAGTTAAGTGATTGGCTGGCCGCACAGCGTCATCAGGTCTATATCAGACCAAGCACCACCCTGCTCGTGTGGGTATACCATATAATATACACATATCCATCTCAACTAACAGTCCTTCTGAGGACTAATAAAGCTGCATAGATATCAGTTCTAGGCAGGCAGGCAGTGTATGTGGCAGACTGCAGTGTATAAGGCAAGAGGATCCATTCCAGTTCTGTCTGCTGCTGCTATTACTGATATTTGTAGACATAGCCCCAGTTATCAGGGACCAGTAATAATTTTTTTACATGCCAGCTATTTCAAACTGTGGTTTGTCCATCACACGGATCAGAGAAAAATGTGGGCTCAATATTCTGCCATTTCTGTCCTCCCTTTAAATTTTGTTGCAGTGTGTTATTGAAGTTATTGACATAAGTTTGCTGGTAAAAATAATTACCTACAGGTCAGCTATTTCAAAGAGCGTTTTTTCCATCACACGGATCAGAGATAAAAAGTGGGCAAAAAATAATGCCATTTCTATCCTTATCAGTTTGCATGTAAAAACAAGTTACTTAGGCTACTTTCACACTTGCGTTTTTTTGCGCTGCGCTACGTGTGCAGTGCAAACGTGCATAAAAAACGCATCGTGCGTTTTTTATACGTTTTCTTATTTTTTGTGCATGGTTTTTGAAAAAAAAACGCATTTTTTTGCGCTGATGTGTGCATGACCATGTGCACGTCAGCGCTCCCATAGACTTTAATGAGTTTTTGGGTGAATTTCGTGCGCATGTGTTTTTTTGAGGCAGGTCAGACGCACAAAAAATGCAACAGGATGCATCTTGTGCGCCCGGGCGCACACTACAAAAAAACGCATGCACGCGTACAAACGCATGAAAATGCGCACCCATGTTAAGTATAGGAAAAAAAACGCATGCCCATTTATGCGCAAGAACGCTGCGCAAAAAAACGCAAGTGTGAAAGTAGCCTTACATTCCATCTGTTTCAAACTGTGGTTTGTCCATCACATGGATCACATATAAGTTTGCTTAAAATTCAGCCATTTGTAGTGAACGTTGATAACATTTAAAATGGGCAAGGTGTGTGGCAAGGGAACGAGGAAATGGACGTGATGGTAATGGTGCATGCAGAGGCCGAGGCCGTGGGAAAGCTGAAATTGTGCCACAACAAACCCACATCTTCTCACCCAATCTTCCTGTCCCAATTGCTAGGGGACCGCAGCAGCACACCACTATTGAACCCAGAGCAGTGTCAAAAGGTTGTTGGTTGGATAGCTGATAATGCTTCCAGTCACTTTGCCACCACCACCACCACCCTGCCTTCCACATGGTCAAGTCTCAGTAGCCGTGAATCTGGACCGCATATTCCTCACCCTGATCCTCCTTCCTCCCACCATGCCAAGTGCCCGGAGACAAATGATCCCACACTTGGACACTCCAAAGAGCTGTTCCCTTTTCCATTTATAGATTCGGGCCTCTAGCACGGTCCACTTGAAGTGGGGCAAGAGAACATTACATGTAGCGATTCCCAAATATTTGAGCAGCCACGATCACATGAAGGTGACGATGGGAAAGTGTCACAAGAGGTGGATGATGATGAGACACAATTACTAGAAAGTTAGAAGGACCAGGATGTGGAAGTGGAAGACGAGGCGGTGGATGATATAGTGACTGACCCAAGCTGACTGGAAGACATGCGAATGAGGACAGCAGCACACAGGGGGAGGGAGGCATTGCACCCCAACAGGAAGGAAGAAGCAGTGTGGTGGCCGCACACAGAAGGCGGGCAACTGTTCCCCATAACGCCAACACGACAGAAGTTGGCAGTCCAACTGTTAGATCTTCCCGAGTCTGGTTGTTTTTTAATAACTCTGCCCGTAACCCCAAAAAGGCCACTTGCACCACCTTGCAGGCCAGCATCAGCAGGGGTAGCAAAACTACCAGCCTTACCACCACCAGTATGATCAGGCACATGGCAGTAAAGCACCCGACTTTGCGGGGGCTGAACCCCAGGGTCCAGGAACAGTGTCTGCAGGTGACACCACTGCTTCTTCCGCTGTTGCAAGCCAATCCCCTGTCTATGGTGCATGCAGAGATGCCTCCTGCCCTGCACCTGTCATTGCACACACTGAACTAGCACCATCAGCAAGCACGTCCATGTCCTTATCCCAGCGCAGCATTCAGCTGTCCGTACCCCAGTCCTTGGAATGCAAGCACAATTACGCAACCAACGCCCCACAGGCTACACTACTAAATTCACACATTTCACGACTGCTTGCATTTTAGGCTCGTGAAGACCGAAGCTTTTCACAACCTGATGGCGGCGGCGGTCCCTCGGTACTTGGTCCCCAGTCACCAGTATTTCTCCCTGTGTGCCAACCCCGCATTAAACAAGCTTGTTTCCCACAACATTAGCTGTCCCCTCAAAAATGTATTTACTTGGAAAGTCCACCTAACCACAGACATGTGGACAAGTGCTTATGAGCAGGGATGGTACATCTCACTGACGTCACACTGGGTTAACATAGTGGAAGCCAGGACCCAGTCAAACCTTGGGATGGAACACGTCCTCCCGAAGCCAAAGATTGTAGGCCCTAGGTCAATCAGGGTTGCCCCCACAGTCTACAGTTCCTGCACATCTTCCTCCTCCTCCTCCTCATCTTCAGCCTCCATCTCCAAAGTGACTACATCAGTCACAAGCTGGAAGCACTGCAGCACTGCTTCACCCAAGCATCAACAGGCTGTGCTGAAGCTAATATGCTTAGGTGACAAACCGCACAATGCTGAAGAGTTGTGGACAGCTCTGAAAGAGCAGGCAGGTCTGTGGCTAACACCGCTGAACCTCCAGCCAGGCATGATTGTGTGTGACAAGGGCCAGAACCAGGTGGCAAGGCAAGTTCACACACATACCATGCCTGGCCCATGTGCTTAACCTCGTGGTTCAGTGGTTTCTCAAAACCTACCCGGAGCTGCCAGATCTGCTTGTGAAAGTATGCCACTTGTGTGCCCATTTTAGCAAGTCAGCTTACAGCTTCAAGCTCCCTTGCCATGCTTCAGCAGCGTTTGCAGCTTTCAGCTCACTGACTAGTGTGTGATGTCCCCATGCATTGGAACTCTACACTGCATATGTTGGAAAGGATTTGTGAGCAGAAGAGGGAAGTTGATGACTCTCAGCATCAACAGTTCAGACTCCGCACATAAGACCTCAGGAGTGAACATGGATGTCAGACATATGTACCATTCTACAAAAATTTTAATACTTCATCAAGTTGGTGAGCGGCGATGACGCCATAACTAGCGTCACCATCCCACTTCTCTGTGTTCTGAAATGCTCTCTGCTCACAATCAAAGAGGATGAATTGCAGGCAGAGCACAATGAGGTGGAGCAAGGAACCATACAGGGTGATTACACACAGCCCATCCTCATCTCATCCCAACATGGATTGTGTGACAATGAGGAAGAGGAGGAGGAGGAAGAACAGAAGCTGGTTTCATGCGCTATAGACGGTACTACCTGCACAACTGTCATACTGTCTGTTCAGCGTAGATGGCCTGAGGACAGGGAAAAGGACGAGGAGGAGAGCAAGGTCAGTTATCCTCTTGGTGAGGACATGGAAAGCTTGCCTGTTAGCAGTCTGGCACGCATGGCTAAGTTTATGTTACGCTGCCTTTCCGGTGATCCTCGCGTTCTCAAAATTTTGGGTGACAGTCATTACTGGCTGGTGACATTTCTAGACCCATGCTACAAGGAGAACTTTGTATGTCTTATTCCCGAGGCGGACAAGTCTACTAAAATGGGGCAGTACCAGAGGGCCCTTGTTGAGGAATTATTAAAAAAATTCCCATCTGAATACACTGGCGACAGAGGTCACAGTTCATTGGTCAACTAAGGAGTACAGGTGAGAGAAACATAACTTCAATCCAGCAGAGGCAGGGGAACATTGTCAAAGTTATGGGAAAGTTTTCTCAGACCCTCCCATCACACAGGACCTGAGGCACGGGGTACTCTCACATGGAGTGCAAAGTTTGGGAAGATGCTGAGGGAGTACCTTGCTGACCGTACCAACATTCTCCATGATTCCTCTGTGTCTTCTAATTATTGGGTATCCAAGCAGGATATATGGCATGAACTAGCTCTCTATGCCTTGGAGGTCCTGGCCTGCTGTACTGCTAGCATTTTGTCAAAGCGGGTTTTTAGTGCCACTGGTGAAATTTTAACTGATAACCGCATCTGCCTGTCAACTGAAAATGCTGACAGGCTGACTCTTATAAAAATGAATAAAGGCTGGATTGGGCCAGACTTCTCAACACCACCGAATGATAACAGTGTAACATAAACTCAAATCCAGTGTCTTTTTTGGGAGGTCTATTCCCATGCACCTCTTCACACCTACACATGGGTATCCGCTTCCTGATTTTGGCTGTTTGCTGTTGTCCTCCTCCTTCTCCTCCTCATCTTCCACCACCATATCACCAGGGTGATGGTGGTCCGTGATGCAACACCCACATAATTTTTTTAAAGGGTGTATATAATGCCCATAACATTTTTTTTTTAAAAACGTATGTTCATGTATACCGCCAGGAGTAAATGTTTGTCAGCCCATACACTTAGTGCATGGGCATTACTAGTATAGGAGATCCACTCCTTTCTAATTGGAACATTTTTTTATGAGGCCCTCCTCCACGTCTCTTCCAAGGGATATTGGGGTGCTTCCAAATTTTTGGCAGCCTTTGCATTCACTGCATATGCAAACAGTATGGGAGACCCACTTCAACTTTCTAATAATGGGAACATTGTTTTATGAGGCCCTCCTCCATGTCTCTTCCAAGGGGAATTGGTGTGCATCAAAAATTTTGGCCGCCCTTGCATTCACTGCATAGGCAAACAGTATGGGAGACCCACTTCCTAAAAATGGGAACATTTTTTATGAGGCCCTCCTCCACGTCTCCTCCAAGGGGTATTGGGGTGTGTCCATATTTTTGGCAGCCTTTGTATTCACTGCATAGGCAAACAGTATGATAGACCCACTTCCTAATAATGCGAGCATTGTTTTCAGGAGACCCTCTTGTATATCTCTTCAAAAGGATATTGGGGTGCATCCAAATTTTGGGAAGCCCTGTCACTCACTGCATAGGCAAT
Source organism: Dendrobates tinctorius (assembly GCF_039654945.1). Taxonomy (NCBI): domain Eukaryota; kingdom Metazoa; phylum Chordata; class Amphibia; order Anura; family Dendrobatidae; genus Dendrobates; species Dendrobates tinctorius. The sequence continues at coordinate 30,738,426 of NW_027361704.1, forward strand.
AACAGTATAGGAGACCAACTGTTTAATAATGGGAACAACAAAGCATAGCCGGCTTTGTAAAAATAGCGAGGGCCGACTGCTGGCCCTTTCGGATTAGTAAAGGCTGCCTGAAGGCCCTATAAAAATAGGCTTTGTGACTTTCCGAGTCCCTCCTTCATAAATGAAACAGAATGTGTCTGATGATGTGTCACACACCACATGGCCAGATAAGGTTGAACTTGTAAAACGTTAAAACTACATTTCCCAGTGAATGCATTTGTCTTGGTTGAAAGCAATGCTAAAGTTCAAAAACGCATTAAAATGCTACATGTGAACATAGCCCAAGTTGTGAAGGAGCATTTTTGTTTTTAGTTATTTATTTTGCCTTACATACAAGTCATTACCCTGGAAAGGATGTTCCTTAGCATATTTCCCAGGAAAATCCATTTTTGTTTTGTTTTTGTATGTTTTATTGTGAGTCTGTACAAGTGGCGTAAGACTTTGACATTTTTCACAGCAGTGACCTGGGAGTCAGAAATGCTTCCAAGGGTCTTCCCCATGCTGTTCCCATGTCATTTAAGCACTGTTGCCATCGATTTCTGCAATTTTTAGTCCATCTGCAGACCCCTGGGGGGCTGCAGTAAAAATGCTTGGGTTTCCCGTAGACTTACATTGGGCTCGTTGCTCAGGTCGAGCACCCGAGCATTCCAAATTGCTCAAACCGAGCAACGAGCACCCAAGCATTTTAGTGATCGCCCATCACTAGTAATTATTTATCATTCTTTTGTTACTTTGATATATGCTTGTACCGTGTGTCCTGAAATTTTTTGAACTGCACATACAGTATGCACTTTCTCTCTGCCTCTCATCTGTAATGACATATTTAACTAATAAAGTGTTTACCATTTTAATATAATCTGGGTTACATGATTGTTTTTTCCTTTTTTTTCCTACATTTCCTAATGATGATCAATCCAGTACAGTCCTATATATTGGTAAGATAATGGATATTTTTTTCCCTGAATTTACTTTAATTATTGATAATGTTACTTTCAAGTCTGTTGAGCCATTGTTGTAGGTTCTTAACCCCTTCACCCCCAAGGGTGGTTTGAACGTTCATGACCGGGCCAATTTTTACAATTCTGACCACTGTTCCTTTATGAGGTAATAACTCTGAAACGCTTCCATGGATCCTGGTGATTCTGACATTTTTTTCTCGTGACATATTGTACTTAATGTTAGTGGTAAAATTTCATTCAAATTAGGATAGTTTCACATTAGCGTTTACAGCCGCAGCGTCAGGCTGCGCATGGCAGTCACTAAGCCCCACCCCCTGCCGCGCCTCCGCCGGTAGCTCCGCCTACAGACGCATGACGCTGCATGCACCCTGTGTCCCCTATCTCTATCACTGGGGACGCAGGCCGTGCGCAGTATGCGTTTGGCGGCGCATGCGTCCTTTTCACGCTGCGCCGACCAGTGCTAAACGCAACAGGTTGCAATTTGCTGCGGTTGGCGCAGCGTCAAAAGGACGCATGTGCTGCCAAACGTATACTGTGCATGGCCATCATCCCAGTGCTAAAGATAGGGGAGGCAGGACGCATGCAGCGTCTTACGTCCATAGGCGGAGCTACCGGCGGAGGCGCGACAGGGGGCGGGGCTTAGTGGTGGCCGTACACAGCCCGATGCTGTGGCCATAAGCGCTAATGTGAAACTAGCCTTACTTGCGTTTATTTGTGAAAAAAACAGAAATTTGGCGAAAATTTTGAAAATTTTGCAATTTTCCAAATTTGAATTTTTATGCCACTAAATCGCAGAGATACGGCACACAAAAAACTTGATAAGTAACATTTCCCACATGTTTACTTTTCATCAGCACAATTTTGGAACCAAAATTTTTTTTTGTTAGGAAGTTATAAGAGTTAAAAATTGACAAGCGATTTCTCATTTTTGCAACACCATTTTATTTTTACGGCCCACATCACATTTGAAGCCAATTTGAGGGGTCTATATGATAGAAAATACCCAAAAGTGACATCATTCTAAAAACTGCACGCCTTAAGGTGCTCAAAACCACATTCAAGAAGTTTATTAACCCTTTAGGTGCGTCACAGGAATTTTTTGAATATTTAAAAAAAAATGAACATCTAACTTTTTTTCACAAAAAAAATACTTCAGGTTCAATTTTTTTTATTTTACCAAGGGTAACAGGAGAAATTGGACTGCAAAAGTTATTGTGCAATTTGTCCTGAGTACGCTGATACCTGATATGTGGGGGGGAACCACTGTTTCGGCGCATGGCAGAGCTCAGAAGGGAAGGAGTGCCGTTTGACTTTTTCAATGCAAAATTGGCTGGAATTCCGATCGGACGCCATGTCACGTTTGGAGAGCCCCTGATGTACTTAAACAGTGGCAACCCCCCACAAGTGACCCCATTTTGGAAACTAGACCCCCCAAGGAACTTATTTAGATATGTGGTGAGAACTTTGAACTCACAAGGGCTTCACAGAAGTTTATAACGTACAGCGGTGCTATTAAAAAATCATATTTTTTCCACAAAAATGATCTTTTCACCCCCAATTTTTATTTTCCCAAGGGTAACAGGACCCTAAAAGTTATTGTGCAATTTGTCCTGAGTACGTTGATACCCCACATGTTGGGGTAAACCACTATTTGGGCGCATGGCAGAGCTCGGAAGGGAAGCAGCGCCATTTGACGTTTTTGGCTGGAATTGAGATCGGACACCATGTCGCGATTGGAAAATCCCTGATGTACCAAAGCAGTGGAAACCCCCCACAAATGACACCATTTTGGAAACTAGACCCCCCAAGGAACTTATCTAGATGTGTGTTAAGAACTTTGAACCCCCAAGGGCTTCACAGAAGTTTATAACATACAGCCGTACAATTAAAAAATCATATTTTTTCCACAAAAATGATCTTTTCACCCTCAATTCTTATTTTTCCAAGGGTAACAGGACCCTAAAAGTTATTGTGCAATTTGTCCTGAGTACGCTGATACCCCACATGTGGGGGTAAACCACTATATGGTCACATGGCAGAACTCGGAAGAGAAGCAGCGCCATTTGACGTTTTTGGCTGGAATTGAGATCTGATACCATGTCACGTTTGGAAAGCCCCTGATGTACCAAAACAGTGGAAACTCCCCACAAATGACACCATTTTGGAAACTAGACCCCCCAAGGAACTTATCTAGATGTGTGGTGAGCACTTTGAACCCCCAATTGCTTCACAGAAGTTTATAACGCCCGGGCGTGAAAATAAAAAAATAATTTTTTTCCACAAAAATTATATTTTTGGCCCCAACTTTTTAGTTTCCTAAGGGTAACAGGAGAAATTAGACCACAAAAGTTGTTTTGCAACTTGTCCTGAGTAGGCTGATACCCTACATGTGGGGGTAAAACACTGTTTGGGCGCATGGCAGAGCTTGGAAGGGAAGGAGCACCATTTGACTTTTTCAACTCAGAATTGGCTAGAATTGAGATCAGACGCCATGTTGCATTTGGAGGGCACCTGATGTGCCCAAACAGTGGAAACCCCCCAATTCTAACTCCAACCCTAACCCCAACACACCCCTAACCCTAATCTCAGCCCTAACTCTAGCCCTAACACTAGCCCTAACCCTAGCCCTAACCCTAGCCCTGGCCCTAACCCTAGCCCTAACCCTAACCCTAATGGGAAAATGGAAATAAATACATTTTCTTTTAATTTTATTATTTTTCCCTTACTAAGGGGGTGATAATGGGGGGGTTTGATTTACCATTTATGGCGGGTTTTTATGTTTGGCAGCTGTCATACGCTAAAAGACGCTTTTTATTGTAAAAATAGTTTTTGCATCACCACATATTGAGAGCTATAATTTTTCCGTATTTTGACCCACCGAGTCATGTGACATCCTATTTTTTGCGGGACGAGTTAACGTTTTTAATGGTACTATTTTCGGGCATGTGACATTTTTTGATCGCTTTTTATTCCGATTTTTGGGACACAGAATGAACAAAAACCAGCGTTTCATGAATTTCTTTTGGGGGGGTGCGTTTACACCATTCCGTGTGCTGTAAAATTGATAAAGCGGTTTATTCTTCGGGTCAGTACGGTTACAGCGATACCTCATTTATGTCGTTTTTTTATGTTTTGTCGGTTTTATGCAATGAAAACTATTTTATATAAAAAATAATTATTTTTGCATCGCTTTATTCTGCGAGCTATAACTTTTTTATTTTTTCGCTGATGATGCTGTATGGTAGCTCATCTTTTGCGGGACAAGATGTCATTTTCAGCGGTACCATAGATATTTATATGCGTCTTTTTGATCGCGCGTTATTGCACTTTTTGTTTGGCGGTATGATAACAAATCATTATTTTTTGCTTTGCTTTTTATTTTTATTTTTTAAGAGGTTCACTAAAGGGGTTAACTAATTGGACAGTTTTATAGGGCAGATCGTTATGGACGCGGCAATACCTAATATGTGTACTTTTATTGTTTTTGTGTTTTTTTTATTTCCCAAAAATGGATTTATTGGGGGAATTTTTTTTTTTCTAATTTATTTGGCGATTTTTGTTTAATTATTTTAACACTTTTTTTTTTTTTAACTTTATTACATTGTCCCAGGTGGGACATCACTGTCCTGTGACTGATCGCTGATCTGTCACATCACAGATCATTGTGACAGATCAGCGATCTGTCACAGGCACTGCTACAGACTTCCTCATGCCTGCGCTTTGCAGGCACTGAGGAAGCCGGCTCCCTGCAGGCCCCCATCGCCATCTTGGATTCGGGGGCCTGCAGGGAAGGAGCCCCCCGCAGCAGCACTGCACTTTACGCTGCTGTGGGGGGCTCAGGGAAGCACGGAGGGAGCCCCCTCCCTGCCGATGCTTCCCTTGAACCCCCGGTACACCGCGATCGTGTTTGATCGCGGTGTGCAAGGGGTTAACGTGTCGGGGGCGGTCACGGACCGCCCCTGGCACATTGTGCCAGGTGTCAGCTGTGATAATTAGCTGACACCCGGCCACGATCAGCGGCGCTCACCACGTGGGCGCCGCTTATCGCTGAGACGTACTATCCCGTCCATTGGCATAGGGGCTCGAGTCCCATGGACGGGATAGTACATCTGATGTCAGGAAGGGGTTAAAAGTCTTTTGATAGAGCTTTCACAAACTGCATCATCGGTCCAAACTTAATGTGGTGTGGGGGCAGTAGAACTTTAGTGGAATCAACTAAACTTTCCGCAACTATGTTCTTGAGTTCAGATTGCAAAAATGTTCTCATAAGCTATCTTTTTTGACCCCAGCGATGGGTCCTTTCCCAGCTTTCCCATTTATACAAAAAACATGAGTACTTTGTGTATCCTTCTTGTTGCCCAAGAAGCAAAGAGAAAACTTTCAGATCACCACATTTTAACCATCCTTGATCCTAGAAGTTACGTTTCTTGAGAATAATGTCTAAATTCTCATAGCTTTCCTTTAATTTCACAGAATGTCCTAAAGGCATTTGAGCATACTTGCTGCCATTGTGCAGTAGCAGAGTTTTCACGCATATTTTGAATGAATCATTAGTTTCCACTCACATTGTACTGAATTATACATTTTTTCATCAGCCTAGGAACATCACTGCAATACATTAGAATACTTTTTTTTGAGAAAATATGGAAGGAATTCCTTTTCTCTGCTTCTCTACCATGAAAAAAGGTACCAGGAGCTAGCAGCTAGCACCTTTTCCTTTAGTCTACTTTAGAGCCTGAAAGTTCTGCAGAATGTTTAGGAAGGTCAATTCACTGACCGAAACATTTTATTCGAGCAGTGCAAAAAGTTGTATCTCGTTGGGACTAGCATGAAACCCTTGTCAATATCCTGCTCTCTTGTATCTTCAAGCTTCTCTGGAGGTGAAGGGACAGGCATTCCTGGACCATGAAGTAAAAAGCTAATTGCTGATGTGAGATCCGGGTATATTATTTCCTTCATATTTTTAAAGTTCAATTCCCTCATGTTGCACGTAGAAAAGTACGCCAAACCGAAAGCACTCTTTCTTCCCTTTAAACCACTGTCATAAGCCTTCTACACTGACAGAATACATTACATGTGGATGCCACGACTTGTTCTGATCACCTAGGTTTACACCAAAGTACACATAATACACTTTTCCAATGAAGTTTGTAATGTTCCTTCATTGTTTCTTCACTAGAAAACTGTCACGTGGATCCGTCCTGTGTGACACGGCTCACAGGCCGGTAACTAAAACAACAGGACGCAGCACGTGATACTGCCCTGTGTGACATGGCTCGCAGGCCGGTAACTAAAACAAGACAAGGGGTAAGGAAACAGTTACAACGGTGGGCCCTGGGATAGGGAAAGGGGACGTGGAGACCTCCTGCACTCCCCTGACTCAGTGTCCCTAACTCTCCTAGCATTCCCTATGCTGGTTCCGCACCGGACGCCGATCACGAACCTGTCGCCCTAGCACACCCTACACCTATCCCTTGCTAGGGAGCTGGGTGGTGCAGGCACTGGCCCCACCACTGTACTAATACACACTAAGGAGAAAACACAAATGGGGAAACACAACTTAGCTTTACTCTGTTGCACTTGCTCCTGGCAACAGAGTCCACCACCAGCATGCAGCTCTCCTCCTGAATCGCTGCCACCAAGCTCTGTCAGAGCAAAGGAAATCCCCTATGACTCATTTCACACCAGGGCTCTGACTGAGCTGCCAGGACCTCTCTCTAGATCCTTCCTCCACCAAGGATGGTTGAAATGAGCACTATCACCAACTCTGATTGCAACACCTGTGACTCTTTTATAGCAGAGCCAGCAATCACACCTGCATTAATATCATGTGCACTAAACAAAAGAAACTAGAGTGCAATGACGCTCACCACCACCGGGGTCAAACTTAGAACAAACGACTTCACAGTGTAATAATCCTAATGGCCACAGGGGGCAAAAACATCTTAAGCACAGCTTAGGAAAAAAAAAAGGTTACCTGTGCTTTATATCAGTCATGATCCAGCATGGATTATGACAAAAACAATCTCAAATGTAGCTAAAGTTGGGTGAATTATGACACCCACTTGTATTTCAATCTTGTTGTTAGAAACAGAAGCCTAATCCACCAAACCACTAAATAATGCCATGCACACGGTCAAGCAGTCCAGTGCCAGAGGCAGCAAAGCAACCCCAAAACATCAGGGAACCTCCGCTATGTTTGACTGTAGGGACCGTGTTCTTTTCTTTGAATGCCTCTTTTTTTCTCCTGTAAACTCTATGTTGATGCCTTTGCCCAAAAAGCTCTACTTTTGTCTCATCTGACCAGAGAACATTCTTCCAAAATGTTTTAGGCTTTTTCAGGTAAGTTTTGGCAAACTCCAGCCTGGCTTTATGTCTCGGGGCAAGAAGTGGGGTCTTCCTGGGTCTCCTACCATACAGTCCCTTTTCTTTCAGAAGCCGACGGATAGTGCGGGTTGACACTGTTGTACCCTCGGACTGCAGGGCAGCTTGAACTTGTTTAGATGTTTGTCGAGGTTCTTTATCCAACATCCGCACAATCTTGCGTTGAAATCTCTTGTCAATTTTTATTTTCCGTCCACATCTAGGGAGGTTAGCCACAGTGCCATGGGCTTTAAACTTCTTGATGACACTGCGCACGGTAGACACAGGAACATTCAGGTCTTTGGAGATGGACTTGTAGCCATGAGATTGCTCATGCTTCCTCACAATTTAGTTTCTCAAGTCCTCAGACAGTTCTTTGGTCTTCTTTCTTTTCTCCATGCTCAATGTGGTACACAGAAGGACACAGGACAGAGGTTGAGTCAACTTTAATCCATGTCAACTGGCTGCAAGTGTGATTTAGTTATTGCCAATACCTGTTAGGTGCCACAGGTAAGTTACCGGTGCTGTTAATTACACAAATTAGAGAAGCATCACATGATTTTTCGAACAGTGCCAATACTTTTGTCCACCCTCTTTTTTATGTTTGGTGTGGAATTATATCCAATTTGGCTTTAGGACAATTCTTTTTGTGTTTTTTCATTTAAGACAAATTAAATGAAGATAATAATACCAAAGAATTTGTGTTTGCAATCATTTTCAGGAAGAAACTGAGTATTATCTGACAGAATTACAGGGGTGTCAATACTTTTGGCCACAACTGTATGTGTCACTGCTCATAATGGAGTCAGTGATGTGAAACCAGGATATTTTCCTCCAGCACATTACGTGTTGGAAGGGTTAAATTAAAGTTACAGACATGGGTTGGTTTTAGGTGGACATCTATAGATTGGGTGGGAAAGTGTCCACCATATCTCCACCTGCAGAGCCAACACCAGCAGGTGTACTGATTGGACCTGGGATGATGACACGGTCATGTGATCATCATATGTTCTGGCTTAAATAGCTTGACTTGAGAGACAGTATGTGTTGGGGTTTGGAGAGAGCAAGTCCCAAAATGGCGACTCCAGACGAATCTGAATACACCTTGTGGTCTGAGCAAGCGACTTTGTCCACCAGGGTCTGGTGGTCTGTGTTGTCTTTGTCATATGTTATTTTTTTTCTATTTTACCGTTATGCCAGGAATGCTCTGTTTATTTTGCTTAACCCTGCTATGCTCTGTGCTGTCCATAATAAACCAGCAGTTGGTTTACTACGAGACCCATTATGGTGTCTACCTTCGGAAGCAGCTGAGTATGTCAACCCCTTATATATATATATACTAGCTAAAGAGCCCGGTGCTGCCCGGGCATAGTAACTAACTGCGGTTAGTTATAACAAATTTTAATTATCCTCCATCCCATAGTCCCGTGCCCATATACCCATCATACATATCCACCATCCCATAGGCCCGTGCCCATATACCCATCATACATATCCTCCATCCCATAGGCAAGTGCCCATATACCCATCACACATCCTCCATCCCATAGTCCCGTGCCCATATACCCATCATGCATATCCCCATCCCATAGTCCCGTGCCCATATACCCATCATACATATTTTCCATCCCATAGTCCCATGCCCATATACCCATCATACATTTTCGCCATCCCATAGTCGAGTGCCCATATACCCATCACACATCCTTCATCTCATAGTCCCGTGCCCATATACCCATCATACATATCTGCCATCCCATAGTCCCATGCCCTTATACCCGTCATACATATCCTCCATCCCATAGTCCAGTGCCCATACACCCATCACACATCCTCCATCCCATAGTACCATGCCCATATACCCATTATGACATCATCACCACCATGGCAACCGTTATGACATAACCGTCACCATTGCAACCTATTAAGACATCATTGTCACCATGGCAACCATTGTGACAGCATCTTCGCCATTGCAACCTATTATGACATTAGCGTCGCCATGGCAACCATTATGACATCATAATGAGGGTCGGGGCTTGCAACCTATGATGACATCAGCGTCGCCATGGCAACCATTATTACATCATAATGAGGGGCAGGGCTTGATATGCACACTTTCCCCATTATGTAGATAGGGGCAAAATTATTTGGTGAATTGGAACACGCGGGGTTAAAATTTCGCCTCACAACATAGTCTATGACTCTCTCAGGGTCCAGATGTGCGACTGTGCCAAATTTTGTGGCTGTAGCTGCGACGGTGCGGATGCCAATCCCGGACATACACATACACACACACACATACATACCCACATTGAGCTTTAAATATTATATATATATATATATATATATATACACACGAGTGATTGCGTGCCCTTCGGGCACGCGCTAGGACTACGAACCACGCAACAGACTGACCTCGCAATGGGGTGTAACCACGCACCAGACTGGCATATGTGAAGACTAACAGCAAACATAAATACCTAGTGTACCTCTCTTGCCACTCCTACCTTATGTATGAAAAAGCTCTGTCGTTAATATTGTTCAGTAGAGCTATTCGATAGCACCCTCCATGAAGAAAGTGCATGGGTAGAGCTATCCCATAACTCTATTCCTAAAGGAAATAAACAGGTAGTGCTATCCCTCAATGTTCCTGAGCGTAAGCTATTTCACATGGTTGAGGGCACTTGGGATCTGCCCCCAAGGCCCTGTCCATGCCCAATGTTTGGTCCGTAGACCTCGGCTAGGAGTTAGTCCTGCTTTTGTGTACAAAATTTTTGTGCTTTTACAATTGTTAAAAATGTTAATAAAAGACTTCTTTGTAAACACAGTTGACAGTAAACTATTTGGCAACGTTAGGAATAAGTTTACCTTGCTTCTGGGTCTGAAATATTTTGACCCTTATTTGTTGACTTTTCTTTCCCATGGAGAAAGCCACATATAACTGCCTGGGAGAAAACACTGGGAGAGGCAAATAAATTCCTACAATATCCAAGGACTGTTCCTGAGATTTATTGATAGAAAAATCTTAATAAAATACTTCTTTGTACACACAGTTGACAGTAAACCATTTGGCAACGTTAGGAATAAGTTTACCTCACTTCTGGGTCTCAAATATTTTGACCCTTATTTGTTGGCTTTTCATTCCTCTGGAGAAAGTCATATATAACTGCCCGTGTGAAAATACTGGGAGAGGCAAATAAATTCCTACAATATCCAAGGACTGTCTCTGAGATTTATTGATTGTCATTGCAAAAGCCAACAAGACAGGAAACTGACGCCGTCGCATCTGGCCTGGCAAGTTTTTATCTTTGGAAATCAGGTCAATTCTTGGAATAAGAACTGTCTGACCCTTTGCTTTTCCATTTAAAGCAACGTCATGAATAATGTTTGCTTTTAAGCTTTTCACCTGAAGCCTTGTGCCATTACAAAGGCCACACTTTCTGTTAAGATTACGCAGGAGCATAATTACAGCTCCTGGTTTCAACTTTAGTTCATGAGGAGGCGTCCCAGTGGGATTTAAAGAGTTAAGAAACTCTACAGGGTAATCTGTGAGAATCACACCCTCCTCATCCGCAATTGTGTCAACGTGGCGATATGTTGAGTGTTCACCTTAAACTCGACTAAGAATTTTGTCGTTCAAGGCGTGAACTTCATCATTCAATGGCGTAAGAATTACTTTATTGGCAATTGCTTCTATCGTTGCATCGGTAATCTCAATTGAGTTGCCAAAATAGCTGTAATTAAATCACCCTCTTCAATGAAAGAATTTGGGATTTCAGTTGTGTCTTCTGGTAGACCATATACATTTGACAACTCTCCATTGCCAAGTTTGAGTAATCATGAGTTGTACTCAACCGTCGTGAAATGTTCTCATATTGTGATGTAACTGGAACCGTGAAATCTGATTCCAGGATTTTGAGTATTTAATGGTAGACTGTACAATGTGGGATGCAATGGAGCAGTTCTGTGGTAAATTTGTCCAGGAATTCGGCTCTCATTGATGACAAAACAAGAGAGCTATTGTATTGCCTTATATTAGCTGATAAGTTATTGGAGTGCTGATGCTCTCCTTTCATCAACTTGACTAATTCATCATCCACACGAATGATACATAATTGGATGCGCCCTCTCTTGCAGCAGGAAGGGAATGTTTTGTCCTGCACCATATCATCTTTGAAATTTTTAGATTGGCAAAACTGACATCGAAATGTCAGTTCACCAGCATAGTGTCTCATCAATTTGATTAAGAAGCCCTCTAGCGGCAAATGTAACTTGCCGTCGAGTCTTGCATTTTGGACACGTCTTCTATCTTGTTCTCGTCTTTGTGAAATTTGGGTATCACTTTATGCATTGCATGATGCTCATTGTCGTGCAGCATTAGATGTTCTACGTGATTCAGTTGCTTCATTTGTTTCTCTTGCTCTGTCCACCCTCTGTCAGGCTGCATCAGCAGTTCTTCAACAATTTAGTTTGTCTTCTGTTTCATAAAGACGCAGGTTACGCATCCGTATATGCGATTCGCTTCTCTACATGCAGCAGCGCGATCAATTTGATCCATCTTTGCAATGTTGCTTCACACTGTTGCCTGAGTGTTGTCTCCCAATGTTGCCTCACAATGTTGTCTCACAGTGTTGCCTCACAATGTTGCCTCACAGTGTTGCCTCACAGGCTAACGTTCAAAAAAGGCTTATGCCTTAACTCATCCCCAGGGAGAGCTCCTCTCCTTATTAGATACGTCACATACTTCCTATACAGGGCTTTACACTACTTAGGTATCCATGATTATGTGGCGCCCCTGAGGGCTCAGTCGCCACAGAGGTACTGCACCTCCTCCTGAGGTGTGGTACCCCACTATCCAGGTAGGGTGGAGACAGCTGACCACACTCCAACACCTGCACCCAGCACAGACACTTTAGAATAGCAGAGCACCCTTTGTGGCTCCCTGCTTGGAACACGAAGAGTGCTGGGAAGTGGGTGGAGGTTAGATTGCACAAGAGAGCAGAAGAATGTTAGGAAGTGGTCAGTTGGTGAGAGAAGATCCCCAGAGAGGGATGGAGTGAAAGCAAGTGCTGCAGCAGACTTTGGTGACCTGGAGTTGCTGGCACGGGAAAGAGCAAGAGAAAGCCTGATTCTTCTGAAGGAAGAGAGATTAGTACGGGACGTAAGGAGAAGAAAACTAAGGACCAGCGTGAGAGCAGAGCCCTTCCTTGAGTTTAAGGCGCATGGTCCGGAGTCAGGTCTCAGAGGTTGTATGGATACTCATTATTATAATTATTATTTATTTATATAGCACCATTGATTCCATGGTTCAGTACATGAGAAGGGGTTACATACAAATTACAGATATCACTTACAGTTAGAGATGAGCGACTTTGCCTTTTTTCGGCTCGAGTCGAGTTTCATGAAACCCGACTTTCGCAAAAGTCGGGTCGAACGAAATCGACCGACTATAAGGAAAAGTCGGAGGCCGACTGAAACACGAAACCCAATGCAAGTCAATGGGGAAGCAAAGTCGGCAGGGAGTAGAGGACAGTAAACACACCTACAGTGCCCATTTCAATGCCCAAAAAAATCAATTCTTATAACTGAAGCTTGTCAACCTTAATTTACTTCCTAATAATAGTTACGCATTGAAAACTGGGGGTTATTTGGCTAAAGTTGTGGGGGGGGTTGGGCTGGCTCCAGGTTTTCATGTGTCCTGGGCCAAAGAGTGTCAGTGCGCCCCTTTAACACATACCACAACTCATGATGCTCCGATGCGCCACAGAAATATAGGTATAGTACAATGACACATACTTCACTGCTTACATGACATGACTGATCTATTTTAAATTGTACAATAGCTCAAAAACAGGACCGTATATTACTCCATACAGTGTTATGGCCACCACATTGTGCGCCATACAGAATAATGAGCCCCATATATTTCTCCATACCAAATAATTGGTCACATATATTATTCCATACAGCATCTGATGAGCTCCACATAATGCTCCATATATAATGGGCCCCATTTGCAATGCTCCAGTGTATAATGTGCCCCTTAGATGCGGCTCCAGTGTCTGATCTGCCCCATTTACATTGCTCCAGAACATGATGGGCCTCATGGATTCATGGATGATGCTCCAGTGTCTGATGGGCTCCAATAATGCTCCATATCTAATGGGCACCATTTTTAATGCTCCAGTGTATAATGTGCCCCTTAGATGCTGCTCCAGTGTCTGATCTGCCCCATTTACATTGCTCCAGTACATCATTGGCCTCATGAATGATGCTCCAGTGTATGATGGGCTCTAATATTGCTCCATATATAATGGGCCACATTTGTAATGCTCCAGTGTATGATGTGCCCCTTAGATGCTGCTCCAGTGTCTGATCTGCCCCATTTACATTGCTCCAGTACATGATGGGCCTCATGGATGATGCTTCAGTGTATGATGGGCTCTAATAATGATCCATATTTAATGGGCCACATTTGTAATGCTCCAGTGTATAATGTGCCCCTTAGATGCTGCTCCAGTGTCTGATCTGCCCCAATTACATTGCTCCAGTACATGATGGGCCTCATGGATTCATGGATGATGCTCCAGTGTCTGATGGGCTCCAATAATGCTCCATATCTAATGGGCACCATTTGTAATGCTCCAGTGTATAATGTGCCCCTTAGATGCTGCTCCAGTGTCTGATCTGTCCCATTTACATTGCTCCAGTGCATCATGGGCCTCATGGATGATGCTCCAGTGTATCATGGGCTCTAATAATGCTACATATATAATGGGCCCCATTTGTAATGCTCCTGTGTATAATGTGCCCCTTAGATGCTGCTCCAGTGTGTGATCTGCCCCATTTACATTGCTCCAGTACATCGTGGGCCTCATTTTTGATGCTCCAGTGTATCATGGGCTCTAATAATGCTCCATATATAATGGGCCCCATTTCTAATGCTCCATTGTATAATGTGCCCCTTAGATGCTGCTCCAGTGTCTGATCTTCCCCATTTACATTGCTACAGTACATGATGGGCCTCATGGATGATGCTCCAGTGTATGATGGGCTCTAATAATGCTCCATATATAATGGGCCCCATTTGTAATGCTCCAGTGTATAATGTGCCCCTTACATGCTGCTCCAGTGTCTGATCTTCCCCATTTACATTGCTTCAGTACATGATGGGCCTCATGGATGATGCTCCAGTGTATGATGGGCTCTAATAATGCTCCATATATAATGGGCCACATTTGTTATGCTCCATTGTATAGTATGCCCCTTAGATGATGCTCCAGTGTGTGATCTGCTCCATTTACATTGCTCCAGTACATGATGGGCCCTATTTTTAATCAACCCAGGCATGGTATGTGAAAAGAGCTCCATGGAGTAATCTGATGTGTGTGCTTCCACATCCTTCACTTTTGGTGTGGGTGAAGGACACAAGGAAAGGGGTTGCTCCTGACCAGAAGCCTGCAGTTACGACTCAGTGCTTGCATTTTTTACAACTTCAAAATAGGAGGCAATAGAGCTGGAGGCTGTTTCAGCAATGTAAGCCACAAACAGTTCCTGATACTCCGGCTTAAAAAGCAGTCTACCTACTCCCAGAAAAGGGAGCCTTACAGGCCTTCCAGAGCTACACCATGAAGCTGGCTCAACACCTCCTGCCTTAGCTGCTATTGAGTTTTTGGCACTACCAGCAGATGCACCACCACCACCAACAG
This sequence comes from Dendrobates tinctorius, assembly GCF_039654945.1. Lineage (NCBI taxonomy): Eukaryota > Metazoa > Chordata > Amphibia > Anura > Dendrobatidae > Dendrobates > Dendrobates tinctorius. The sequence goes on from NW_027361704.1 coordinate 30,753,499, forward strand.
TACCAGGTGGCCCTCCACGCCCACATCCGCGTCCTCTTCCACCATACTTCCTCATGTTTTTGAAAATGGACCCAAAATACCAGCAAATATATGGTACTGGATCATAAGCGTACAGCTCTATACAGTCTATGGATAACAGTAAATCTCCGTACATATTTCATGAGGCATACACAGACGCTCACAGGCTCAGTATGGATTACTCAATAAAATAACAAGTTGAAAAAGGGTACAGTATCACCAGATAAAAGGTATATATAGTATAGTGTAAACATTCTGATTCTCCGTATACATTTCAGGAGGCAAACACAAACGCTCTCAGGCCCAGTATGGATTACACAAGAACATGAAAAGCTGTAAATGGGTTATGTAACAAAAGTGTACAGCTGTATACAGTGTTGAAGTAATCTTAAAGTTCCAAATATATTGCCGGAGTAACAGACAGACATTTACAGGCTCATTATGGATTACATCGGAATCTAAATAGCTAAAAAGGTTACTGTATCAGAAGCGTACTGCTGTATACAGTGTTGTTCAAATTGAAAATATCAGTATATATTTCCGTAGTCACCCTCAGACGCTCACTCAGCTTGGTTTTGACCATAATAAAAAATGTTGTAAAAAAAGTTCCTGGATAACAAGATAGCAAGTATATATTTTTTAGGGGACAATTGAAATCTCCGTATAAATAGTCCCATAGTCACTCCCCCCTCACAGTTGGTTATCCTACAGATGATACCTTAATACAAATTTTTGAAGCAAGGTACTATATCAGCACATACCAGGTGTGTCCAGTCTAGAGTTAAATTTCCGTCTGTACTTCCGGAGTCAGACACAGACACTCACAGGCTCACTATGTATTACACCAAAATTTAAAAAGTAGAAAAAGGGAAAGGTATTCATAGCGTACATCACTATTCAGTGTTGTGGTACTTTTAAATCTTCATATACATTTCAATCTCAGTAAGCCAGTCAAGAATCTCCGCTACTGAAAACTACATAGATACAAGTATAGACGCAAAGTCGAGTGTTAGCAGAAATTTTGGAATTATTCATCGCGGGGAAACCTCCCGGTATTTGTTATAATAATTGTAATAAAGTTCTTTCTTTTATGTGCATGTGTATATATATATACTGTATATACATATGTGTATGTGTGTGAGTATATATATATACACAGTATAAACATGATTGTACTTATGCCATTATTATGCCTAGTCACTCTTTTCAGCTGATGTAATGTTGTGAGTTCATTTTCTGGTCCACCAGTTGTGAGCTCTACTGCCAGGCTCCCTCTGGTGGTAACAGGAGGTAGTGAGGCTGATTTAGTCATTAGAGATCTTCCACCTGATAATGAGCTAACTGCCCCAGAGCAGACCCCAAAGCAATAGGCAGCCCCCAACATATAATGACGGTGAAGCAAGATGAAAACACTAACACAGATAGAAAGATGGGTTGAGCAAATGATGGGGCCCAAGCTAACTACATAGGACAGGATAGGAAAGCTGCTGTCTGCCATCCGCAAAAACCCTATGAAAATGAGCCAACCGACTGATAGGAAAAACAGGCCCTGAAGTCGCTAGACTTCAAAAGACTATATCAGCACTCAGGTATATTCTGAAGACAGAGCAAAAGATCAACAGATCAGAGACAAAAATGGAATTCAGCTCACCCCCGGCCGGGGATGACAGAACTCCCAAAAAACAAGGCAAAACAAAAACAAAACTGAAAAGTACAAAGCAGAGCAGAAAAACTTAGCTATGAGATGCAGGAATCAAACTGCTCTCCAAGAATCCAGCAGGAAAATCACCAGCCAGGAAGAAGGGCGTTGGCAGCCTTATATCCAGTCCTCAATTCCAGCCACCCAGTCATCATCTAGCTTCCCATGTGTTTGGTAATCAGCCTCACTACCTTCCTTCACTAGAGGAGGGAGTTCACCAGACCTCAATGGTGAAGGGAAAAATGAACTCACAACAGATGTCGATTGGACCTCAGGAATCTCAGACTGGATTTAAGACAGCTGACTCCCTATTCTGGTGCTGGTGATTCCTTCTGGCTTGTCAGGTCTTGGTTTTCAGCTCTGTTCCATTCGTCTAAAGCTAAGTTTTTCTGCTAATGTTCACACTTGATTTTGTTGGTCTATTCAGTTTTTTTGTGTGGTAAGCCAGCCTTGGCTGGGGCTGTGCTGAATTTCCACTCTTATTTACCTGTATTTGCCAATTTGCTTTTTGTCCCTAATTAGATTGGACTCTTTTTGCTCTGTCTCAGAATATTTCAGAGTGCTGATATAGTGGGAGAAGTCTAGTCAGGGTTAATTTTGCTATCAGAAGTGTTGGACATTATTTTTGTAGGGTTTTTTGCAGATTGCAGACAGTGTCTTTCCTTTCCTATCCTTTCTAGTTAGTTTGGGCCCCATCGTTTGCGCAGCCTATTTTCCTGCCTGTGTTTGTGCTTTCATCTTGTTTCACTATCAATACATGTGTGGGGGCTGTCTTTCCTTTGGGGTCTGCTCTGGGGCAGTTAGTTTTCCCCTTTTCTTGCTTCAGGCTTATGTAGTTCTCCGGCTTTGACGAAGCGTCTAGGATCATCGTAGGTACGCTGCACGGCTGCTGCTAGTTGTGTGGATAGGATCAGGGATCTGCAATCTGCATAGTTACCAATAGAGTTGAGCGACATTACCTTTTTTTGGGTCGAGTCGGGTTTCATGAAACCTGACTTTCGCAAAAGTCGGGTCGAACGAAATCAGCCGATTTTTGTGAAAAGTCGAAGGCCGACTGAAACACGAATCCCAATGCAAGTCAATGGGGAAGCAAAGTCGGCAGGGAGTGGAGGCCAGGAAACACACCTACAGTGCCCTTTTGAATGCCAAAAACATCAAATCTTATTACTGAAGCTTTTCAACCTTAATTTACTTCATAATACTAGTTACGCACTGAAAAATGGGGGTTATTTGGCTAAATTTGTGGGGGGGGGTAGGGCTGGCTCCCGGTTTTCATGTGCCCTGGGCCAAAGAGCACCCCTTTAACACATACCCCACAACTCATGATGCTCCGATACGGCAGAGAAATAGCGGTATAGTACAATGAAAAATACTTCACTTTTTACATCTCATGACTGATATCCATTTTAAATTCTCCAATAGCTCCAAAAATGGAGAGTATCTTACTCCATACAGTATTATGGCCACTGCATAGTGCGCTATACAGAGTAAAGAGGCCCATATATTTCACCATACAGAATCATTGGTCCCATATAATGTTTGAAACAGTATATGATGTGCACATAATGCTACAGTATATGTTGGTCCACATGGATGAAGCTGCACTGTCTTATGGGCCCAAATAATGCTCTATATATAATGGGCCCCATTTCTAATGCTCTAGTGTATAATGGGCCCTGTAAATGCTGCTCCAGTGTCTGATGTCCACCTTTGGAATGCTCCAGTGTATGGTGGGCCCCATATATCATTCTCCAGAGTATAGTGCTCCCCAAAAATTGCTGTCCCAACATTGATAACAATTAAATAAGTCTCCTCAAATAAGTTTCCTCACTAGGGAATCCCTGTACTAGTCTGGGCATACAGACGTGATGTCATTGCGCTCTCTGATCAGAATATCACTGTCAGGAAACGCGGAAGACGTCATGGAGGTGGAGAAGGGAGAGGTAAGTATTTCAACTTTGCAAGTGCTGTGATCCAGAGGAAGCAAGGGGGGCCCACTCGTTGGCGACGGCACTGGCACAGGGCCCCTCATAGTATGGCGGTGTGTCTGACGGCGGGTGGACCGAACCTGCACTTTCAGCTGCACCTTCCTTTTTGTCACCGTGTAAGGTGGCACAGTATATGGGAAGGATAACCTGAGTTTCATCTGGGTCACATTCAGGCTGTGTAGAGTGCAAGGGGAATGTAGTAGTCTGGGTCAATGTACCAGCAGAATCATCTAGCAGTGGCTGGTCCTCAGTGCACTTGTGGCGCCCCCAGGAGTACGGTCGCCACAGTGGCATTACCTTCCTCCTAGGGAGTGTGATGTCATGCTTGGGAGCAACGAAGGATCTCTCTAGCAGTTAAACCAACACACAACATATTTCCCACTCCAGGCAAGCAGGGAGACCTCTGAACCTGACTGCTGAGGAGCTGCTGTCTGTGGTCGGGAGGAGGTAAGTTAGGGCAGTCTGTGAAGGGAAGGGGAAGTGTGTGGACATGAGAAGGGGAGCTGGAGGATGAGCAGAGTTAAGACTCACTCCTAGCTTGAGCGCATGGTCCGGATTCCGGTCTCCGAGTTTGTAGGGACAGTGACGTTCCTGCAGCAGAAACCGGAGGAAGTAGCAGCTGTAAATGCTCTGTACCCAACGAAGGCTCGGAGGCCCCAGCAGCGACGTGTGGGAGCCAGAAGGAAAAGGCTACGGCTGCCTGCCATACAAGAATGTTCCAAGAGAGAGTCAACAGGGGGAACTTCATTGAACTCAGCACTGCGAGTACCTCAGAAAAGCGCTAGAACGGAGGCCACACTACCTATCTGCAGAGAGAGAATTCCAAATTGGCTTCCAGGCTGACCAACTCATTCTCTATCTGTACTCTTGGTCCTGGACGGCACTTACCAAGTACAGGTAAAGGAACTGCACAACTGTGTCTGTCCTCTTTCTCCTGCGCCTGCCGCATTGTTCTGCTACATCCTGCACTGCACACCATCTACCAACTCTTTCATGTGCCCTGCGACAATGGCCATACCTGTGCAGGGCTTCTACATCTTAGCTGCACCACAACTTATGTCCCAGAGAAGCGCCACTGCAGCGCTGGTCAATCTACTCAGAAACCACAGGTGGCGTCACGTATCATTCACCTATAAACGTAATTCACCCCTTTGCATGAATGCCCAGGGCCACGGGACGGGTCACCACCACTGTGACACATCCCAGGGAGACACCATCCCGGTACCGATTAACCCCACTGCCCTGCCTGGCCACCCACACTCCATGTCAGATTCATCTTGGACAGGGGAATTCACGATTTGACTTGATAACCCATGCATGGTATGATAGAAAGAGCTACATGGACTAATGTGAAGTGTGGCCTGCTGCATCATTCACTTTGGGTGGGGGTGCAGGACACAAGGAAAGGGGTTCTTCCTGACCAGGAGCCAGCACTTGACGACTCAGTTCTTGCATTTTTTGAAACTTCAGAAGAGGAGGGCATATTTGCTGGAGTCTATTTCGGCAATGTAAGCCCAAACCATTTCCTCATGCTCCGGCTTTAAAAACGGTTAACCTACTCCCAGAAAAGGTAGCCTTCCAGGCGTTCCGTAGACCGACCATGACGCAGGCTCAACACCTCCTGCCTTAGCTGCTATTGTGCTTTTGCCACTACCAGCAGATGCACCACCACCATCAGCACCAGCTGGCCCCCCCACGCCCAAGTCCGCGGCCTCTTCCACCAAACTTCCAAATTTAGCACAAAATAGACACAAAATAACATCACATATATGGTACTGTATCAGAAGCATACAGCTCTATTCAGTCAAAGGATAATTGTCAATCTCCATATATATTCCATCAGTCACACAGAGACACTCCCAGGCTCAGTATGGATTAGACAAGAATATAAAAAGTAGACAAAGTGTACAGTATCATCAGATAGCAGGTATATATAGCATAGTTTAAACATTAGCAATGTACGTCTATATATCATGAGTAGTGTTGAGCCACCCCGCTAGTGTTTTGGTTCGTCGCACAGGAGGCAAGTTCGTCAAATGTTCGCACAGCCGCTCAACCATGTGCAGGGTGGAGTTCCACCTTGTTGCAACGTCGATAATTAGGCGGAGCTTGGGAAGGTGGAGCAATCGCTGCAGCTTCTGCATACAACTGGAGTGTACCTGCGACTGGCGGATGTGCGAGCACAGTCTTCGAACCTTAAGGAGCAGGCCTGTTAAATCCAGATAATTAGTGAGGAAGCATTGCACCACCAGGTTCAAGGTGTGAGCCAAGCAAGGTATGTGTCTGAGTTTTGAAAGGGCTATGGCTGCCACAAAATTCTGGCCGTTATCACTAACTATCTTGCCTGCCTCAAGATGTAGACTGCCCAGCCATGACTCAGTTTGTCGCTGAAAGTAGTCGGCCAGTACCTCTGCGGTGTGTCTGTCGCCCAAACACATCATCTGCAACACAGCCTGCTGACGCTTTCCACTAGCTGATCGATAGGGGGACACCTCGTTTGCAACACTGTCAACTGCGGATGCAGTGCTCGTGCGACTGCTCTCTGTGGACCAGCTTTTTCTTCTGGAGGAGGAGGAGGGTCGAACGCCTACAGCCAACTGTTTCCTATACCGTGGGCTAGGCAGCACTGTGCCACCACCGCTGAACCTGTGGACCCTGCATCCACCACATTAACCTAGTACGCAGTGATGGACACGTAACGGCCCTGGCCATGCCTACTGGACCATGCATCAGTTGTGAGGTGCACCTTTCCACTCACTGATAGCTTGAGTGCATGGACAATGCGGTCTTTCACATGAAGGTGGAGGGCTGGGATGGCTTTGCGAGAAGTGGCAACTGGGTAGTTCATAACGTGGAACTGCGTAGGCCATTAGTTCGAGGAAAGCTGCGCTTTCAACCAACCGATAGGGCATCATCTCTAACGAGATTATTTTGGCAATGTGGGTGTTCAAAGCCAGTGTACGCGGATGAGAGGATGAGTACTTTTTTGTCCTACTCATAGTCTCTGGTAGGGTGAGCTGGACTTGAGAGCTGGATATGGTGGAAGTAGCGGTGGACATGGGGGACTGAGAGAGGGTTGATGATGGTGATGTAGTTGGTGTTCTTTCTGATGGCCTAGATTCAGTCTTTTGTTGCAATAACAGCGTGATTCCCTGAATGATTTGCCCTTGCGACGACAACTCAACATTTGCTGCTGGTGGTGTGCTAACCGGTGGACTTACAGTGGGGGAAACAATGTTGCGTTGCTGACTACCTTCTTTGGGAGCAGTAGCACATGTGGTACGTGAGTTTTGGTAGTCCATTCACGCTTGAAAGTGCATGGTGGTTAAATGTCTTAGCATGCAACTGGTATTCAAATTTCTCAGATTTTTCCCTCGGCTAAAGGTCTTTGCGCACTTCTTACAGATTACCTTTGCCTGATCATTAGGATTTTGTTCAAAAAAGTGCCACACTGCACTCTTCCTACTAGGGAAGACAGTTTGAGGCCTTGCACGCTGTGATTTTTTGACCATCTGGTCAAGCTGTCCTGCAATTTTTTGGGTTTTTGTAACCCGTTTTTGGACTCCTCCGGGCCTGCCAGATAACAACTGTTGCGATGTCGATGCCCGCTGCGGATGCTCCTCCTCCTCTTCTGAGCTATTGGCAGCGGCACACTCTACCCCCAATGGATGCCAATCTGGGTCAACAACTGGGTCATCCATCACCTCCTCTTCAATGTCATGTGCACCTTCCTCTGTGTCACCGTGTATGGTGGTATAGTATGCGGGAGGGGGCAACTGAGTTTCATCAGGGTCAGATTCTGGCTCAGTACACTGCGAGGACAATGTAGTGCTCTGAGTGAATGTACCAGCAGATAAATCTAGCAGTGGCTGTGCATCAGTGCACTCCATGTCAGATTCATCTTGGCCTAGGTAATTCACGATTTGCCTTGCTAACCCAGGCATGGTATGTGAAAACAGCTCCATGGAGTAATCTGTAGTGTGGCCTACCGCATCCTTCAATTCTGGTAGGGGTGAAGGACACAAGGAAAGGTGTGGTTCATGACCATGAGCCTCCAATCATGACTCAGTGCTTTTACTTTTTAAAACTTCAGAAGAGGAGGCGATAGAGCTGGAGGCTGAGTCAGCAATGTAAGCCTAAACTTGTTCTTGAAGCTCCGGGTTTAGAAGCGGTTTACCTACTCCCAGAAAAGGGAGCCTTCGAGGCCTTGTGGAGCCAGACGATGACGTAGCCTCAACATCTCCAGTATTACATGCTATTTTGCTTTTGCCATTACCAGCAGATCCACCACCAACACCAACACCAATACCATCATTACCAGCTGCCCACCCCCGCCCACTTCCACGGACTCTTCACCATACTTCCTCATTTTTTGGAAAAATTTACCCAAATTTACACCAACTCTCTGGTACTGTAAAACAAGGTACAAGGTGTATATAGTACTGGGGAGAATTGGAATGTCTCTACACTTCAGGACACAGTGGGATTCAGTCAGGCCTTGTTTATTTAACACCGCAATATGACAGGCAGATTCTCTATGCTGTTAGAAGGGTGTATAGAAGACTGTGTAGAATTGGAATGTCTCTACACTTCAGGACACTGTGGGATTCAGTCAGGCCCTGTTTATTTAACACCGCAACATGACAGGCAGATTCTCTATGCTGTTAGAAGGGTGTATAGAGGAAAATGGAGAATTGGAATGTCTCTACACTTCAGGACACTGTAGGATTCAGTCAGGCCCTGTTTATTTAACACCGCAAAATGACAGGCAGATTCTCTATGCTGTATGCTGTTAGAAAGGTGTATAGAGGACTGTGTAGAATTGGAATGTCTCTACACTTCAGGACACTGTGGGATTCAGTCAGGCCCTGTTTATTTAACACCCAACATGACAGGCAGATTCTCTATGCTGTTAGAAGGGTGTATAGAGGAAAATGGAGAATTGGAATGTCTCTACACTTCAGGACACTGTAGGATTCAGTCAGGCCCTGTTTATTTAACACCGCAAAATGACAGGCAGATTCTCTATGCTGTAAGCTGTTAGAAAGGTGTATAGAGGACTGTGTAGAATTGGAATGTCTCTACACTTCAGGACACTGTGGGATTCAGTCAGGCCCTGTTTATTTAACACCGCAATATGACAGGCAGATTCTCTATGCTGTTAGAAAGGTGTATAGAGGACTGTGTAGAATTGGAATGTCTCTACACTTCAGGACACAGTGGGATTCAGTCAGGCCCTGTTTATTTAACACCGCAATACGACAGGCAGATTCTCTATGCTGTTAGAAGGGTGTATATAGGACTGTTTAGAACTGGAATGTCTCTACACTTCAGGACACTGTGGGATTCAGTGAGGCCCTGTTTATTAAACACCGCAATATGACAGGCAGATTCTCTATGCTGTTAGAAGGGTGTATAGAGGACTGTGTAGAATTGGAATGTCTCTACACTTCAGGACACTGGGGGATTCAGTCAGGCCCTGTTTATTTAACACCGCAATATGACATGCAGATTCTCTATGCTGTTAGAAGGGTGTATAGAGGACTGTGGAGAATTGGAATATCTCTACACTTCAGGAGACTGTGGGATTCAGTCAGGCCCTGTTTATTTAACACCGCCATAAGACAGGCAGATTCTCTATGCTGTTAGAAGGGTGTATAGAGGACTGTGTAGAATTGGAATGTCTCTACACTTCACGACACTATGGGATTCAGTCAGGCCCTGTTTATTTAACACCGCAATATGACATGCAGATTCTCTATGCTGTTAGAAGGGTGTATAGAGGACTGTGGAGAATTGGAATGTCTCCACACTTCAGGAGACTGTGGGATTCAGTCAGGCCCTGTTTATTTAACACCGCAATATGACAGGCAGATTCTCTATGCTGTTAGAAGGGTGTATAGAGGACTGTGTAGAATTGGAATGTCTCTACACTTCAGGACACTGGGGGATTCAGTCAGGCCCTGTTTATTTAACACCGCAATATGACATGCAGATTCTCTATGCTGTTAGAAGGGTGTATAGAGGACTGTGGAGAATTGGAATATCTCTACACTTCAGGAGACTGTGGGATTCAGTCAGGCCCTGTTTATTTAACACCGCCATAAGACAGGCAGATTCTCTATGCTGTTAGAAGGGTGTATAGAGGACTGTGTAGAATTGGAATGTCTCTACACTTCACGACACTATGGGATTCAGTCAGGCCCTGTTTATTTAACACCGCAATATGACAGGCAGATTCTCTATGCTGTTAGAAGGGTGTATAGAGGACTGTGGAGAATTGGAATGTCTCAACACTTCAGGACACTGTGGGATTCAGTCAGGCCCTGTTTATTTAACACTGCAATATGACAGGCAGATTCTCTATGCTGTTAGAAGGGTGTATAGAGGACTGTGGAGAATTGGAATGTCTCTACACTTCAGGAGACTGTGGGATTCAGTCAGGCCCTGTTTATTTAACACCGCAATATGACAGGCAGATTCTCTATGCTGTTAGAAGGGTATATAGAGGACTGTGTAGAATTGGAATGTCTCTACACTTCAGGACACTGTGGGATTCAGTCAGGCCCTGTTTATTTAACACCGCAATATGACAGGCAGATTCTCTATGCTGTTAGAAGGGTGTATAGAGGACTGTGGAGAATTGGAATGTCTCTACACTTCAGGACACTGTGGGATTCAGTCAGGCCCTGTTTATTTAACACCACAATATGACAGGCAGATTCTCTATGCTGTTAGAAGGGTATATAGAGGACTGTGTAGAATTGGAATGGCTCTACACTTCAGGACACTGTGGGATTAAGTCAGGCTCTGTTTATTTAACACCGCAATGTGACCGGCAGAAATTGCCTAGTGTATGACAAACTACAAGGTGTATATGGAATTGGGCAGAACTGGAATCTCCCTACAGTGTAGATCTGTAAGAACAGAACATCTCCTCGACTTATCCTTACAGAGTCACACACAGATAGCTTCACTGTGGCCGTGATAACAGCCGTTACACGATACTGAGAGAGGAGCGTACACCGCTGTACAGTGTATGTAAAATTGTCAAGCTCCGTGCTTTAGTATACGGACTGACACACACTGTCTCTCTATAGTTTTGAATGTAATCAAACAGCAAATATACTAAACTGTTTGAAAACCAGACAAAACTATAAGGTGGAGGTCTGTAAGAACGGAACAACTCCTCGACTTATCCTTACAAAGTCACACACAGATAGCTTCACTGTGGCCGTGATAACAGCCGTTACTCGATACTGAGAGAGGAGTGTGCACGTACACCGCTGTCCAGTGCATGTAAAGTTGTCAAGCTCCGTGTTTTAGTATACAGACTGACACACGCTGTCTCTCTATAGTTTTGAATGTAATCAAACAGCAAATATACTAAACTGTTTGAAAACCAGACAAAACTATAAGGTGGAGGTCTGTAAGAATGGAACAACTCCTCGACTTATCGTTACAGAGTCACACACAGATAGCTTCACTGTGGCCATGATGACAGCCATTACACGGTACTGAGAGAGGAGCGTACACCGCTGTACGATGTGTGAAAAATGAACGATCAGTAACTCACAAGGACAAAACAATAAAATCTGGATTGCTTTGAAAAAATCAGTTTGCTCAGCAGTGGGCACACAGCAATGCAGCTACCAGGTAGCCTTAAAAGGCAGCCTAATAACCAACAGAGCTGATGCACCAAAATATAGCCTCCCCTTGCACTGCACACTAACTGGTGTGTTGTACAGGCAAAATCGCTAACAGCAGAATCAGTTTTTGGTATCTTCTTCCCTGCCTAACACTCTCCCTACAGAATCAGCAGCAGCTCTCCCTATTCTGAGATCAGCATGAGAAACATGGCGGTCGGCGTCCCCGCCCTTTTATACCTCCTGTGACTCCCCACAAAGCAAGCCAATCACTTGCATGCCCTTCTCCAAGATGGTGGTGACCGCTGCCTATGTCATCACGTTTCCCACAGTGTCCGTTCTTCCTGATTGGCTGCAAAAAGGGCGCTCAAGCATGTTTTGAAACGCGACTGTGGCGCTAAAGTCGCCGACCTCATGGCCGACCTCACGCTAAGGTCGGGTATCGTTTCATGAAACCCGACTTTGGCGAAAGTCGGCGACTTTTCAATTTTTTCGACCCGTTTCGCTCAACTCTAGTTACCAACCTCTCTGGTTTTCTGTGACTTAGCTTGTTTTGTTTTTTTTCTCCTCGGTGACCCATTCATAACAATGTAATATTAAGACATGGGTGTAGTGCTTGGTTTGCAAACCTTATCTAACGTACAAAATAAAATGTCATACCTCTGCTTCTCTGGTAATGTAGATAAGGATTGCTAACAGCCAAGCATATTCCAAATGTATGTACGAAGTATGTTTCAACGCCCTCCTCTTTTATTATTTAAACTCTAAGAATATGTATTGTGGCAGACAGAGGACGGCCCACAGCTAGAGTTGAGCGAAACGGGTCGAAAAATTTCAAAAGTTGCCGACTTTTGGTAAAGTCGGGTTTCATGAAATGAAACCCGACCCTAGGGTGAGGTTGGCCACGAGCTCGGCGACTTTAGTGCCAAAGTCGCGTTTCAAAAGTTTGTTTTCCGCCCATTTTCAGCCAATCAGGATCCACGGACACTGTGGGCAACGTGATGACATAGGCAGGGGTCACCACCATCTTTGAGAAGGGCATGCAAGTGATTGGCTTGCTTTGGGGGGCGTCACAGGGGGTATAAAAGGGCGTGCACGCCGACCGCCATGTTACTCATGCTTATCTCAGAATAGGGAGAGCTGCTGCTGCTGCTGATTCTGTAGGGAGAGCGTTAGGCAGGGAAGAAGACACCAAAAACTGATTCTGCTGCTAGCGATTTTGCCTGTACAACACACCAGTCACTGTGTGCGCAGTGCAAGTGGAGGCTATATTTTGCTGGATCAGCTGTGTTGGTTGTTAGGCTGCCTTATAAGGCTTCCCGATAGCTGCATTGCTGTTTTCCCACTGCTCTGCAAACTGCTTTTTTAAAAGCAATCCAAATTTTTTTTTTGTCCTGGTGAGGTACTGAGCGTGTATTTTTTCACACCATACAGCGGTGCACGCTCCTCTCTCAGTACCTTGTAACGGCTGTTGTCACGGCCACAGCGAAGCTATCTGTCTGTCACTCTGTAAGAATAAGTCGAGGACATGTTCCGTTCTTACAGACCTACACCTTCTAGTTTTGTCTGCTTTTCAAACAGTTAAGTATATTTGCTGTTTGATCACATTCAAAACTATAGAGAGACAGCGTGTGTCAGTCCGTATACTTAAAAAACACGGAGCTTGACAATTTTATGGACACCGGACAGCTGTGTACGTGCACGCTCCTCTCTCAGTACCGTGTAACGGCTGTTATCACGGCCACAGCGAAGCTATCTGTGTGTCACTCTGTAAGAATAAGTCGAGGACATGTTCCGTTCTTACAGACCTACACCTTCTAGTTTTGTCTGCTTTTCAAACATTTAAGTATATTTACTGTTTGATCACATTCAAAACTATAGAGAGACAGCATGTGTCAGTCCGTATACTTATAAAACACGGAGCTTGACAATTTTATGGACACCGGACAGCGGTGTACGTGCACGCTCCTCTCTCAGTACCATGTAACGGCTGTTATCACGGCCACAGCGAAGCTATCTGTGTATCACTCTGTAAGAATAAGTCGAGGACATGTTCCGTTCTTACAGACATACACCTTCTAGTTTTGTCTGCTTTTCAAACAGTTAAGTATATTTGCTGTTTGATCACATTCAAAACTATAGAGAGACAGCGTGTGTCAGTCCGTATACTTAAAAAACACGGAGCTTGACAATTTTATGGAACACCGGACAGCGGTGTACGTGCATGCTCCTCTCTCAGTACTGTGTAACGGCTGTTATCACGGTCACAGCGAAGCTATCTGTGTGTCACTCTGTAAGAATAAGTCGAGGACATGTTCCGTTCTTACAGACCTACACCTTCTAGTTTCGTCTGCTTTTCAAACATTTAAGTATATTTACTGTTTGATCACATTCAAAACTATAGAGAGACAGCGTGTGTCAGTCCATATACTTAAAAAACACGGAGCTTGACAATTTTACGGACACCGAACAGCTGTGTACGTGCACGCTCCTCTCTCAGTACCGTGTAATGGCTGTTATCACGGCCACAGTGAAGCTATCTGTGTGTCACTCTGTAAGGATAAGTCGAGGACATGTTCCGTTCTTACAGACCTACACTCTAGGGAGATTCCTATTCTGCCCAATTCTATATACACCTTGTAGTTTGTCATACACTAGCCAATTTCTGCCTGTGACATAGCGGTGTGATATTCACTGGGCCTCACACAATCCAACAGTGTCCACAAGTGTGTTCAGAAATTCTACATCTCCCCTGTCCTATAGTGACATTTTTCACACCTACGTCATTGAGCCTGTGACATAGCAGTGTGATATTAACTGGGCCTCACACAACAGTGTCCACAAGTGTGTTCAGAAATTCTACATCTCCCCTGTCCTATAGTGACATTTTTCACACCTGCGACATTGAGCCTGTGACATAGCGGTGTGATATTAACTGGGCCTCACACAATCCAACAGTGTCCACAAGTGTGTTCAGAAATTCTACATCTCCCCTGTCCTATAGTGACATTTTTCACACCTGAGACATTGAGCCTGTGACATAGCGGTGTGATATTAACTGGGCCTCACACAACAGTGTCCACAAGTGTGTTCAGAAATTCGACATCTCCCCTGTCCTACAGTGACATTTTTCACACCTGCGACATTGAGCCTGTGACATAGCAGTGTGATATTAACTGGGCCTCACACAACAGTGTCCACAAGTGTGTTCAGAAATTCTACATCGCCCCTGTTCTATAGTGACATTTTTCACACCTGCGACATTGAGCCTGTGACATAGCGGTGTGATATTAACTGGGCCTCACACAATCCAAGAGTGTCCACAAGTGTGTTCAGAAATTCGACGTCTCCCCTGTCCTATATACACCTTGTACCTTGTTTTACATTACAATATAGTTTGTGGGATTTTGTGTACATTTTTACCAAAAATGAGGAAGGCTGGTGGAAGAGGCCGTGGAATTGGACGGGGGTTGCCAGCTGGTAATGATGGTGTTGGTGGTAGATCTGATGGTAGTGGCAAAAGTAAAATAGGACCGAATGCAGGAGGTGTTGAGCCTGCATCATCGTCTGGCTCCACAAGGCCTCGAAGGCTTAGTTTTCTAGGAGTTGGCAAACCGCTTTTAAAGCCAGAGCATCAGGAAAAAGTTTTGACTTACATTGCTGACTCAGCATCCAGCTCTATCGCCTCCTCTTCTGAAGTTGTAAAAAATAAAAGCACTGAGTCGTCATTGGAGGGTCATGTTCATGAACCACACCTTTCCTTGTGTCCTTCACCCCAACCAAGATTGAAGGATGATGCAGGCCATACAACTGATTACTACATGGAGCTGTTTTCACATACCATGCCTGGGTTATCAAGTGAAATGGTGAATTACCCAGGCCAAGATGAATCTGACATGGAGTGCACTGATGCACAGCCACTGATAGATGATTCTGCTGGTACATTCAGTCAGAGCACTACATTGTCTTCGCAGTGTAATGAGCCAGATTCTGACCCTGATGAGACTCAGGTGCCCCTTCCCGCATACTATACCACCATACACGGTGACACAGAGGAAGGTGCACATGACATGGAAGAGGAGGTGATGGATGACCCAGTTGTTGACCCAGATTGGCATCCATTGGGGGAAGAGGGTGCTGCTTCCAATAGCTCAGATGAGGAGGAGGAGCATCCACAGCAGACATCGACATCGCAACAGCTGTTATCTGGCAGGCCCGGAGCACTCCAAAGACAGGTTCCAAAAATCAAAAGAGTTGCTGGACAGCTTGTCCAGACGGTCAAAATAGCACAGCGTGCTAGGCCACAAAATGTCTTCCAAAGTAGGAAGAGTGCAGTGTGGCACTTTTTTGAACAAAATCCTCATGATCAGGCCAAGGTTATCTGTAAGAAGTGCGCAAAGAACTTTAGCCGAGGTAAAAATCTGAGAAATTTGAATACCAGTTGCATGCTTAGACATTCAACCAGCATGCACTTGCAAGCGTGGACACAACACCAAACCTCAAGTACCACATTTTCCATGCACTCAAGCAGTCAATGAGTGGAAAGGTGCACCTCACAACAGATGCATGGTCCAGTCGGCATGGCCAGGGCCATTACGTGTCCATCACTGCACACTGGGTTAATGTGGTGGATGCAGGGTCCACAGGGGGACAGCAGTGGTGGGACAGTGCTGCCTTGCCCACGGTATAGGAAACAGTTGGCTGTAGGCGTTCGACCCTCCTCCTCCTCCAAAAGCGAAAGCTCGTCCACAGAGCACAGTCGTACGATCTCTCCATATGCAGCTGCCACTGTTGCACACGAGGTGTCCCACTATCGAGCAGCTAGTGGAAAGCGTCAGCAGGCTGTGTTGCAGATGATGTGTTTGGGCGACAGACACACCGCGGAGGTGCTGGCCGAGTACTTTCAGCGACAAACTGAGTCATGGCTGGGCAGTATACATCTTGAGGCAGGCAAGGTTGTTAGTGATAACGGCCGTAATTTTGTGGCAGCCATAGCCCTTTCAAAACTCAGCCACATACCTTGCTTGGCTCACACCTTGAACCTGGTGGTGCAGTGCTTTCTCAACAATTATCCGGAGTTAACAGTCCTGCTCCAGAAGGTGCATAGACTGTGCGCGCACATCTGCCGGTCGCCTGTACACTCCATTCGTATGCAGAAGCTGCAGCGATTGCTCCACCTTCCCAACCACCGCCTCATTATCGACTTTGCAACAAGGTGGAACTCCACCCTGCACATGGTTGAGCTGCTGTGCGAACAGAGGCAGGCCATAATGCATTTGTGGGAGGATACACGGCCAGGCACTTTGAGAGCAGACATGGAGTTGACAGGTGTGCAGTGGTCGAAGCTGAAAGACCTCTGTAAAGTCCTTCATTGCTTTGAGGAATGCACACGGCTGGTAAGCGCAGACAACGCCATCCTAAGCATGAGCATCCCACTTATGCGTCTGCTCATGCAAACTTTGACGCACCTTAAGGAGCAGGCGTCTGCAGCCAATGTTGACGAGGAGGAGGAGGAGGAGGGAATCCTTGATGACATTCAGCCATTGTCTGCTCAGGGACCTATCCTGGATGAGGTGGAGGAAGAAGATGAGGAGGAGGATGATGATGGGGATGATTATTTAGGGGAGGAGGATGCATCTCATGGGGAAAGTGAAAATGTTGGCGTGGCAAGGTCTGGTCCAGGGTTTGTGCATGACTGAAGGGATGTGGATTTGCCAGAAAGTGCTCCTCCATCCAGCACTCGCAGTGCATCACTGACACCGGGAACATTGGCCCTCATGTCAGATTATGCCTTGCAGATCCTAAAAAGGGACCCCCGCATTGCCAAAATGATGAACGATGACGACTACTGGTTGGCCAGCATCCTGGATCCACGCTATAAAGGCAAATTACAAAACATCATGCCACACGTGAACCTTGACCTAATATTGGCTAATAAACATGCTACTCTGGTAAACCGATTGGTTGAGGCATTCCCAGAACACAGCAGCGGAGATGGTTCTCACACTAGCCGTACTGGCCGGGGGCAGCTTGGCAGAGGTGTTCGTGGTGCACACAGCAGAAGTGGCGTTGGAGACGGGTTTCATGACAATGTTGTGGACTGATTTTTCAAGTACCGCTCACACAACTGGTAATACTGCATCGATGGAAAGTGACAGGAGACAGCAGTTTTCAACTATGGTTACAAACTACTTTTCCTCCCATATCGATGTTCTCCCGCACAGGTCATTCCCCTTTGACTATTGGGCCGCTAAACTGGACACCTGGCCTGAATTGGCCCAATATGCCTTCCAGGAGCTCGCTTGCCCAGCTGCAAGTGTGCTATCGGAAAGAGTCTTCAGTGCAGCTGGATCAATCCTGACTGAAAAAAGGACCCGTCTGTCAACCCAAAATGTGGATGATCTAACCTTCATTAAAATGAACCATGCATGGGTTTCCAAGGATTTTGTCCCACCTTCCCTTGATGACACATAGGTTGCCAGAAAAATGGCTTGCTTTGGTCCTCCTCCTATTCCGCGAACTTGACCTATTTCGCCTTTTGCAGCAGCTGAATGATCCACATCTACATATGCCACTTTGTAAACCTCCCTAAGTGGGCGCCCCCCCCCCCATGGCCGGGGTCACCACCTAGCGCACAAAACCGTGCGAGTGCCGTTGCCCTGGACAGGTGGGTAGGCCTACTCTTGGGCGTGGGCGCTGGCATAGGGTCCCTCATAGTGCAATGAAGTGTCTCTGACAGTGGTGGTGCACACCCGCCGTCAGACACACCGCCGTACTAAGAGGGGCCCAGTGCCAGTACCGATGCCCACGAGTGTGCTCCCCTTGGTTGGGCAGGGCCCCAGCATTTTCAATGTTTACCTCTCCCTGCTCCTCCGCTGTGTAGTCTGGGCTGTCAAATCCTTCACTGGGACTGCCACTACAAATTGATTGAACTGAAAGATGATGGTTAAGATGTAGTTATGCCCTGTCCTGCTGGCTGGGCTCTAGCTCCAGATGATCAGTGGCTTCCATTTCTTATGGATGTCGATTCACAATTACATGCAGTGGTGGTTTATCATCAGCTTACACAGTTTTCCTACTCACAAATGTGTGACATTCCGGCGCACATTTCAAAATGTGCCCTCTCATGCCAATCAAATAGAATCGCCTACGGCCTGTGGCTTCTGTCTTTTGCGCTCCAAAGTTACGTGACAGATCATGATAGCCAGTGAGCACCATGTTTACATCGCTCCCTGTGATAAAAATTGGATTGAGATGAGTAACAGTGATGGAATCAACGGAAGTGCGATACAGCAAGACTTTATTCACCAAAAAATGGTCTCAACACACAAATTAATTGAGGGTCAGCATCGCCTATGAGAATTGTGACGGAAGTTTTTACCGTGAATAATAATTCCTAGATTTCTGCAATCAATAGCCTTTATGTCACTAATTGTATGCATCTCATTTCCTATTGCGGAGAGGCTGGACTGTATTACTGAGACAGAAATATATATGAAGATTTAAAAATAACACCAAAAGTATATAGTTGTGTACGCCTCAAATGCATTTCCTTTTTCCACTTTTTAGATTGCTGTGTAATCCATACTGAGAACACGGAGATTTTACAAGTTTCAACTGTGCTATATATACCTGCTATCCAGTGATAAAGTACCCTTTCTCAACTTTGTGCAATCTGGTCAAATCCATACTGGGCCTGAGAACATCTGAGTCTGCCTCCTGTTCTATAGACATATATTTTTAATGTGTAAACTAGGCTACATATATATGTGTTATCCGGTGAAACTGTACCCTTTATCAACTTTCTACAATGTTGTTGAATCCATACTGGGCCTGAGAACGGCTGCCGAGCTGTTAAGCAAGCTACAGCACCTGTGGTTTGGACACGTAATTTTTTCAGGAATGATGGTTAGGCCTAACTCCGGAATTGCGGTTGACCTGAACTTACTGGGAAATCATCGTTCGCGGGGAATAATCTGAATCCCAGATCCCCATCACTAACGGAATTCAGCAGGTTATCTGCACCTGTAAGCGACAAAAGCTGGTCCTTTCAGTGTAGCGTGCATGCAGCCCCGGACATGTACTGGAATGCTAGACCTGTTATTGCTCGATCTCACGTGCCACAGCCTCGCGTATCCCTCTAGTAAGCTTGACGCGTACCGCGGGGCCATGCCGGAGTCTTGGTCGTTAACGGAATAAAGCTGAGAAATCGCTAGCACAACTACAAACGGACATACCACACCACACACAGAATCGACAAAGCTTGCAATCTGTGCATCTTTTCTGTAGCTTGTATGGTAGTGGTTTCCCGGGTGCAGTCCAATTAAGCCACAGGCTCCACTCCTGGTGGTGCCCTTTTGGACATTCCTTTAAGGTTCAGCTTTGCAATCATACTGCCCCGGAAACCAAAACTTTGCATTCAGGGATGCTGTTTGGAGGTTCGTGGAAATAACGCCGCCCGATCAGCAGTCGGCATATGTGTCACCCTCCCAGGGCTGTGGGGTACTCGGTACCGGGCCGGTGTCAGTGGGATGTGTCACAGCAGCGATAACCCGGACGGTGGCCCTGGGCGCCCATGTAAATGGCGTGGTATAATGGTAAAGAGTTTATATAGATAGTTTGACGCCACCTGTGGTGTTCTGCAACATAGATGTTAGGCCGACGCTGCATGCAGATCCTCTGGGACTGATGGTGTTGTGCAGCAAAGATGGTGAAGCTCCCCACAGGTGGAGCTGGAGTCCCAGGGAAGTGTAGATGTAGTGATGGGGGAAAGGCACAGGCAGTGTAAGTGCTGGTACCCAGATGTAGCGGTGCTGGAATAACTGTAGGACACCAGAGCGTGTAGTTCCAAAGCTTTACTCACAGTCTGCAGGTTACACAGATGCCTGCCTCCGTGCTGTGTCCTCCGGGTCAGGACCTCTGCCAACCTCCGGGACCAGAATGAAAAGCTCCCTTCCAACACTCCGCCAACATGTACCTTCCTGAACGTCTCCTTTCTAGTGCTTGTGGGGGAAGCACTCACAGGACCGTGGTTCACTGAAACGCCTCCTGTCTAACAGATGTTCCTAAGACTTTACTTGTATGGCAGACAGCTGTAGCCTTTTCCTTCTGCCTCGCACACGTCGATGCTGGGGCCTCCGAGCCTTAGTTGGTTACAGAGCATTTATAGCTGCTACTTCCCCCGGTTTCTGCTGCAGGAACGTCAGTGTCCCTACAAACTCGGAGACCGGAATCCGGACCATGCGCTCCAGCTAGGAGTGAGCCTTAACTCTGCTCATCCTGCAGCTCCCCTTCTCACGTCCACACACTTCCCCTTCCCTGCACAGAGTGCCCTAACTTACCTCCTCCCGACCACAGAGAGTAGCTCCTCAGCAGTCAGGTTCAGAGGTCTCCCTGCTGGCCTGGAGTGGGAAATGTGTTGTGTGTTGGTTTCACTGCTAGAGAGATCCTTCATTGCTCCCAAGCTTGACAACACACTCCCTAGGAGGAAGGCAATACCACAGTGGCGACTGTACTCTTGGGGACGCCACAAGTGCACTGAGGCCCAGCCACTGCTGGATGATGCTGCTGGTACATTGACCCAGACCACTACATTCCCCTCACACTCTACACAGCCAGAATCTGACCCAGAGGAAACTCAGGTTCCCCTTCCCGCATACTATACCACCTTACACGGTGACAAAGAGGAAGGTGCAGATGAAAGTGCAGGTTCCTTGAGCAGGTGGGGGGGCATACTCATGGGCGATGGCACTGGCACAGGGCACCGCATAGTATGCAAAAGTGTCTCTGCCGGTGGGAGGGCCTAAACAGCCAAGTGCAGTGAGATGGAAGATGGGGACGACAAGGAGTTCAGAGTAGTGCAGGGATTCCCTAGCAAGGAGACTTATGTAATTGTTTTCAATGTTGGGACAGCAATTTTTGGGGAGCACTATACTCTGGTGAATGATATATGGGGCCCACCATACACTGGAGCATTCCAAAGGTGGACATCAGACACTGGAGCAGCATTTACAGGGCCCATTATACACTAGAGCAGTAGAAATGGGGCCCATTATATATGGAGCATTATTTGGGCCCATAAGACAGTGGAGCTTCATCCATTGGGACCAACATATACTGTAGCATTATGTGGAGCTCATCATATACGGTTTGAAGCATTATATGGGAATTATGATTCCGTATGTAGAAATATATGGGTCTCATTACTCTGTATAGCGCACTAAGCGCTGGCCATAATACTGTATGGAGTTATATATTGTCCGTTTTTGGAGGTATTGGAGAATTTAAAATGGATATCAGTCATGAGATGTAAGAAGTGAAGTATTTTTCATTGTACTATACCGCTATTTCTCTGCCGTATCGGAGCATCATGAGTTGTGGTATGTGTTAATGGGACGCTCTTTGGCCCTGGGCCCACGAAAACCTGGAGCCAGCCCTACCCCCCCACAACTGTAGCCAAATAACCCCCATTTTTCAGTGCGTAACTAGTATTATGAAGTTAATTAAGGTTGACAAGCTTCAGTAACAAGAATTTATGCTTTTGGCATTCAAATTGTTGGTGTGTTTCCTGTCCTCCTCTCACTGCCGACTTTAATTCTCCATTAACTTACATTGGGTTTCGTGTTTCGGGGGGCGACCCCGACTTTTCCCTATAGTCGGCCGATTTTGCTCGACCCGACTTTTGGAAAAGTCGGGTTTCATGAAACGAAACTCGACCCTAAAAAAGCAAAAGTCGCTCAACACTAACAGAGAATATCCTCATAAAGCAAATAGATGAAGCGGTGACTCAAGGAGAAGTCATTATTATGGGGGACTTCAACTACCCTGAAATACATTGGGGAACCGAAACCTGCAGTTCCAGCAAAGGTAATAGGTTTTTGACAACTATGAGAGACAATTACCTTTCACAACTGGTTCAGGACCCAACAAGAGGGGGGGCACTGCTAGACCTAATATTAACCAACAGGCCAGACCGCATATCAAATGTAAGGGTTGAGGGTCACTTGGGTAATAGTGATCACAAATTAATAAGTTTTCATGTATCCTTTAATAAGATGTGTAGTAGAGGGGTTACAAGGACACTAAACTTCA
Organism: Dendrobates tinctorius; assembly: GCF_039654945.1. NCBI lineage: Eukaryota > Metazoa > Chordata > Amphibia > Anura > Dendrobatidae > Dendrobates > Dendrobates tinctorius. The sequence continues at coordinate 30,775,941 of NW_027361704.1, forward strand.
GGAAGGCAAATTTCCAACGGATGAGAGTTGATCTTGGTGCAATTAACTGGGACGATATCCCGAGACATAAAAATACACAAAGAAAATGGGAGACGTTTATTAGCATCCTGAATAGGACCTGTGCACAATATATACAATATGGGAATAAACATGCTAGAAATAGGAGGAAACCACTATGGCTAAATAGAGCTGTAAAGGGAGCAATAAGAGATAAAAATAAAGCATTTAGAGAATTACAGCAAGTAGGTAGTGATGAGGCATTAAATAAATACAGAAAATTAAATAAATTCTGTAATAAGCAAATCAAGACAGCAAAGACTGAGACAGAGAGACTCTTTGCCAGAGAAAGTAAAAATAATCCCAAAATATTCTTTAACTACATAAATAGTAAGAAACTAAAAAATGATAGTGTTGGCCCCCTTAAAAATAGTCTGGGTGAAATGGTGGCTGAGGATGAGGAAAAAGCCAATATGCTAAATGACTTTTTTTCAACAGTATTTACACAAGAAAATCCCATGACAGATAACATGATCAGGGATGAAAATTCTCCATTAAATGTCACCTGCTTAACCCAGCAGAAAGTACGGCGGCGTCTAAAAATCACTAAAATTGACAAATCCCGGAGCCCGGATGGGATACACCCCTGAGTACTGCAGGAATTAAGCACAGTCATAGATAGATCATTATTTTTAAACTTTAAAGATTCCATAATAACAGGGTCTGTACCACAGGACTGGCGTATAGCAAATGTGGTGCCAATATTCAAAAAGGGGACAAAAACTGAACTTGGAAATTATAGGCCAGTAAGTTTAACCTCAACTGTGGGTAAAATTCTGGAGGGTTTTCTAAGAGATACTATACTGGAGTATCTGGAGAAGAATAACCTTATGACCCAATATCAACATGGGTTTACAAGGGACCGTTCCTGTCAGACTAATCTGATAAGCTTTTATGAAGAGGTAAGTTCCGGACTGGACCAAGGGAATGCAGTGGACGTGGTGTACATGGACTTTTCAAAAGCTTTTGATGCGGTGCCACACAAAAGGTTGATACATAAAATGAGAAAAATGGGGATAGGGGAAAATATGTGTAGGTTGGTAAAGAGCTGGCTCAGGGATAGGAAACAAAGGGTGGTTATTAATGGAGCACACTCGGACTGGGTCACGGTTAGCAGTGGGGTACCACAGGGGTCAGTTTTGGGCCCGCTTCTTTTTAACATATCTATTAATGACCTTGTAGGGGGCATAGAGTAGAATTTCAATATTTGCAGATGACACTAAACTCTGCAGGGTAATCAATACAGAGGAGGACAATTTTATATTACAGGAGGATTTATGTAAACTAGAAGCTTGGGCTGATAAATGGCAAATGAGCTTTAATGGGGATAAATGTAAGGTCATGCACTTGGGTAGAACGAACAAGATGTATAATCATGTGCTTAATTGTAAAACACTGGGCAAAACATTCACTGAAAAAGACCTGGGTGTATGGGTGGACGACAAACTCACATTTAGTGGCCAGTGTCAGGAAGCTGCTGCAAAGGCAAATAAAATAATGGGATGCATTAAAAGAGGCATAGATGCTCATGAGGAGAACATAATTTTACCTCTATATAAGTCACTAGTGCGACCACACTTTGAATACTGTGTACAGTTCTGATCTCCGGTGTATAAGAAAGACATAGCTGAACTGGAGTGGGTGCAGAGAAGAGCGACCAAGGTTATTAGGGAACTAGGGGGTCTGCAATACTAAGACAGGTTATTATGTGGCACCCCCAGGGGTATGGTCGCCACACTGGCTTTGCCTTCCTCCAGGGGAGGGTAATGCCAGGCTTGGAAGCAGTGATAGGTCTCTCCAGCAGTTAACCTAATGCATGCAACACAGTTCCACTCCGGGCCAGCAGGGGGAACTCTGAAACAGGATTCTGGAAAGGGGTGTCCTCTGAGGGCCAGGAGGGAAAGAGATCAGATAGTCTGCGGAGGGTGAAGTGTGCAGACGGGAGGTGCGAAGCTGAGAGGTTGAGCTGCAGGAGGTGAGCTCCCTCAGCTTGAGAGCGCACAGAACTGGAGCCTGGTCTCCACGGTGGTACGGATACTGACGGTCCTACCACAGATACCAGAGGAGTAGGAGGCTGTGAATGCCCTGCTCCCAGCAAAGACTTGGGACACAACAGCAATTGACTAGTGAGCCAGGACTCAGGAGAGGAGTCCCTGAGAGAGTCTACAGCTGTCTGTCATACAAGTAAAGGTCTAGGAACATCTGAAGAGAGGCAATTCAGAGTAACTAAGTACTGGAGTGCTTCACACTACAAAGCGCTAGGAAGGAGACTGCACAGCCCTTCTGCTGAGAGAGAATCATGATCTACTTCCAGGCTAACCTGCTCCAATACCATCTGTAATCAGGACTCTGGACTGCATATACTCAGTAAAGGTACAGAAACTACAACCCCTGTGTCTTGTCTGTTCCCTATGCTTTCGGCACTGCTACATCCCCGTGCCAGCTACATCTACACTGCCCTGGGACTACAGCTCCACCTGTGGGGAGCTTTATCATCTAAGCTGCACCTACCATCAGTCCCAGCGGATCTGTATGCAGCGTTGGCCTAACACCATATTTGCCAAACACCATGGGTGGCGTCACAAACTATCCTTCCATTAACTACATCTCCCCATTGCTTGGGCACCCAGGGCCATGGACCGGGTCACCGCTGCTGTGACACATCCCCCTGACACCGGCCCGGTACCGAGTACCCCACAGCCCTGGGAGGGCGACCAAATTTGGCGTCACAAACAGGATTACGGAGCCTGGTATCCCCGGGTCCTGTGTGCCATAGACTGTGTTTGTGAACTGTGTGAATTTGGCGCCATTTGCCGCCATTGCCGTGCTGCTTGGCGAGAGTGGGAAGAAAGAAGGACGGCCTTCGTGGGCGGAGCCTGCCGCAGAGCGCGAAGAAGAGAAGTGCCGCGCGGGAAGAGAGGACAGCGCGCGAGAAGAGGAGGAGCTGAGGCCTACAGCCCGAAGCATCGGGCCTGTGAAGCGGCGGCCGGTGAGCTCCCGCAACCCCCGGCCTTGGCTAACGTTAACTAGGGGGGAGAGAATGTCTGCGCCACAAGCCAATGCAGCGGCGGACGCCGCTGCCAACCTCGTGGTACCGCCAGGAGGAGCACCCGCCGCAGCGGTCCCCATAATGCCACTATCCATGCCCAACATACGGGGAGCGGCCTGGCTACCGCAGTATTCGGGTGAGTCACTTACCCTGGGTGAATTTAAAGAGAGACTGTGCAGTTTGTTTAAAGTTTACCCCCTGTCTGAAAGCCAGTAAGTGAATATCCTGATTGGACAGCTAACGGGTTTAGCACTGAGGGAGGTGAAAGCCTGGCAGGACACTGATAAAGAGACTGTTGCAAAGGTCCTGGCCAAGCTGAAGAGCACTTTTGACACCCGCACTGCAGCTGAAATCAAGATGAGGTTCTTTGGCTGTAAACAGAGGGCACAGGACAGTATCAGAGACTATGCTCTCAACCTGCAGGAGGCGCTGCGAGCAGTTAAACAAGTTGACAGTGACAGTGTAAAGGAAGAAGATCAATTGTTAAAGGAGCAGTTCATTGAAGGGCTCCTGTCCAGCACCCACAGAGGGCAGTTACGTATTTTAACCCTGCAAGACCCTGATCTGGACTTTGCTAATTTCAAGGACAGGGCTATCCGGGTACTACAGGAATCCTCTGACAGCCGTCCAGTGCCCCCTAGGCACCCAGCGATCAACTACCATCAGGAAGCTACATCCTTTCCTTCCATCCCTGTGGAGGCTGATGCCCAGACCATGGATAAAGATCCAACTGAGGAACTGCGTCTTCAAGTCCAGGAGCTGACCAAAGGGATGGCTGCACTCACCAGAATCGTGCAGTCCCTGCAGGATTCCTCCAAAGAAAAGGTCCAGCTTGCTTCCAGTCCAGAGGATGTCCCTTGGCTCTGGAGGAGGAGAACCCCACCACTTCGAGGAAGGAACAACGATCGCTACGACCAGAACGGATGTCCCATCTGTCGCCGCTGTTACAAGGCAGGTCATCTTGCAAGGTACTGTCCTTTAAACGAGCAACCCCTGGGGCAGAGGGCCAACCCCCAGGAATAGGATCACCAGGCCCAAAGAACTGGAGAGCCAAGAATGTGGGAGGGAGACCGATCCTTCCTGTGGTGATTGACGGCATCCCCATGAACGCTTTGCTGGACACTGGCTCCCAGGTGACTACTATGCCGTATATTTTGTACAAGAGGTACTGGGCTGATTCTGAACTCACCCGTGGCCCAACTGATTAACTAACAGTAGTCGCTAGTAATGGGCATACCTTGCCACAGATTGGATGCAAGGAAATTACTGTTAAAGTGGGCCGGGTGGAGCTAAAATCACAAGGTCTGATAATTGTTGATATTGATCAACGTGAATGTAATCCCATGATGACTCTTGGTACAAATGTAATTGAAAACTGTCTGTCTGAGGTTATTGTCTTGTTGCAAAAGGTGGCTAAGACTGCTGGTTCCGGAGAACAAAGAGTCCTGCAGAAAGAGATCCGAGCCCTGATGCAAAGGCAACAGGTAGAACTCTCTGGTGGAGAGATTGGCAGCGTCAGAGTGAGTGATGCTTTTCCCATTGTAATACCCCCCAGATGTGAAATGTTGGTTTGGTGTCGGGCAGCCATAGGGCTCAGAGGGCAGGATTACCAGGCATTGGTAGAGCCAGCATATTCAGATAGCAGGCCCACTGTCCTGACAGCCAGAGGGGTGGTTGATGTACGAAAGGGGAGAGTACCTGTACGTCTTCTGAATTGTGGGGAGGAGGAAGCCACAATACCTTGGTACGCCACAGTTGCTAAACTGCTCAGTGTTAATAACAACTCATTGCAGGCAGCAGAGCCTTTGGTCTCATCCAATCCGGTGGAGGACAATGGCCCTGTGAAGCAGCTAGAAGAGTGGTGCCAGCAAATGCAGGTGGGAACTGACTCTACACCTTCATACCAGAGAAATGGGATTTACAGAGTGACACAAGAGTATGAGCGGGTATTCAGCAAACACCCACTAGATTTTAGGCAGGCAAAAGGGGTCCAACATCATATCCCCACCGGAGACCATTCACCCATAAAGGAGAGGTACAGACCTATGCCCCAACACAGTACCAATGTGCTAAGAGTATGTTGAAAGAGATGAAGGAAGCTGGGGTCATTAGGGACAGTTGTAGCCCATGGGCAGCTCCAATAGTGTTTGTAAAGAAAAAGGATGGTACTATGAGAATGTTTGTCGATTACAGGAAAATTAACAGTATCACACATAAAGATGCCTACCCATTGCCTAGAATTGAAGAGTCTTTAGCTGCACTTAAAAGTGCTAACTAGTTTTCCACCTTGGATCTCACCAATGGGTATTGGCAGGTTCCCGTGGCAGAGGCAGACAAGGAGAAAACCGCATTTACCACTCCAATGGGTCTCTGTGAGTTCAATTATATGCCATTTGGGCTCTGCACTGCTCCAGCAACCTTTCAACGGCTGATGGAGTGTTGCCTGGGACACATGAACTTTGAAACAGTCCTGCTGTACCTGGATGATGTCATTGTTTTCTCAAAGACCTATGAAGAGCATCTGGAACACCAGGCCGAAGTGTTTGAAGCTTTGTCCAATTTTGGCCTGAAAGTGAAGCCTTCAAAATGCCACCTCCTGAAGCCTAAAGTACAGTACCTCGGTCAAGTGGTCAGTGCAGAAGGTGTGGCACCAGATCCTGACAAGGTCACGGTCATCCGGGACTGGACGAAGCCCAGCAACCTCCATGAGGTACGCTAATTCCTTGGACTGGTAGGCTACTACCAGAGATTCATCAAAGGCTTTACTGAAATAGCCACCCCAATGCAAAACCTTCTGGTGGGGCAGTCCAAGAAAGGCAAGCAGAAAAATTCCAAATTTGAATGGACTGAAGAGTTGGAGAGGTCTTTCACCAGATTGAAGATGGCTCTCACAGGTGGCGAAGTTCTGGCCTACCAGATTATGACAAACCCTTTGTGCTGTACACGGATGCCAGAAACGTGGGATTAGGAGCAGTACTGTCGCAGGTACAGAATGGAAAAGAGAGAGTGATCTCCTACGCCAGCAGGAAGCTGCGTCCCACCGAGAGGAACCCTGATAATTACAGTTCTTTTAAGCTGGAATTCCTTGCCATAGTCTGGGCTGTCACCGAAAGGTTCAGGCATTACCTAGCTTCGGCCAAATTTACAATCTTCACGGACAACAACCCGTTGACCCACTTGGACACTGCCAAGCTAGGAGCACTGGAGCAGCGATGGATGGCTCGGTTATCCAATTATGAGTTTACCATCAAGTACCGGGCAGGGCACAAGAATGCCAATGCTGATGCGCTATCCAGGATGCCTAATCTGCCAGATTCGGGAGAAGACCCCGAGGCTCTGGAAGAGGTAGAATTGCCTCCCTTCCACCGGCCACTGGTGACCCAACGTGCTTAAGGAGTGAGAAACAGGCAGCCTGGCTTGAAGGAAGTCACTCTGAATCCGTTGCCCCATCATGATTGGGCAGAAGCGCACGATAATGACCCTGCAGTCTGCCTGGTGAAAGAGCTGCTGACCCAAGGTGACTCATGCCCAGAGTTGAATGCTCCTGAAGAAACTCATCAGTTGTGGAAGGAAAGAGGTCTGCTGTTCATTTATGAAGGGAAGCTGTGTCGGGGGAGTATCAATGCTCGCACACATGAGCTGGTCTGGCAGGTGGTGGTCCCAAAGAGAGATGCATCAATGGTCCTAGTAGCATACCACAATGGAGCTGGACACTTTGGTTGGAAGAAGTTGGAAACATTGCTCCGAGATAGCTTCTACTGGAGTGGCATGCGGAAGGCCATTGAGAGGTGGTGCTGGGAGTGTGGACAGTGTAACCTGCGCAGAAAGGATCGAGACAGCCAGAGAGCTCCCTTACAGCCAATCATCACCAAACAGCCCCTGAAGTTGGTAGCCCTGGACCATATGAAGCTGGTTCCAAGCCGGTCAGGCTACCTCTATGCCCTTACCATTGTGGACCACTATTCAAGATTCCTGTTGGTTGTGCCCGTCAAAGATCTAACGGCCAGGACAGCGGCCAGAGCCTTCCAACAGCACTTCTGTAGGCCACATGGGTATCCTGAAAGAGTACTCACAGATCAAGGTCCAGCTTTCGAGGCAGAAGTGTTCCATGAGTTCTGCAATTTGTATGGTTGTTAGAACATCCGGACAACACCTTATCACCCACAGACCAACGGCATGTGCGAGATGATGAACCAGGTAGTGATTGATTTACTGAAGACATTGCCCTTGGAGGAGAGAAATCTGTGGCCAGGAGCCCTATACAATTCTGCCCTCGAACTTTGATAATGCCAAAGTATGCCTTGTTAGCAAAGATGGAGGAGAGACCTCAGCAGCGGTATCCAGGGATCACTTGAAGTTATGCCCTGACAAGTTGAAAGAAAAAGAGGGAGGATCGGATAACATCCCACCTACAGAGGAAGAAAAGACAGTCAGTACCATGCTGGGAGAGTTCCCTGCGAATTGGACTAGAGTTAATAATGCAATTGTGGTGCCGGTGTTGTTATTCCCCCAAGTAGAAGCACAGGAGAATAGGACTCAAGAAGACCTTGAAGATCGAGAAAATCAGGCAACAGAGGCCACACCAGCAGTGGAGCCAGAGAACCCTCGCCCTGCCAATGGTGAACCTGTTATGCCCATGGTGAGTCCAAGAGTTACTAGACAATCTAGAATTCCTGTGCCATGTGGAACACCCAGTAGTGTATCCAGTACATTACCCACTGCACCAGTCTTACGCAGATCTACCCGCACCACACAAGGCATACTACCAGTTAGATATCGTATATCAAGTAATGTAATTGTTGAAATTGTGTAAATATGTAACTGTTTTTCAAGTTTTGTACCTACAGGTGACCTGTAAGAGTTCTCTTTGGTTTGTTTTATGGACACTGAACCACAGGACTTGTGTGTGGTCAAAAACTTTTACCATTTGCCCTGGGATGGACCATGGACATTGATTCTGGACTTATCATCATAGGACCATTTTTGAGCTCTTGGTTTATGTACATTTTTCTCTTTTTCAAATCTTGTACAATTATTGTTGTTTAAATGTTTATATGTTGTTTTTCATGTTTTTGTTCAGCCCAGGAGTGCTGACTTTCACTAGGGGGGAATGTGGTGCCCCCAGGGGTATGGTCGCCACACTGGCTTTGCCTTCCTCCAGGGGAGGGTAATGCCAGGCTTGGAAGCAGTGACGGGTCTCTCCAGCAATTAACCTAATGCATGCAACACAGTTCCACTCCGGGCCAGCAGGGGGAACTCTGAAACAGGATTCTGGAAAGGGGTGTCCTCTGAGGGCCAGGAGTGTTATGATTGAGTCACCGTAGGAGGCAGACACAAAAATAGAAGCTATGTCCAGAAAACCAGAGAAGTTGGCAACTATCAGATTGCAGACCCCTGAACCTATCAACACAACTAGCAGTAGCCGTGGGGGGTTCCTACGATGCCCTAGACGCCTCGATCACAGCCGGAGCGCTAAATAGCCTAAAGACAGAAAAGGAAATCTAAACTGCCCCAGAGCAGACCCCAAAGTAAAAGGCAGCCCCCAACATATAATGACGGTGAAGCAAGATGAAAAAACACTCACACAGATAGAAAGATAGGCTGAGCAAACGATGGGGCCCAAGCTAGCTAAACAGAACAGGAAAGGAAGGTTGCTGTCTGCAATCTGCCAAAACCCTATCAAAGACATAAGCCAACAAGCTGATATGAAAAAGACCCTGAAGCAGCTAGGCTTCAAAAACTAAATCAGCACTCAGGTATTTTCAGAAGACAGAGCTAAAGGAATTCAGCACACCCCAGCAGGGAATGGCAGAAATCCAGAAAAACAAAGCAAAACAAAGTCTAAGCACAAATGCAAAAAGCCGAGCAGAAAACTTAACTTTAGAGGAGCAGGAATTCAGACTGGTCTCCAAGGATCCCACAGAGAAATCACCCGCAGGGCAGAAGGGTGTCGGCAGCCTTATATCCAGTCAGTAACTCCACTCAACCAGTCATCATAATCAGACTCAGGTGTTTGATAATCAGGCTCACTACCTTTCTTTACCAGAAGAGGGAGTTCCTCGGGCCTCAGTAGTGAAGGGGAAAATGAACTCACAACAGTACCTCCCCCTTGAGGAGGGGTCACCGAACCCTCAACCACGCCACCAGGGCGATCAGGGTGAGCCCGATGAAAGGCACGCACCAATCTTTTGGCATGAATATCAGAGGCAGAGACCCAGGAATTATCCTCCTGACCATAACCCTTCCACTTAACCAGATACTGGAGTCTCTGTCTAGCCAGACGGGAATCCAGTACTTTCTCTACCTCATATTCCATGTTACCTTCAACCAATACAGGGTCTGGAGGTGCCACCCCCGGAACAACAGGTTCAACAAACCTCTTCAACAAAGATTTATGGAACACATTATGGATTTTAAATGTGACAGGAAGAGCCAAACGAAAAGAGACCGGATTAATAATCTCCAAAATCTTGTAAGGTCCAATAAATCTAGGCTTAAACTTAGGAGAAGCCACCTTCATAGCAATATTTTTTGATGATAACCACACCATATCACCAACCTTAAACTGGGGACCAATGGTCCTATGTCGGTTGGAAAACCACTGGGCCTTTTCCTGGGAGAGAGATAACTTATCCACCACTTGGTCCCAGATCTGGTGCATTCTCTCCACCACAGTGTCAACACCTGGTCAGGCAGAGGGCTCCACCTGCCCTGAAGAAAATCGGGGATGAAACCCAAAGTTACAAAAAAAAGGTGACATCAAAGTGGCAGAACTAGCTCTATTATTTAAATGATAGCGGGGGGTCTATTTTACCAATACCGGTCAAAAGTATATAGCAAATTGGCTTGGATATTTATTGCAGAGGATAATAAAACTTAACTTTTAATCACAAGTTTAAAACCTGTATAGTGAAAAATATGGTGCCATACATAAAATAATAGTGCCAGTGCAAAAGTGCCAATAAAAACAAGTTGTATGAGACGCCTTATTTTATCCAAATATAGAAGGAATATTTCTCTTTTTTGTGTCTATATGTGACCAGGTATTATTATTCCAGATGCATTAACCATATAACATCTCAACATATAAACCGACACTTTTTAGTTCTTACAGTATCCAATTTAGGAAACTATAACATTTCTTGTTTCCATTTCAAACCTTATAGAACAGTTATAGAGACAAGGCGAATCAATAAGGAGAAAATTAACTCTCCACCTCCAATATATCTATATTATAGCCGCATATTTTAGATCAAAATGAATCATAAAATACACTCATGGAGTACAGTATATTATATTGCCCTTTATTCCACAATATTACTACCTAATAAACCCTCTCATGGTGCAATATTATGACATTATACTCATCTCATGTGTATTAATCCTATACACCGATGCCTGTATATGCGCTCTTGTATGGGAGGCCCCCACTCTTAGCATATCCTATTGTCTGCATTCGTCTTCGGTATTGGTAAAATAGACCCCCGCTATCAAAAAAATTTTTGAATTTGGACATGGCAGGATTCCTATCCACAGGGATAGACACAAACCAATGGATGAATGAGGCCAGGGACGTTTTTTCGGATGGTGTTTTCACGCAGAAGAAATATATACCATCATTTAATGCAGCTTTTAAAGAACTCACCAAAATATACAAAGAACAAATTACATCTTGGTGGGAGGTACAAAGTTTGGAAAACTATATAAAGGCAGGCATAGTACCTAGACATCTTAGGATATCTACTAATTTTGGTTATAGATATAAAAGTGCAGCCTTGTTAGCTAAGGCCTCTTTCACACATCAGGTTTTCGCCGTCAGGCGCGATCCGGCGCTTTTGACAGAAACCGGATCCGGCGAAATGCAAAGCCGGATCCGGTTTCCCCCCCATTGACTTGCATTTGCGCCGGATCGCGCCGGATGGCCATGCGTTTCATCCGGTTTTCGCCGGATCCGGCAATGTGTCGCGATCCGGCGTCTGGAAAAAACGGCTACTGTAACGTTTTTTGTCTCCGGCGAAAAAGCCGGACACGCCGGATCCGGCGCGTCCGTCTTTTTCACACAATGAAAGCCTATGAGCGCCGCAATGCGCCTGATCCGGCGAAAGCCGGATCCGGTTGCCGGATCCGGTTTTTTTGGTCTGAGCATGCTCAGTAGCTCTGCCCACAAGACATATATAAAAGCAAGACAGTGGGACCCACAGCCACACCCAACATGCCACCCAAGAAAGCAACCAAGCGCAGCAGGAGAAGGCAGGAGACCACTGCAGCACCATCAGGAGGGGAGGCCAGCAGCAGATGAGAGACGGTAATTATCAAATCCCCCATTCCTCCAAACTAGGGCTATTGAATATCAAGATATTCATTGGCCCTTTGTTTCTCTTTATTCAACAGCCGCCCAATAGATGCAGCAGCAGCAGCAGCAATGGCAGCAGCTGGAACACCACCCACAGGCATGGAGTGTGTCCACCAGGAAGACAGCACATCATCTTCTGGGAGCCCTCCCTCGCATCGTCAGCGTTTGACGGTAAGTTTTTATTTCCAAAATCCATCATCTCTGTAATATATGTCTATTCATTGCCTTTTATTTCAAAACAGGATTCACAAGATGAAGAGGAGCTCCCAGAAGAAGAAGGAAGGGGTGGACAGACACCTGGAGTGGGCTCACAATTGGTAAGTTTTTTGCATCAAACGCAGAAACACAACATTACACTACACACAACACATAGAAAACAATGTTCTGCAGACCACACACAGCAAACAAATGCCTACATCCAAAGACATAACATTTTTTGTTTTCTTCTCTAGTCTTCCCAATCTGGTGCTCGGCCAAGAGGTCCTCGCAGTGCCTCCCAGGGTCGTCGGCGACAGCAACGCGGCGGTCACCGGCGTGTAAGTATAAATATTTTTGCTTTGTTTTTTTGCACTTTTTATTTCATTTCTTTTGTGGAGGCTAATTATGTTATTTTTGTCTTTTTCTTTAACAGCCTTCACAGCGTGCTCCCGACTCTGATGGTGAGGATGGAGGACTCGATGTGGACCACCTCATCGATCTCGTCAGAGAAAGGGAGCCGCTCTGGAATATGGCTGACCGCCGCCACGCTGACCATATCGTTACCCGACGACTCTGGGAGGAAATCTGTTCGCTCCTTGTGGGCCGCTGGGAGGACCTCGATGTTCGGGCCCAGATTAAAGAGCGTAAGTATATACAGTACCGGCTGCTTGATGTAAACCAGTGTTTCCCGAACTCCAGTCCTCGTGGTCCCCACGGATCATGTGTTCAGGATTTCTATTTACTATGGAAATCCTGAAAACATGACCCCTGGGGACCATGAGGACTGGAGTTTGTGAAACACTGATGTTGTATACTAACCACTCCTTTCTCGTTTCAGGGAACAGAATTGTGAATCGGTGGCGGTCTGTGAGGGATCGTTTCAAGAAGGAGTTCAATAAAGAGATGCGGGCCCCGAGTGGATCTGGAGGACGCAGGAGCAAGTACAAGTACGCACAAGCCCTGTCGTTCCTCCGGGAAACAATGGTCACTAGAAGGTAAATATTACACACCACATGTGAAAAAAAATGTTAGATGTAACTTTTTTTTTCAGCCAGGGCCATACCATGTCAGTATTTTAATTGTTTTTTTTTCTCTTTATTCCACAGCACGGTGAGCAGCACTCGGGAGCCTGCACGATTGGACCCTTCTGAGGCGATCCCTGAGGAGACCGGCACCGAGGGACACTTCGACCGCCCCGGTACATCTGCACCTTCCCAGCCTTCCCACACATTCGACCCATCTGTCCCATCCACCAGCACAGGAGCATCGTGGCCGCCTACATTACATGAAGCTGCTGGTGAGGAGATCGCTTTCCCTTTACCCCACCCTTCTGCCCCTGCCACCTCTAGTACACCTGCGGGTACAGGGCGGCAGCGGCAGAGGGGTCAGGAAAAGAGTTATGCGCCACAGTTCTTGCATCTGAATGCATCTTTCCAGAACTGTCTAAAAGTCTTGTCAGAGCAAATCTCCGCAGGCTTTCAGCAGATCAACTCCAGCATTCTGGAGGTGAAGACACTTCTGCAAACCATGCATTCAGAAGCAAGATCTTCGCCAAACCACACCTTTTTCAGGTCTGTTGTGGAGCGCATGGCAACACTATCTCCTACCCAGCAGATGCATGTAATGCATTCGTGCCACGGTGCTCTACAGCAGGTTACCTCACAACCTCCACCTCCCACCACTGTAGTTCCTCCACCTGCACCCCCTCCAGCCACTTTCCATCCTCCCCCTCCTATTACATCTGCACCCCCTCCAGCCACTTTCCATCCTCCCCCTCCTATTACATCTGCACCCCCTCCAGCCACTTTCCATCCTCCCCCTCCTATTACATACCAGCAACCTCACCAGTACCAGCAACCTTCCCAGTACCAGCAACCTCCCCAGTACCAGACATCTCCCCACTTCCAGCAACCTGCCCCGTACCAAACTCCTTCCCCGTACCAAACTCCTTCCCCATACAACTTTCCATCAACATCATCTGCTCCTACAGTCCCTGCCCAACCCTCCACTCCACCGCCCACCACCTCTTCTGCCTCCCACATGTCCACCCATTCTGTAGCTTTTTCCACACCATCACCTCTAACTGTTCCTTCCCCACCACGATCCCAGTCCTCTCTCCACACTCCCATTGTCGAAGTGTCCCGCAGCCCCTCCAGCAGTATTTCCACCCCACACTACACCGAGTTATAATGTTTTTTTTGTAATAAAAATGCCCATTTGGTTGGTTTCAAACCTTTATTAAAAAAGTTTTTTTAACTTTAAAAACAGTTTACACAAAAAAAAATATTTTAAATAAAAGTTAAATTATTGTTTACACTGGTTGTCTGTCATTTCTTTCTGCGGCGAAATATGTTTTAAAAAAAAGGTTAAATACAGGGTATTTAAAAGGTAAAAAGGTATTCAAAACCAGGTATATAACTGTGGGTAAATTTTAGCTTTTTGCCACAGTTGTGTTCCTGGTTGTGTTTGAAGCAAAGTATTTCACCTGAAAAGTTGTGTTTATTGTTGGTGATTTCCTAACAATGTACACAACTTTTGTTAAAAGGTGAAATACTTTGCATAAAACACAACCAGGTACACACCTGTGGCCTAAAGCTAAAAATAGTAAGACCACGACAAGATAGCCAACTTTGGTTGGCAAAGGTATATACTGTTGGTCCAGAAGGTACACAAGTTTGGTTAGGGCACAAATCTTTCACACTCTGTCATCCTGCCAGTGTACTCTGCCTTGAGGTGACATAAAGTATAGTGCAAAATAGTCCCTCATTACTGAAACCGTCACAGAACTTCTAGTGGTAATATTTCCAATGACAACATCCATCTTCGCCAGTAACTTGCTCTTCTCTCCAACCTGCACTTTCTCCTCTACAACCTGTCAAAGAAGGGCTGTAGGAACATGCTATATATAGTTTTCCAGTAGCCAATCCCATTCGGAAGGCCACAAGGGTCAATTTTAAAAACCAGATCCGGCGTAATCCGTCGAAAAACGGATAGAAAAACGGATGAACCGGATGAGACGGATCCGGTTTTGTCTGTCAAGAACAAGACGGATCCGGCAGAAAACCTGATCCGGCACATCAGGTTTTACAAAACATTTGCCGGATCCGGCATTCCGGCACGACGCCGGATCGCGCCTGACGCCGAAAACCTGATGTGTGAAAGTAGCCTAAGCTTGAAAAGGAAGCTACAGATAGCTCACTAAGGCTAATGAGAATACTCTTAGAAGAAGAGAAATCTATGCTAAACTCCATTAATGAACGTTAAGGAGCAAATAGAGGTCACAAAAATTTTTTCGGCAGAAACAGAATTCTCTGTAAAAGAAATTAGTTTACAGAATATCATTGAAAAATTTCAATATCACTTAAAAGAAAGAAAACATAAATACTTTATAAGAGACCTACAGGAGTTCCGGGATAATAAGGCTTATACGGTTACCAATACTAAACCAAATAGACAACAGGAAACGGATATTTCAACCTCTGAGGCCGAATACTCCGACTCCGAGGTTAGATTTAAAAACAATAGAGGGAGACCCAGAGGTAGAAGTGGTTTTCGAGGAGGTAGAGGGGCAGGTCGGGGTTCACCACAGAGGGAACATTTTTTAGATTCAAACTACCCACTGAGAAGTCGATTCAATACCCGGAACCCCGTGTGAATAACCAAATTATCAACATCTCCTCAAAACCCCTCACCAATGAACAAATGGCGGTATTAAGTAAAGGTATGTCATTCGTTCCAACCTCTGATTTTGTATGTTTTGAAGCCATAAAGGACCTTAATTTGTTTATACGTAGACTAAAATGGAAGAAATACTTTATAAATGCCGATAAAAAAAGCTGCACTGAATTAGGCATTGATGAGGATCTTTTGGGAGATGTCAGATTTTTGTATCATTTGGGGGATGTAGACCCCAACGAATATGGTTAGGGTCCATTTACGGATTTCAAGAATAAAAGCAAACGTATGCCACCAAGTAATAATGATATAAGTGCTATAGATGTATTCTCTAATTTGGTGTCCAGAGACTTGCTAGAATTGGAAAAATCTAAGAAAAGAAGACCCCGTAACCTTACCAAAATGGAAATGGATGGTCTGCTTGAATTAGAGAGAGATACCACCAGAATAATTAAAACATCAGATAAAGGTGGCAACACAGTGATAATGGATGTTGCCCAATATAGAACTTTGTGTTACTCTCTACTACAGAAATCCATGGGGTACGAGATACTTGAACGTAACCCTACAGAACTATACCTTAGAGAACTAAAAATTTTGGTTGATGGGGCATTTCAATTAAAACTAATTGATAAAAATGAAAGATTTTTTAATCCCTGTACACCCGGTAGTAACAACTTTCTTTGCTCTACCAAAGGTACACAAGGGTCTAGTACCATTGAGAGGAAGACCTATAGTCTCTGGAATTGGGAGTTTAACCCAAAACTTGGGTTTATATGTTGATAAAATCTTGAGACCCTTTGTGGTCTCTTTGAGCTCCTATACACGGGACACCACGGATCTTTTATTGAAACTGGATAACATTGAATTGGACACCAATATGATCTTGGGTTCAATCGATGTAGAGGCTCTGTACTCATCGATTCCCCATGAGAAGGGATTAATGGCTGCGGACTACTATCTAAGAACGAGAGGTCTACAATATACAGAACACAATCAATTTGTGATGAGGGCCCTTGAATTTTGCCTAACAAAAAATTATTTTCTTTTTGATGGCAAGTACTTCCACCAGCTCAGGGGCACCGCGATGGGTAGCCCCTGTGCACCATCTTATGCAAATTTGCTCCTGGGCTGGTGGGAGGAAAATGCCAACTTCGGAGAATATTCAGAAGTGGCGGAAGAAAACATTGTCCTGTGGCTTCGCTACATGGACGATGTTTTTGTAATCTGGAAGGGTGATGAGAATGGTTTTTGTAACTTTGTTAAAGGCCTTAATAAGAACGATTTGGGCCTTAGTTTTACTTGTGAGGTCAATGCTTGCAGATTACCCTTTTTGGATGTCCTTATTGAACGGGGTGAGAATGGTCGCCTTCTAACAAAAACATATAGAAAACCTACATCTTCTAATTCACTTTTAAGATGGGAATCTAACCACCCAGTTCCCTTGAAAAAAGGCATCCCTAAAGGACAGTACCTTCGAATGAGAAGGAATTGCTCAGATCGAGATACCTATAAGTTGCAAGCTGATGATTTGAGATCACGTTTCCTAGAACGGGGGTACCCGGATGGGATTTTAAGGAATGGATATAGGACATCTCTGGCTAGGGATAGAAAAGATCTACTTATCCCTTCGCAGAAAACTAAGGATGAAGGTACTACAAGATTCATCACAAAATACTGTAATGGAGCCAAAGATATAAAAGAAATAATAAATCGACACTGGCCGATTCTGTGTATGGATCAGGACCTCACAAGAATTATTCCTAATCACCCACAGATTACATATAAGAAGGGCCGTTCGTTGAAAGATAGGTTGGTCTGTAGCCATTTTGCCCCAAAAAGTGTTGACAGCGCCACATGGTTGGGCACCCAACCAAAAGGATGCTTTAAATGTGGTTGCTGCAAATACTGAATGTCGATTGAAAAAAATAATGAATTCTGTAGTAATATCACAAGAAAAATATACCCCATCCAGCAATTCATTAACTGCAGATCTGTAGGGGTAATTTATAAGATGACGTGCAGATGCGGTTTAGAATATGTCGGCAAGACAAAGAGAGAACTCAGAGTAAGGGTAGGAGAGCATCATAGGGATACCATCAATAAACGTGATACTCCAGTAGCCAATCATATTAACCAGTGTCATAAGGGAGATCTAAAGATGGTCAGCTTTATAGGTATCGAAAAGGTATCCAGAAATCAGAGAGGAGGTGATTGGGATAAATATATCCTCCAAAGAGAAACATATTGGATTTTTACCCTACAAACAGTGTACCCTAATGGACTAAACGATACACTCTCCTTTTCTTCCTTCTTGTAGGGAGGGAATAACAGGGTGTTTTTTAATAGGGAGAGCCGCCGTTGAGTGGGGGCGCCACTTGCGCAGGATGTTAGGGTGCCAACCTCCGCGTGAGGTAGGGAGTAGTTAGTGAGGGATCATTAGGGAGAGACCTAGTGAGCACCCTTTCTATTTTTCTATTTTTCCATAAGCAAGAAGATCCGTGGTGTCTCTAATCAGCATGCAACAACATATTAGATGATTATAATACCTATACTGTACATCATACCAGATGATTATACGACCCCAATTGTAGGATTCTCATATAATATTTTTTCTGGGTGTTTTTTCTGTAGACACGTTCCTTTTGTCCTTTTCCTATTGTAAATGTGAACGAAAAAGTTGGTTATGGAATCCAAGCAATGTGTCCATTATTAGGGTATTCAGCAACAGACAAGTCTGAATAAGATAAATTGTTTAAAACCTGGATGCAGCCATTTTTAGTATTGTGGAGATAAGCTACACTAATACTATACGTAAGACATTTGGCAGAAATGCGACCGGGTGAGGAGGTGCAGCGTCAGGTTGTCATGGACACTATGGGTCATGTGAGTGATGCTGGGATGACGCTGTATCTCCGAGACCGGATGTGACGCGTATGGCCCTAAGCCGAGCCCAGGAAGTGGGGCATGCAGACGGCGATGGCCCATTGCATATGGAGGGACCGGAAGTACGGTACTCGGCGTCCGGAAACTGTTAGGTTACCATGTGGTGCTCAGTTATTATAAAGTAAAGAGAGGTGATACCTGCACGCTATGTGTCTGATTGAACTCCATAAACTCCCCTGATGAGTCCTGAATAGATGAAACGCGTTGGGAGAACGGTGTATGAAAAAGGCCGCCCAGATGAATGCAGACAATAGGATATGCTAAGAGTGGGGGCCTCCCATACAAGAGCGCATATACAGGCATCGGTGTATAGGATTAATACACATGAGATGAGTATAATGTCATAATATTGCACCATGAGAGGGTTTATTAGGTAGTAATATTGTGGAATAAAGGGCAATATAATATACTGTACTCCATGAGTATTTTATGATTCATTTTGATCTAAAATATGCGGCTATAATATAGATATATTGGAGGTGGAGAGTTAATTTTCTCCTTATTGATTCGCCTTGTCTCTATAACTGTTCTACAAGGTTTGAAATGGAAACAAGAAATGTTATAGTTTCCTAAATTGGATACTGTAAGAACTAAAAAGTGTCGGTTTATATGTTGAGATGTTATATGGTTAATGCATCTGGAATAATAATACCTGGTCACATATAGACACAAAAAAGAGAAATATTCCTTCTATATTTGGATAAAATAAGGTGTCTCATACAACTTGTTTTTATTGGCACTTTTGCACTGGCACTATTATTTTATGTATGGCACCATATTTTTCACTATACAGGTTTTAAACTTGTGATTAAAAGTTAAGTTTTATTATCCTCTGCAATAAATATCCAAGCCAATTTGCTATATACTCTATTATTTAAAGCAAATTCGGCCAAAGGCAAAAATGAAACCCAATCATCCTGGTCAGCAGAAATAAAACATCTCAAATATGACTCCAAGGTCTGATTTGTTCTCTCTGTCTGCCCATTGGTCTGAGGGTGAAAAGCAGAGGAGAAGGACAACTGAATTCCCAGCTTGGAACAGAAAGTTCTCCAAAATCTAGACACAAACTGAACTCCTCTGTCAGATACAATGTTCTCAGGAATCCCGTGCACGCGAACCACCTGTTGTAAAAACAGGGGCACCAACTCAGAGGAAGACGGCAACTTAGGGAGTGGTACAAGATGAACCATCTTAGAGAACCTATCACAAATTACCCAAATAACAGTCATCCTTTGAGAGACAGGCATATCAGAGATGAAATCCATTGAAATATGGGTCCATGGCCTCTTGGGGACAGGCAAAGGCATCAACAACCCACTAGAGCGAGAATACGATTTAGACCGGGAGCACGTCCCACAGGACTGCACAAAATTCCTGACATCACGAGACAAGGAGGGCCACCAAAAAGACCGACTCACCAGATCTCTAGTACCAAAAATACCTGGATGACCAGCCAAAGCAGAGCAATGAACTTCAGACATCACTCTCTTCTTCTACTGGTCAGGAACATACAATTTTCCACTGGGACAACGCTCAGGTTTGTTCTCCTGGAACTCTTCCAGAGCACATCTCAAATCGGACGAGATGGCAGAAAGAACTACCCCTTCGCTTAAGATGGTAGCAGGCTTGGTCACCACAGGAGAATCAGCAAAGAAGCTCCTAGAGAGGGCGTCTGCCTTGACATTCTTAGTTCCAGGAAGAAAAGAAACCACAAAATCAAAACGTGTAAAAAACAAGGCCCACCTAGCCTGTCTAGGGTTCAAGCGCTTAGCCGACTCTAGGTAAATCAAATTCTTGTGGTCAGTGAGGACCACGACTTGATGCTTAGCTCCCTCCAACCAATGTCTCCACTCCTCAAATGCCCATTTCATGGCCAACAGTTCCCGATTCCCCACATCATAGTTACGTTCAGATGGAGAGAACTTTCGGGAAAAGAAAGCACAGGGATTCATTTTAGATGTTACAGGATCCTTTTGGGACAAAACAGCTCCTGCACCAATCTCAGAAGCATCCACCTCTACCTGGAACGGAAGTGAGACATCAGGTTGCCGCAAAACCGGGGCGGAGGTGAATCTTCTCTTCAGCTCCTGAAAGGAAGAAACAGCCTCCGGAGACCAATTTAACACATCAGCACCCTTCTTAGTCAAATCAGTCAATGGCTTGGCAATACTAGAAAATTTTGCTATAAATTTCCGATAAAAATTAGCAAAACCCAAAAACTTTTGGAGGGCCTTCAAAGAAGTGGGCTGAACCCAATCGTAAATGGCCTGTACCTTGGCCGGGTCCATTTCAATAGTTGACGGGGACAAAATAAATCCCAAAAAAGAAATCCTCTGTACTCCAAAAAGGCATTTAGATCCTTTGACATACAGGGAATTCTCCCTCAAGATCCGGAACACAGTCTGAATATGTTCCACATGAGAATCCCAATCCTTGGAGAAGATCAAAATATCATCCAGATAGATAATCAAAAATTTATCGACAAAATCACGGAAAATATCGTTCATGAAGCACTGGAAGACAGAAGGGGCATTAGTGAGCCCAAAAGGCATCACCAGGTACTCAAAATGTCCCTCCGGAGTATTAAACGCCGTCTTCCATTCATCCCCATGCTTAATGCGAATAAGATTATACGCCCCCTGAGGTCAAGCTTGGTAAACCAGCAAGCACCTTTAACTCTGGAGAATAGATCAGAAACCAGGGGTAACGGATACTGATATTTAACAGTAATTTTGTTGAGGGCACGATAATCAATACAAGGTCTTAATGATCCATCCTTTTTGGCTACAAAAAAAACCGGCACCTAAGGGTGACGAGGATGGTCTAATATGACCCTTCTCCAACACCTCCTTAATATAGGATCGCATAGCCTCGTGCTCGGGTACAGATAAATTGAAGAGCCGACCCTTGGGAAATTTACACCCCGGGCTCAGTTCAATTGCACAGTCATAACTCCTATGAGGAGGCAGAGACGCAGACTCATTCTCACTAAATACATCATAAAAGTCCGCCAAATAATCAGGAACATCATGCGACTGAGGAGAGGTGGAAAACACCGGAGCCTCACTAAAGGCACACCGACAACCCCAACTCACCACAGACACAGATTTCCAATCCAAAACTGGATTATGAATTTGTAACCAGGGAAACCCCAGAACAATAGTATCATGCAGATTATGCAACACCAAAAATCTGCAATTTTCTTGATGGTCTGGGGCGACCCGCATTACCACCTGGGTCCAAAACTGAGGTTTATTTTTAGCCAAAGGAGTAGCATCAATCCCCCTCAAATGGATAGGCGTCTACAGAGGTGTCATCGGAAATCCACAACATTTAGCAAAATCCAAGTCCATTAGGTTTAGGGCTGCTCCCGAATCCACAAAAGCCTTGGCGGAAAATGTGGACAGGGAGCAGATCAGAGTAATTGCCAGAAGAAACTTAGGTTGAACACCACCAACAGAAAACGTGTGTGCAAAGCTTTTCTCGCGTTTAGGACAGACAGAAATAATATGCGAGGCATCTCCACAGAAAAAACACAACTTATTACGCCTTTCTGAACTCCTGACGCTGCTCTCTGGAAAAAACTCTATCACATTGCATAGGTTCAGACATTTGTTCAACAGGTGGCAACATCTCTCATGCAGCTTTGCGTTCGCGCAAACGCCGATCAACCTGAATGGCTAATGACATAGAATCGTCAAGACCAGAGGGAACAGGAAATCCCACCATAGTATCTTTTACGGCTTCTGACAACCCCTTCCGAAAGAGAGCAGCCAAGGCATTATCATTCCAGGTAGTAAGTACTGCCCACTTTCGGAATTTTTGACAGTACAATTCTGCAGAATCACGACCCTGGTTCAATGCCAGCAGGGTCTTTTCAGCCTGATCAATGGCATTAGGTTCGTCATACAACAACCCCAAGGCCTGAAAAAATGCGTTCACATTAGTCAGAATAGGATCATCTAGTTTCAAAGAAAACGCCCAATCCTGGGGATCGCCACGCAGCAAAGAGATGACAATTTTAACCTGCTGCGTGGAGCTCCCTGACGAGTTAGGCTTCAAGGCAAAAAATAATTTACAATTATTTTTGAAATTCAAAAATTTAGACTGATGCCCAAAAAATACATCAGGTGTAGGAATCTTTGGTTCAGCAAGCATGTGAATGAGCAAGGTAGGCGGAAATTCCCCGCACTTCCACAGCGAGCTGCTCTACACGATCAGACAATTGCTTTATCTCCAGTGAGAGAAAAAAAATTCCCCCTACGGCCTCAGAGATATAGAGGAAAAAATATACACTTTTTTTTTATACAATTCTTTCCTACTATTGAGTACCCTAGGATCTGCGGTATGGCGGGTGATTCTGTTATGATTGAGTCACTGTAGGAGGCAGACACAAAAATTGAAGCTACGTCCAGAAAACCAGAGAAGTTGGCAACTATCAGATTGCAGACCCCTGAACCTATCAACACAACTAGCAGTAGCCGTGGGGGGTTCCTACGATGCCCTAGACCCCTCGATCACAGCCGGAGCGCTAAATAGCCTAAAGACAGAAAAAGAAATCTAAACTGCCCCAGAGCAGACCCCAAAGTAAAAGGCAGCCCCCAACATATAATGACGGTGAAGCAAGATGAAAAAACACTCACACAGATAGAAAGATAGGCTGAGCAAACGATGGGGCCCAAGCTAGCTAAACAGAACAGGAAAGGAAGGTTGCTGTCTGCAATCTGCCAAAACCCTATCAAAGACATAAGCCAACAAGCTGATATGAAAAAGACCCTGAAGCAGCTAGGCTTCAAAAACTAAATCAGCACTCAGGTATTTTCAGAAGACAGAGCTAAAGGAATTCAGCACACCCCAGCAGGGAATGGCAGAAATCCAGAAAAACAAAGCAAAACAAAGTCTAAGCACAAATGCAAAAAGCCGAGCAGAAAACTTAGCTTTAGAGGAGCAGGAATTCAGACTGGTCTCCAAGGATCCCACAGAGAAATCACCCGCAGGGCAGAAGGGTGTCGGCAGCCTTATATCCAGTCAGTAACTCCACTCAGCCAGTCATCATAATCAGACTCAGGTGTTTGATAATCAGGCTCACTACCTTTCTTTACCAGAAGAGGGAGTTCCTCGGGCCTCAGTAGTGAAGGGGAAAATGAACTCACAACACAGGAGGGAAAGAGATCAGATAGTCTGCGGAGGGTGAAGTGTGCAGACGGGAGGGGAGGTGCGAAGCTGAGAGGTTGAGCTGCAGAAGGTGAGCTCCCTCAGCTTGAGAGCGCACAGAACTGGAGCCTGGTCTCCATGGTGGTACGGATACTGACGGTCCTACCACAGATACCAGAGGAGTAGGAGGCTGTGAATGCCCTGCTCCCAGCAAAGACTTGGGACACAACAGCAATTGACTAGTGAGCCAGGACTCAGGAGAGGAGTCCCTGAGAGAGGCTACAGCTGTCTGTCATACAAGTAAAGGTCTAGGAACATCTGAAGAGAGGCAATTCAGAGTAACTAAGTACTGGAGTGCTTCACACTACAAAGCGCTAGGAAGGAGACTGCACAGCCCTTCTGCTGAGAGAGAATCACGATCTACTTCCAGGCTAACCTGCTCCAATACCATCTGTAATCAGGACTCTGGACTGCATATACTCAGTAAAGGTACAGAAACTACAACCGCTGTGTCTTGTCTGTTCCCTATGCTTTCGGCACTGCTACATCCCCGTGCCAACTACATCTACACTGCCCTGGGACTACAGTTCCACCTGTGGGGAGCTTTACCATCTAAGCTGCACCTACCATCAGTCCCAGCAGATCTGTATGCAGCGTTGGCCTAACACCATATTTGCCAAACACCACGGGTGGCGTCACAAACTATCCTTCCATTAACTACATCTCCCCATTGCTTGGGCACCCAGGGCCACGGACCGGGTCACCGCTGCTGTGACACATCCCCCTGACACCGGCCCGGTACCGAGTACCCCACAGCCCTGGGCGGGCGACCCAATTACACTTGGGGTTATTTAGTTTGGAGAATCGAAGGCTTAGGGGTGATCTTATTACAATGTATAAATATATGCGGGGACAATACCAAGACCTTTCTAATGATCTTTTTACTCTTAGACCTGTGACGGGGACAAGGGGGCATCCTCTATGTCTGGAGGAATGAAGGTTTAAGCATACTCACAGATGCAGATTCTTTACTGTAAGAGCAGTGAGACTATGGAAATCTCTGCCATATGATGTTGTAATGAGTGATTCACTACTAAAATTTAAGAAGGGACTGGATGCCTTTCTTGAAAAGTATAATATTACAGGGTATATACACTAGTTTCCTTAATATTGCGTTGGTCCAGGGAGCTAGTCTGATTGCCGTATGTGGAGTCGGGAAGGAATTTTTTTCCCCAATGTGAAGATTACTGTTTGCCACATGGGTTTTTTTTGCCTTCCTCTGGATCAACATGTTAGAGCAAGTTAGGATAGGATATGGGTTGAACTAGATGGACTTAAAGTCTCCCTTCAACCTTAATAACTATGTTACTATGTTAGATGTGTTGGCTGGACATTCAGCTGCTGCAAAGGGCGTAATTGGGCAAGTCCGAGGAAGAGGAAGACGAGGAGGAAGTGATGGTGTGCTGAATGGTGGCGGTGGTCTTACAGTGGGGGTAGCGATGGAGCGTTGTTGGCTACCTTCAGTCGTAGCAGGTGCGCATGTGCTACCTGAGGTTTTGTAGTGCGTCCACGCTTGCTAGTGCATGTTGATTAAATGTCTAAGCATGCAACTGGTATTCAAATTTCTGAGTTGTTTACCTCGGCTAAAGGTCCTTCCGCACTTCTTACAGGTAACCTTTGCCTCATCAGTAGGATTTTGGACAAATAAGTGCCACACTGCACTCTTCCTACTATGGTAAACATTTTCTGGCCTTGCACGCTGTGCTAAGTTGATGTCTGATCAAGCTGTCCTGCAACTCTTTTAGTTTTTGTTCCACGTTTTACGACAGCTACGGGCCTCCTAGATAACCGCTGCTGCAATGTCAATGACTGCTGCGGATCCTTCTCCTTATCTGAATTATTGCCAGTGCCACCCTCCTCCCCCAATGGATGCCAATCCGGGTCCAGAAATGAGTCATCCATCACCTCCTCTTCAAAGTCATCTGCACCTTCCTCTTTACCTTCCTCTGTGTCACCATGTAAGGTAGTATGGTATGCGGGAAGGGGCACCTGGGTTTCATCAAGGTCAGATTCTGGCTCAATAGACTGCGAGGGCAATGTAGTGCTGTGGGTCAATGTACCAGCAGAATCATAGAATCATCTAGCAGTGGCTGGGCATCAGTGCAGTCCATGTAAGATTCATCTTGGACCGGGGAATTCAGGATTTGACTAGATAACCCAGGCATGGTATGTGAAAAGAGCTCCATAGAGTAATCTGCAGTGTGGGCTGCCACATCCTTAACTTTTGGTGGGGGTGATGGACACAAGGAAAGGGGTTTTTATGGCCAGAACCATGCACTGACGACTCCGTGCTTGCAGGTTTCGACCGTTCAGAAGAGGAGGCAATAGAGCTGGTGGCTGTTTCGGCAATGTACGCCAAAACTTGTTCCTGATGCTCCTGCTTTAAAAGCGTTTTTCCTACTCCAAGAAAAGGCAACCTTACAGGCCTTCTTGGGCCAGAGGATGACGCAGGCTCAACACCTCCTGCCTTAGCTGCTATTGTGCTTTTGCCAGAACCAGCAGATGCACCACCACCATCAGTACCAGTCGCGCCCCCTGCCCACGTCTGCGGCCTGTTCCACCATGCTTCCTCATGTTTGGGAAAATGAAACCAAAATACCAGCAGAGAGATGGTACTGTATGAGGATCGTCCAGCTGTGTAAGGTGTATTAAACAAATTAAATCAACGTATATATTATGTTAGTCACAGACGCTCTCACAGTATGTATTGGACCGTAATCCAACAAGCAGATATACGGAACTGTTTGAAAAACGGACACGTGTAGGTCTTGAAAAACGGACAAACTCCTCGTTTTTTTTTCCAGAGTCACACACAGGTAGCTTCTATTTGTCCGTGCTAGAAGGCGGAACACGGTTGTGTGTGAGAAGCGTACACCGCTGTACGGTGTCTGTATGTAAAATTGTCAAGCTCCGTGTATTTGTATATGGACTGACACACGCTGTCTCTGTTAGAGATGAGCGACTTTGCCTTTTTTAGGGTCGAGTCAGGTTTCACGAAACCCGACTTTTGCAAAAGTCGGGTCGAACGAAATCGGCCGATTATTGTGAAAATTCTAAGTCCGACTGAAACATGAAACCCAATGTAAGTCAATGGGGAAGAAAAGTCGGCAGTGAGTGGAGGACAGGAAACACACCTACAGTGCCCATTATAATGCCAAAAACATCAATTCTTATTCCTTAAGCTTGTCAACCTTAATTTACATTATAATAACAGTTAGGCATTGAAAACTGGAGGTTATTTGGCTAAAGTTGTGGGGGGGGTAGTGCTGGCTAAAGATTTTCGTGGGCCCAGGGCCAAAGAGTGTCACTGGGCTCCTTTAACACATGACACAATTCATGATCCTTTGATACGGCAGAGAAATAGCGTTACAGTACAAAGAAAAATACTTCAATTCTTACATCACATGACTGATATCCATTTTAAATTCTCCAATAGCTCCAAAAGTAGACAGTATATTCCTCCATACAGTATTATGGCCACTGCATAGTGCGCCATACAGAGTGATGAGGCCCATATATTTCTCCATACAGAATCATTGGTCCCATATAATGTTCCATACAGTATATGGAATGAGCTCCACATAATGCTACAGTATATGTTGTTCACCATGGATGAAGCTCCAGTGTCTTATGGGCCCAAATAATGCTCCATATATAATGGTCCCCATTTCTAATGCTCCAGTGTATAATGGGCAATGTAAATGCTGCTCCAGTGACTGATGTCCACCTTTGGAATGCTCCAGTGCATGATAGGCCCGAGATATCATTCTCCAGAGTATCGTGCTCCCCAAAAATTGCTCCCAACCTTTAAAACAATTAAATAAGTCTCCTCACTAGGGAATCCCAGTACTCTGGACTCCTCGTCATCCCCATCTTCCATCTCTCTGCACTTGGACTGTTTAGGCAGAGGGCGTACAGACGTGATGTCATCGCGCTCTATGACCAGAATGTCACTGTCAGGAAAAGTGTTTGGTTTCCGAGGGCAGTATGGTTGCAAAGCTGAGCCTTAAGGAAATGTCCAGAAGGGCACCACCAGGAGTGGAGCCTGCGGCTTAATTGGACTCAACATGGACAACCTCAACCATGCCATCCCCAAAAACGCTGCACAGATTGCAAGCTTAATTCCGCTAACGAACGAGACTCAGGCATGCCCCCACGGTCCGCGTCCAGCTTACTAGAGGGACACGCGAGGCTCTGGCACGCGAGATCGGCCAATAACAGGTCTGTCATGCCCTTACATGTCCGGGGCTGCACGCGTGCTACAATGAAAGGACCAGTGTGTATCGCTTACAGGTGCGGATAACACTCTGAACCCCGTTAGTGATGGGGATCTGGGATTACAATTCTTCCCCGCGAACAAGCATTTCCCAGTAAGTGCAGGTCAACTGTAATTCCGGAATTAGGCCTAAACGGCATTCCAGAAAGAATGTGAAAAAATTAAGTGTCCAAACCACAGGTGCTGTAGCTTGCTTAACAGCTGGGATCCTCTGCTGAGTAGCACACATTTCTTACATAAACAGGCGGCATAGCTTGGTTCACGGGTGGCCAACTCTGCTGGGTAGCATACACAGTTACTAGGCACAAAGTATTAAGTGGTGTAAATGCAGTCAAAAACTGGTTCTTTCATAAACAGGCGGCATAGCTCGGTTCATGGGTGAGCTCCTCTTCTGAGTACCAGACACAGTTACTAGGCCCAAAAGGATTTTCAGGACAATATGCGGTAAAAAATTATTAGAAACACACGGTGTAGCTCCTTCACAGGTGTACTACACCGCTGGCTACCAGACACCGCTACTATACCCTAAAACTGTCTATTATTTATCATTGAAAACCATTATTAATGTGAAAAAAAGATACGCTTTTGTTTAACGAAACGTTCTCGAACGGAAACTCGAACAGCCGAATTTTAATCAAAGTGTTGTAGTTCAACGAACGGATCTAACACCGGCCAAAACAGCTTGAATTTGAACTTGGTCAACAGTTCTACTCAAACCCCACTCATCTGTAATCAGGAGGCAGACTCAGACGGTCTCAGTCACAGCAGAAATTCGACAAGATTGCAGAAAGTTGAGGAAGGGTACAGTATCACCGGATAACAGGTATATATAGCATAGTTTAAACATTTAAAATCTCCGTGTTTAAGTCATGATCCAGGATGGGGTTTCGCTTTGGCCCGTCCTGGTCAGACAGGGGGTTAATTGTTTCTGCCTCTCTCTGGCAGAGGGTGGCTATTTAATGCTCACTGGACCTAGGTCCGGTGTCAGTTATACTCCTGCCCTCGGCTGAGTTAGTTAACCTCTTGTGTACGTGTGCCTTGTGCCTGATAACTTGTTGCTTGTTTGGTTTTGATCTGGTTCTGTCCCTGTTGCGAGTTCTGCCTGTCCCTCTTTTACCGCACCGCCCTCTCGTGTATGACTCTTTGCTTGTGACTTGACTATTCTCTGCTCATCCCTTTTGCACCGCACCGCCCTCTCGTGTATGACCTCTGCTTGTCTGACCTGCGTTTTCCTCTCCTCTACGACAGTATTCCTGCAGTAGGTACATTACATCTTCTGCAGTAGTAGGACGCTAAGCCCTGCCCCCTGCAGTCACATGATCGTAGGTCCTGGTACTCCTTACTGTTTT
Source organism: Dendrobates tinctorius (assembly GCF_039654945.1). NCBI lineage: Eukaryota > Metazoa > Chordata > Amphibia > Anura > Dendrobatidae > Dendrobates > Dendrobates tinctorius. The sequence continues at coordinate 30,805,058 of NW_027361704.1, forward strand.
CCGTGCCTCAGGTCCTGTCTGCTTAAACCTTCACTACCGTATTGGGCCCCGTGCTCTCCCGCAGTGTGGGTAAGTCACCCTGCTCAGCCGTGGGAGTTGCCAACGCTGACAGGATCCTGACAGTTTATTTATGGAGTATGACAAAGACACTCACAGCCTCAGTATGGATTAGACAACAATCTAAAAAGTAGAAAAAAGGAAATGTTTTTGAAGCATACACCAGTATACACTGTTGGGGTATTTTTAAATCTTCATATATATTTCTGTCTCAGTAAGACAGGCCAGACTCTCTGCAAGAGGAAACGAGATGGATAAAAGTACAGACATAAAGTCGAGTGATTGCAGAAATTTAGGAATTACTAATCAGGGGAAGAACTCCCGGGAGAATTCTCAGAGGCGATGCTGACCCTCAATTACTTTGCGTGTGCAGACAGCGAAAACAGTTCTTTGTGAAGAAAGGGTTGCTGTATCGCAGTACCGTTGATCCCATCACCGTTACTCATCTCCATCAAATTTTGATTATAGGGAGAGATGTAGACATGGTCCTCACTGCCTATCTGTAACGTCCGTCTGCGGTTCTGGGCTGCAGCCAGGCAACACCCCGAGAAACACTGATACCCTTTACCCCTATACAGGGATCTGGATTTACAACAGAGCCCAGGAGGTACTGTCTGAATAGGAGCAGCGGCCAGAGCAGGACGGTCGTCAAAGTGAAGTACAAAAACGGCAGGCAATAGCAGAGTCAATTTCAGGCCAAGGTCAGAGTCAAAAACCAGGAGGGCAGCAGAGGTACAGAATCGTTAGGAAGTAGCAGAGTCAGAATATCCAGGCCAAGGTCACAAACCAGGAGAGTAGCAGAAGTACAGAATCGTCAGGCAAAAGAGGGGTCAGAAATCCAGGCTGAGGTCAGAGTCAAACAGAAATCAATCACTAAGTAACACACAGGGGAACCAAGAATATATCCGGCGGCTTGCAAGACCAGTCCCAAGGTATTTGAGGGATCAGGTCATCCCTCACAGGTTCCTGGACTGGTGATGTCATTAGGGCCGCCCCCAGGACCAGGCCAGATGGAGTTGCAGTAACCCCCTGATGACTGACAGAGGGGCGGAGCCTGAGGAAGAGGAGGACAAAAGCAAGCCATTTTTCTCGCAACCTATGTGTCATCAGGGGAAGGTGGGACAAAATCCTTTGAAACCCATGCATAGTTCATTTTAATGAAGATTAGATCATCAACATTTTGGGTCGACAGACGGGTCCTTTTTTTCTGTCAGGATTGAGCCAGCAGCACCGAAGACTCTTTCCGATAGCACACTAGCAGCAGGGCAAGCGAGCTCCTGTAAGGCATATTGTGCCAATTAAGGCCAGGTGTCCAGTTTAGAGGCCCAATAGTCAAAGGGGAATAACCTGTGAGGGAGAACATCGATATGGGATGAGAAGTAGTTAGCAATAGAGTTGAGCGACTTTTGGTTTTTTAGGGTCGCGTTTCGTTTCGTGAAACCCGACTTTTCCAAAAGTTGGGTCGAGCAAGATCGTCCGATTATAGGGAAAAGTCGGGGTCATCCCGAAACACGAAACCCAATGTAAGTCAATGGGGAATAAAAGTCGGCAGTGAGAGGAGGACAGGAAACACACCTACAGTGCCCATTTGAATGCCAAAAGTATCAATTCTTCTTACTTAAGCTTGTCAACCTTAATTAACTTCATAATATAAGTTACGCACTGAAAAATGGGGGTTATTTGGCTAAAGTTGTGGGGGGGAGGGCTGGCTGCAGGTTTTCATGTGCCCTGGGCGAAAGAGCGCCCCTTTAACACATACCACAACTCATCATGCTCCGATACGGCAGATAAATAGCGGTATAGTACAATGAAAAATACCTCACTTTTTACATCTCATGACGAGGCCCATCTATTTCTCCATACAGAATCATTGGTCCCATATAATGTTTGAAACAGTATATGATGAGCTCCACGTAATGCTACAGTATATGTTGGTCCCCATGGATGAAGCTCCACTGTCTTATGGGCCCAAATAATGCTCCAAACATAATGGGCCCCATTTCTAATGCTCTAGTGTATAATGGGCCCTGTAAATGCTGCTCCAGTGTCTGGTGTCCACCTTTGGAATGTTCCAGTGTATGGTGGGCCCCATCTATCATTCTCCAGAGTATAGTGCTCCCCAAAAATTGCTGTCCCAACATTGAAAACAATGAAATAAGTCTCCTCGCTAGGGAATCCCTGTACTTGTCTGGACAGGTGCTGTAGCTTGCTTAACAGCTCGCCAGCCGTTCTCACGCCCAGTATGGATTACACGTGATTGCACAAAGGTGAGAAAGGGTACCGTATCCCCAGATAACATGTATGGATAGCGTACACATTCAAAATATATGTCTATACAGCATGAGGCAGGCTCAGACGGTGTTAGGCCCAGTATGGATTGCACGTCATTGCACAAAGGTTAGAAAGGGTACCGTATCCCTGGATAACATGTATGGATAGCGTACACATTCAAAATATATGTCTATACAGCATGAGGCAGGCTCAGACGGTGTTAGGCCCAGTATGGATTGCACGTGATTGCACAAAGGTTAGAAAGGGTACCGTATCCCTGGATAACATGTATGGATAGCATACACATTCAAAATATATGTCTATACAGCATGAGGCAGGCTCAGACGGTGTTAGGCCCAGTATGGATTGCACGTCATTGCACAAAGGTTAGAAAGGGTACAGTATCCCTGGATAACATGTATGGATAGCGTACACATTCAAAATATATGTCTATACAGCATGAGGCAGGCTCAGACGGTGTTAGGCCCAGTATGGATTGCACGTGATTGCACAAAGGTTAGAAAGGGTACCGTATCCCCGGATAACATGTATGGATAGCGTACACATTCAAAATATATGTCTATACAGCATGAGGCAGGCTCAGAGAGTGTTAGGCCCAGTATGGATTGCACGTGATTGCACAAAGGTTAGAAAGGGTACCGTATCCCTGGATAACATGTATGGATAGCGTACACATTCAAAATATATGTCTATACAGCATGAGGCAGGCTCAGACGGTGTTAGGCCCAGTATGGATTGCACGTGATTGCACAAAGGTTAGAAAGGGTACCGTATCCCCGGATAACATGTATGGATGGCGTACACATTCAAAATATATGTCTATACAGCATGAGGCAGGCTCAGACGGTGTTAGGCCCAGTATGGATTGTACGTCATTGCACAAAGGTTAGAAAGGGTACCGTATCCCTGGATAACATGTATGGATAGCGTACACATTCAAAATATATGTCTATACAGCATGAGGCAGGTTCAGACGGTGTTAGGCCCAGTATGGATTGCACGTCATTGCACAAAGGTTAGAAAGGGTACCGTATCCCTGGATAACATGTATGGATAGCGTACACATTCAAAATATATGTCTATACAGCATGAGGCAGGCTCAGACGGTGTTAGGCCCAGTATGGATTGCACGTGATTGCACAAAGGTTAGAAAGGGTACCGTATCCCCGGATAACATGTATGGATAGCGTACACATTCAAAATATATGTCTATACAGCATGAGGCAGGCTCAGACGGTGTTAGGCCCAGTATGGATTGCACGTGATTGCACAAAGGTTAGAAAGGGTACCGTATCCCCGGATAACATGTATGGATAGCGTACACAAAATATATGTCTATACAGCATGAGGCAGGCTCAGACGGTGTTAGGCCCAGTATGGATTGCACGTGATTGCACAAAGGTTAGAAAGGGTACCGTATCCCCGGATAACATGTATGGATAGCGTACACATTCAAAATATATGTCTATACAGCATGAGGCAGGCTCAGACGGTGTTAGGCCCAGTATGGATTGCACGTGATTGCACAAAGGTTAGAAAGGGTACCGTATCCCTGGATAACATGTATGGATAGCGTACACATTCAAAATATATGTCTATACAGCATGAGGCAGGCTCAGACGGTGTTAGGCCCAGTATGGATTGCACGTCATTGCACAAAGGTTAGAAAGGGTACCGTATCCCTGGATAACATGTATGGATAGCGTACACATTCAAAATATATGTCTATACAGCATGAGGCAGGCTCAGACGGTGTTAGGCCCAGTATGGATTGCACGTCATTGCACAAAGGTTAGAAAGGGTACCGTATCCCTGGATAACATGTATGGATAGCGTACACCTACAAAATATATGTCTATACAGCATGAGGCAGGCTCAGACGGTGTTAGGCCCAGTATGGATTGCACGTGATTGCACAAAGGTTAGAAAGGGTACCGTATCCCCGGATAACATGTATGGATAGCGTACACATGCAAAATATATGTCTATACAGCATGAGGCAGGCTCAGACGGTGTTAGGCCCAGTATGGATTGCACGTGATTGCACAAAGGTTAGAAAGGGTACCGTATCCCCGGATAACATGTATGGATAGCGTACACATTCAAAATATATGTCTATACAGCATGAGGCAGGCTCAGACGGTGTTAGGCCCAGTATGGATTGCACGTGATTGCACAAAGGTTAGAAAGGGTACCGTATCCCCGGATAACATGTATGGATAGCGTACACATTCAAAATATATGTCTATACAGCATGAGGCAGGCTCAGATGGTGTTAGGCCCAGTATGGATTGCACGTGATTGCACAAAGGTTAGAAAGGGTACCGTATCCCCGGATAACATGTATGGATAGCGTACACATTCAAAATATATGTCTATACAGCATGAGGCAGGCTCAGACGGTGTTAGGCCCAGTATGGATTGCACGTGATTGCACAAAGGTTAGAAAGGGTACCGTATCCCCGGATAACATGTATGGATAGCGTACACATTCAAAATATATGTCTATACAGCATGAGGCAGGCTCAGACGGTGTTAGGCCCAGTATGGATTGCACATGATTGCACAAAGGTTAGAAAGGGTACCGTATCCCCGGATAACATGTATGAATAGCGTACACATTCAAAATATATGTCTATACAGCATGAGGCAGGCTCAGACGGTGTTAGGCCCAGTATGGATTGCACGTGATTGCACAAAGGTTAGAAAGGGTACCGTATCCCTGGATAACATGTATGGATAGCGCACACATTCAAAATATATGTCTATACAGCATGAGGCAGGCTCAGACGGTGTTAGGCCCAGTATGGATTGCACGTCATTGCACAAAGGTTAGAAAGGGTACCGTATCCCTGGATAACATGTATGGATAGCGTACACATTCAAAATATATGTCTATACAGCATGAGGCAGGCTCAGACGGTGTTAGGCCCAGTATGGATTGCACGTGATTGCACAAAGGTTAGAAAGGGTACCGTATCCCTGGATAACATGTATGGATAGCGTACACCTACAAAATATATGTCTATACAGCATGAGGCAGGCTCAGACGGTGTTAGGCCCAGTATGGATTGCACGTGATTGCACAAAGGTTAGAAAGGGTACCGTATCCCCGGATAACATGTATGGATAGCGTACACATTCAAAATATATGTCTATACAGCATGAGGCAGGCTCAGACGGTGTTAGGCCCAGTATGGATTGCACGTGATTGCACAAAGGTTAGAAAGGGTACCGTATCCCCGGATAACATGTATGGATAGCGTACACATTCAAAATATATGTCTATACAGCATGAGGCAGGCTCAGACGGTGTTAGGCCCAGTATGGATTGCACGTGATTGCACAAAGGTTAGAAAGGGTACCGTATCCCCGGATAACATGTATGGATAGCGTACACATTCAAAATATATGTCTATACAGCATGAGGCAGGCTCAGATGGTGTTAGGCCCAGTATGGATTGCACGTGATTGCACAAAGGTTAGAAAGGGTACCGTATCCCCGGATAACATGTATGGATAGCGTACACATTCAAAATATATGTTTATAAAGCATGAGGCAGGCTCAGACGGTGTTAGGCCCAGTATGGATTGCACGTGATTGCACAAAGGTTAGAAAGGGTACCGTATCCCCGGATAACATGTATGGATAGCGTACACATTCAAAATAAATGTCTATACAGCATGAGGCAGGCTCAGACGGTGTTAGGCCCAGTATGGATTGCACGTGATTGCACAAAGGTTAGAAAGGGTACCGTATCCCCGGATAACATGTATGGATAGCGTACACATTCAAAATATATGTCTATACAGCATGAGGCAGGCTCAGACGGTGTTAGGCCCAGTATGGATTGCACGTGATTGCACAAAGGTTAGAAAGGGTACCGTATCCCCGGATAACATGTATGGATAGCGTACACATTCAAAATATATGTCTATACAGCATGAGGCAGGCTCAGACGGTGTTAGGCCCAGTATGGATTGTACGTCATTGCACAAAGGTTAGAAAGGGTACCGTATCCCTGGATAACATGTATGGATAGCGTACACATTCAAAATATATGTCTATACAGCATGAGGCAGGCTCAGACGGTGTTAGGCCCAGTATGGATTGCACGTCATTGCACAAAGGTTAGAAAGGGTACCGTATCCCTGGATAACATGTATGGATAGCGTACACATTCAAAATATATGTCTATACAGCATGAGGCAGGCTCAGACGGTGTTAGGCCCAGTATGGATTGCACGTGATTGCACAAAGGTTAGAAAGGGTACCGTATCCCCGGATAACATGTATGGATAGCGTACACATTCAAAATATATGTCTATACAGCATGAGGCAGGCTCAGACGGTGTTAGGCCCAGTATGGATTGCACGTGATTGCACAAAGGTTAGAAAGGGTACCGTATCCCTGGATAACATGTATGGATAGCGTACACAAAATATATGTCTATACAGCATGAGGCAGGCTCAGACGGTGTTAGGCCCAGTATGGATTGCACGTGATTGCACAAAGGTTAGAAAGGGTACCGTATCCCCGGATAACATGTATGGATAGCGTACACATTCAAAATATATGTCTATACAGCATGAGGCAGGCTCAGACGGTGTTAGGCCCAGTATGGATTGCACGTGATGGCACAAAGGTTAGAAAGGGTACCGTATCCCTGGATAACATGTATGGATAGCATACACATTCAAAATATATGTCTATACAGCATGAGGCAGGCTCAGACGGTGTTAGGCCCAGTATGGATTGCACGTCATTGCACAAAGGTTAGAAAGGGTACCGTATCCCTGGATAACATGTATGGATAGCGTACACATTCAAAATATATGTCTATACAGCATGAGGCAGGCTCAGACGGTGTTAGGCCCAGTATGGATTGCACGTCATTGCACAAAGGTTAGAAAGGGTACCGTATCCCTGGATAACATGTATGGATAGCGTACATCTACAAAATATATGTCTATACAGCATGAGGCAGGCTCAGACGGTGTTAGGCCCAGTATGGATTGCACGTGATTGCACAAAGGTTAGAAAGGGTACCGTATCCCCGGATAACATGTATGGATAGCGTACACATTCAAAATATATGTCTATACAGCATGAGGCAGGCTCAGACGGTGTTAGGCCCAGTATGGTTTGCACGTGATTGCACAAAGGTTAGAAAGGGTACCGTATCCCCGGATAACATGTATGGATAGTGTACACATTCAAAATATATGTCTATACAGCATGAGGCAGGCTCAGACGGTGTTAGGCCCAGTATGGATTGCACGTGATTGCACAAAGGTTAGAAAGGGTACCGTATCCCCGGATAACATGTATGGATAGCGTACACATTCAAAATATATGTCTATACAGCATGAGGCAGGCTCAGACGGTGTTAGGCCCAGTATGGATTGCACGTGATTGCACAAAGGTTAGAAAGGGTACCGTATCCCCGGATAACATGTATGGATAGCGTACACATTCAAAATAAATGTCTATACAGCATGAGGCAGGCTCAGACGGTGTTAGGCCCAGTATGGATTGCACATGATTGCACAAAGGTTAGAAAGGGTACCGTATCCCTGGATAACATGTATGGATAGCGTACACCTACAAAATATATGTCTATACAGCATGAGGCAGGCTCAGACGGTGTTAGGCCCAGTATGGATTGCACGTGATTGCACAAAGGTTAGAAAGGGTACCGTATCCCCGGATAACATGTATGGATAGCGTACACATTCAAAATATATGTCTATACAGCATGAGGCAGGCTCAGACGGTGTTAGGCCCAGTATGGTTTGCACGTGATTGCACAAAGGTTAGAAAGGGTACCGTATCCCCGGATAACATGTATGGATAGTGTACACATTCAAAATATATGTCTATACAGCATGAGGCAGGCTCAGACGGTGTTAGGCCCAGTATGGATTGCACGTGATTGCACAAAGGTTAGAAAGGGTACCGTATCCCCGGATAACATGTATGGATAGCGTACACATTCAAAATATATGTCTATACAGCATGAGGCAGGCTCAGATGGTGTTAGGCCCAGTATGGATTGCACGTGATTGCACAAAGGTTAGAAAGGGTACCGTATCCCCGGATAACATGTATGGATAGCGTACACATTCAAAATATATGTCTATACAGCATGAGGCAGGCTCAGACGGTGTTAGGCCCAGTATGGATTGCACGTGATTGCACAAAGGTTAGAAAGGGTACCGTATCCCCGGATAACATGTATGGATAGCGTACACATTCAAAATAAATGTCTATACAGCATGAGGCAGGCTCAGACGGTGTTAGGCCCAGTATGGATTGCACGTGATTGCACAAAGGTTAGAAAGGGTACCGTATCCCCGGATAACATGTATGGATAGCGTACACATTCAAAATATATGTCTATACAGCATGAGGCAGGCTCAGACGGTGTTAGGCCCAGTATGGATTGCACGTGATTGCACAAAGGTTAGAAAGGGTACCGTATCCCCGGATAACATGTATGGATAGCGTACACATTCAAAATATATGTCTATACAGCATGAGGCAGGCTCAGACGGTGTTAGGCCCAGTATGGATTGCACATGATTGCACAAAGGTTAGAAAGGGTACCGTATCCCTGAATAACATGTATGGATAGCTTACACATTCAAAATATATGTCTATACAGCATGAGGCAGGCTCAGACGGTGTTAGGCCCAGTATGGATTGCACGCTATTGCACAAAGGTTAGAAAGGGTACCGTATCCCTGGATAACATGTATGGATAGCGTACACATTCAAAATATATGTCTCAGGAGGCAGGCTCAGACGGTGTCAGGCACAGTATGGATTTGACGTCCCAGATTACACAGCGGAGGAGCAGGGAGAGGTAAAGATTGCAAATGCTGGGGCCCTGCCCAAGCAAGGGGGGCCCACTCGTGGGCGTCGGTACTGGCACTGGCCCCCTCATAGTACAGCGGTGTGTCTGATGGCGGGTGTGCACCACCACCGTCAGAGACACTTTATTGCACTATGAGGGACCCTGTGCCAGTGCCCGCGCCCAAGAGTCGGCCTACCCACCTGTCCAGGGCAACGGCACTCGCACGGTGTCGTGCGCTATGTGGTTACCCCGGCCATGGGGGGGGAGGCAGCACAGTTAGGGAGTTTTAGAAAGTGCCATATGTTGATGTTCGACATTCAGCTGATGCAAAAGGCGAAATAGGTGAAGTACCAGGAAGAGGTGGACCAAAGCAAGCCATTTTTCTGTCACCCTATGTGTCATCAGGGGAAGGTGGGACAAAATCCTTGGAAACCCATGCGTGGTTCATTTTAATGAAGGTTAGATCATCCACATTTTGGGTTGACAGACGGGTCCTTTTTTCTGTCAGGATTGATCCAGCTGCACTGAAGACTCTTTCCGATAGCACACTTGCAGCTGGGCAAGCGAGCTCCTGTAAGGCATATTGGGCCAATTCAGGCCATGTGTCCAGTTTAGCGGCCCAATAGTCAAAGGGGAATGACCTGTGTGGGAGAACATCGATATGGGAGGAAAAGTAGTTTGTAACCATAGTTGACAACTGCTGTCTCCTGTCACTTTCCATCGATGCAGTATTACCAGTTGTGTGAGCGGTATTTGAAAAATCAGTCCACAACATTGTCATGAAACCCCTGTCTCCAACGCCACTTCTGCTGTGTGCACCACGAACACCTCTGCCAAGCTGCCCCCGGCCCGTACGGCTCGTGTGAGAACCATCACCGCTGCTGTGTGCTGAGAATGCCTCAAGCAACCGATTTACCAGAGTTGCTTGTTTATTAGCCAATATTAGGTCAAGGTTCTCCTGTGGCATGATGTTTTGTAATTTGCCTTTATAGCGTGGATCCAGGATGCTGGCCAACCAGTAGTCGTCATCGTTCATCATTTTGGCAATGCGGGGGTCCCTTTTTAGGATCCGCAAGGCATAATCTGACATGTGGGCCAATGTTCCCGGTGTCAATGATGCACTGCGAGTGCTGGGTGGAGGAGCACTTTCTGGCAAATCCACATCCCTCCAGTCACGCACAAACCCTGTACCAGACCTTGCCACGCCAACATTTTCACTTGCCCCACGAGATGCATCCTCCTCCCCTAAGTAATCATCCCCATCATCCTCCTCCTCCTCCTCTTCTTCCTCCACCTCGTCCAGGAGAGGTCCCTGAGCAGACAATGGCTGAATGTCATCAAGGATTCCCTCCTCCTCTTCCTCCTCATCAACATTGGCTGCAGACGCCTGCTCCTTAAGGTGCGTCAAAGTTTGCATGAGCAGACGCATAAGTGGGATGCTCATGCTTAGGATGGCGTCGTCTGCGCTTACCAGCCGTGTGCATTCCTCAAAACACTGAAGGACTTTACAAAGGTCTTTCAGCTTCGACCACTGCACGCCTGTCAACTCCATGTCTGCTCTCAAAGTGCCTGGCCGTGTATCCTCCCACAAATGCATTATGGCCTGCCTCTGCTCGCACAGCCGCTCCACCATGTGCAGGGTGGAGTTCCACCTTGTTGCAATGTCGATAATGAGGCGGTGGTTGGGAAGGTTGAGCAATCGCTGCAGCTTCTGCATACGAACGGAGTGTACAGGCGACCGGCGGATGTGCGCGCACAGTCTTCGCACCTTCTGGAGCAGGGCTGTTAACTCCGGATAATTTTTGAGGAAGCACTGCACCACCAGGTTCAAGGTGTGAGCCAAGCAAGGTATGTGGCTGAGTTTTGAAAGGGCTATGGCTGCCACAAAATTACGGCCGTTATCACTAACTAACTTGCCTGCCTCAAGATGTACACTGCCCAGCCATGACTCAGTTTGTCGCTTCAAGTACTCGGCCAGCACCTCGGCGGTGTGTCTGTCGCCAAAACACTTCATCTGCAACACAGCCTGCTGACGCTTTCCACTAGCTGCTCGATAGGGGGACACATCGTGTGCAACAGTGGCAGCTGCAGATGGAGTGCTCGTACGACTGCGCTCTGTGGACGAGCTTTCGCTTCTGGAGGAGGAGGAGGAGGAGGGTCGAACGCCTACAGCCAACTGTTTCCTATACCGTGGGCTAGGCAGCACTGTCCCACCACCGCTGTCCCCTGTTGACCCTGCATCCACCACATTAACCCAGTGCGCAGTGATGGACACGTAACGGCCCTGGCCATGCCGACTGGACCATGCATCAGTTGTGAGGTGCACCTTTCCGCTCACTGACTGCTTGAGTGCATGGACAATGCGGTCTTTCACATGATGGTGGAGGGCTGGGATGGCTTTGCGAGAGAAGAAGTGGCGACTGGGTAGGTCATAGCGTGGTACTGCATAGGCCATGAGTTCGCGGAAAGCTGTGCTTTCCACCAACCGAAAGGGCATCATCTCAAACGAGATTAGTTTGGCAATGTGGGCGTTCAAACCCAGTGTACGCGGATGAGAGACTGAGTACTTTCTTGACCTACTCATAGTGTCTGGGAGGGTGAGCTGGACTTGAGAGCTGCATATGGTGGAAGTAGCGGTGGACAGGGCGGACTGAGAGAGGGTTGATGATGGTGATGGAGTTGGTGTTCTTTCTGATGGCCTAGAATCAGTCTTTCGTTGATATAACAGTGGGATTCCCTGACTGCTGTGGCCTTGCAACGACACCTCAACATTTGCTGCTGTGCTAACCGGTCGGCTTACAGTGGGGGAAACAATGTAGCGTTGCTGACTACCTTCGTTGTGATCAGTTGCACATGTGGCACTTGAGGTTTGGTGTTGTGTCCACGCTTGCAAGTGCATGCTGGTTAAATGTCTAAGCATGCAACTGGTATTCAAATTTTTCAGATTTTTCCCTCGGCTAAAGGTCTTTGCGCACTTCTTACAGATAACCTTGGCCTGATCATGAGGATTTTGTTCAAAAAAGTGCCACACTGCACTCTTCCTACTTTGGCAGACATTTTGCGGCCTAGCACGCTGTGATCTTTTGACCCTCTGGACAAGCTGTCCAGCAACTCTTTTGATGTTTGGAACCTGTCTTTGGAGTGCTCCGGGCCTGCCAGATAACAGCTGTTGCGATGTCGATGTCTGCTGTGGATGCTCCTCATCTGAGCTATTGGAAGCAGCACCCTCTTCCCCCAATGGATGCCAATCTGGGTCAACAACTGGGTCATCCATCACCTCCTCTTCTATGTCATGTGCACCTTTCTCTGTGTCACCGTGTATGGTGGTATAGTGTGCTGGAAGGGGCACCTGAGTCTCATCAGGGTCAAAATCTGGCTCTGTACACTGCGAGGACAATGTAGTGCTCTGAGTGAATGTACCAGCAGAATCATCCATCAGCGGCTGTGCATCAGTGCACTCCATGTCAGATTCATCTTGGCCTGGGTAATTCACAATTTGACTTGATAATCCAGGCATGGTATGTGAAAACAGCTCCATGGAATAATCAGTAGTATGGCCTGCGTCATCCTTCAATCTTGGTTGGGGTGAAGGACACAAGGAAAGGTGTGGTTCATGAACATGAGCCTCCAATGACGACTCAGTGCTTTTACTTTTTACAACTGAAGAAGAGGAGGCGATAGAGCTGGAGGCTGAGTCAGCAATGTAAGACAAAACTTTTTCCTGATGCTCTGCCTTTAAAAGCGGTTTGCCAACTCCTAGAAAACTAAGCGTTCGAGGCCTTATGTAGCCAGACGATGACGCAGGGTCAGCACCTCCTGCATTCGGTCCTATTTTGCTCTTGCCACTACCATCAGATCCACCACCAACACCATCATTACCAGCTGCCAACCCCCGCCCAATTCCACGGCCTCTTCCACCAGCCTTCCTCATTTTTGGTAGAAATGTAGACAAAATCCAACAAACTATATAGTAATGTAAAACAAGGTACAAGGTGTCTATAGGACAGGGGAGTTTTAGAATTTCTGCACACACTTGTGGACAGTGGACACTTGTGGATTGTGTGAGGCCCACTGATATCTGAGCGCTATGTGACACGCTCGATGGCACAGCTGCCTGTGACCAAAGTGACGAGAGGATAATGGAGATTTTGAATCTCTGCGTACACTTTTGGACACTGGACACTTGTGGATTGTGTGAGGCCCACTGATATCTTAGCGCTATGTGACACGCTCGATGGCACAGCTGCCTGTGACCAAAGTGACGAGAGGATAATGGAGATTTTGAATCTCTGCGTACACTTTTGGACACTGGACACTTGTGGATTGTGTGAGGCCCACTGATATCTGAGCGCTATGTGACACGCTCGATGGCACAGCTGCCTGTGACCAAAGTGACGAGAGGATAATGGAGATTTTGAATCTCTGCGTACACTTTTGGACACTGGACACTTGTGGATTGTGTGAGGCCCACTGATATCTGAGCGCTATGTGACACGCTCGATGGCACAGCTGCCTGTGACCAAAGTGACGAGAGGATAATGGAGATTTTGAATCTCTGCGTACACTTTTGGACACTGGACACTTGTGGATTGTGTGAGGCCCACTGATATCTGAGCGCTATGTGACACGCTCGATGGCACAGCTGCCTGTGACCAAAGTGACGAGAGGATAATGGAGATTTTGAATCTCTGCGTACACTTTTGGACACTGGTGGATTGTGTGAGGCCCACTGATATCTGAGCGCTATGTGACACGCTCGATGGCACAGCTGCCTGTGACCAAAGTGACGAGAGGATAATGGAGATTTTGAATCTCTGCGTACACTTTTGGACACTGGACACTTGTGGATTGTGTGAGGCCCACTGATATCTGAGCACTATGTGACACGCTCGATGGCACAGCTGCCTGTGACCAAAGTGACGAGAGGATAATGGAGATTTTGAATCTCTGCGTACACTTTTGGACACTGGACACTTGTGGATTGTGTGAGGCCCACTGATATCTGAGCGCTATGTGACACGCTCGATGGCACAGCTGCCTGTGACCAAAGTGACGAGAGGATAATGGAGATTTTGAATCTCTGCGTACACTTTTGGACACTGGACACTTGTGGATTGTGTGAGGCCCACTGATATCTCAGCGCTATGTGACACGCTCGATGGCACAGCTGCCTGTGACCAAAGTGACGAGAGGATAATGGAGCTTTTGAATCTCTGCGTACACTTTTGGACACTGGACACTTGTGGATTGTGTGAGGCCCACTGATATCTGAGCGCTATGTGACACGCTCGATGGCACAGCTGCCTGTGACCAAAGTGATGAGAGGATAATGGAGATTTTGAATCTCTGCGTACACTTTTGGACACTGGACACTTGTGGATTGTGTGAGGCCCACTGATATCTGAGCGCTATGTGACACGCTCGATGGCACAGCTGCCTGTGACCAAAGTGACGAGAGGATAATGGAGATTTTGAATCTCTGCGTACACTTTTGGACACTGGACACTTGTGGATTGTGTGAGGCCCACTGATATCTGAGCGCTATGTGACACACTCGATGGCACAGCTGTGACAAAAGTGACTAGAGGATAAGGGAGATTGGATTGCTTTTAAAAAAGCAGTTTGCGGAGCAGTGGGTAAACAGCAATGCCAGCGTGTCAGGAAGCCTTAAAAGGCAGCCCAACAACCAACACCACTGATACACCACAATATAGCCTCCCCTTGCACTGCACACACAGTGACTTGTGTGTTGTGCAGGCCAAATCACTAGCAGCAGAAGCAGTTTTTTTGTCTTCTTCCCTGCCTAACGCTCTCCCTACAGAATCAGCAGCAACCTCTCCCTATACTAAGATCGGCAGAAGTAAGATGGCGGTCGGCGTGCACGCCCTTTTATACCCCCTGTGACGCCCACCAAAGCAAGCCAATCACTTGCATGCCCTTCTGAAAGATGGTGGTGACCCGTGCCTAGGTCATCACGTTGCCCACAGTGTACGTGGATCCTGATTGGCTAAAAAAGAGCGCAAAACAAACTTTTGAAACGCGACTTTGGCGCGTAAGTCGCCGACCTCGTGGCCGACCTCATCCTAGGGTCGGGTTTCGTTTCATGAAACCCGACTTTGCCAAAAGTCGGCCACTTTTGAATTTTTTCGCCCCGTTTCGCTCAACTCTAGTTAGCAACCATAGTTGACAACTGCTGTCTCCTTTCACTTTCAATCGATGCAGTATTACCAGTCGTGTGAGCGGGACTTGAAAAATCAGTCCACAACATGGTCATGAAACCCCTGTCTCCAACGTCACTTCTGATGTGTGCACCACGAACACCTCTTCCATGTTTCCCCCTATGGCTCGTTGGAGAGCCATCACCGCTGCTGTGTGCTGGGAATGCCTCAAACAAACGGTTTACCAGAGTTGCTTGTTTGTTAGCCAATATTAGGTCAAGGTTCTCCTGTGGCATGATGTTTTGGAATTTGCCTTTATAGCGTGGATCCAGGATGCTGGTCAACCAGTAGTCGTCATCGTTCATCATTTTGGCTATGCGGGGGTCCCTTTTTAGGATCTGCAAGGCATAATCTGACATGTGGGCCAATGTTCCAGGTGTCAATGATGCACTGTGAGTGCTGGTTGGAGGAGCATTTTCTGACAAATCCACATCCCTTCAGTCATGCACAAACCCTGTACCAGACCTTGCCACACCAATATTTTTTCTTGCCCCCTGAGACGCATCCTCCTCCCCTAAATAATCATCCCCATCATCATCCTCCTCCTCCTCTTCCTCTTCTTCCTCCACCTCGTCCAGGAGAGATCCCAGAGGAGACAATGGCTCACTGTCATCAAGGCTTCCCTCCTCCTCTTATTCCTCGGCTGCAGACGCCTGCTCCTTAATGTGCTTCAAAGTTTGCATGAGCAGACGCATAAGTGGGATGCTCATGCTTATGATGGCGTCGTCTGCGCTTACCAGCCACGTGCATTCCTCAAAACACTGAAGGACTTTACAGAGGTCTTTTAGCTTCGACAACTGCACACCAGACAACTCCATGTCTGCCTGCAAACTGCCTGCCCGTGTATCCTCCCACTAATGAATTACAGCCTGCCTCTGTTCACACAGCCTCTGAACCATGCGCAGGGTGGAGTTCCACCTTGTTGCAACGTCGATAATTAGGCGGTAACACGTTTTTGGACTGCTACGGTCCTGCCAGATAACAGCTGTTGCGATGTCGTTGCCTGCTGCGGATCCTCCTCCTCCTCTTCTGAGCTATTGGCAGCGGCACCCTCTTACCCCAATGGATGCCAATCTGTGTCAACAACTGGGTCATCCATCACCTCCTCTTCAATTTCATGTGCACCTTCCTCTGTGTCACCATGTACGGTGGTATAGTATGCGGGAAGGGGCACCTGAGTTTCATCAGGGTCTGATTCTGCCTCAGTACACTGCGAGGACAATGTAGTGCTCTGAGTGAATGTACTAGCAGAAAAATCTAGCAGTGGCTGTGCATCAGTGCACTCCATGTCAGATTCATCTTGGACTGGGGAATTCACGATTTGACGCGCTAACCCAGGCATGGTATGTGAAAAGAGCTCCATGGAGTAATCGGTAGTGTGGCCTGCCACATCCTTCACTTTTGGTAGGGGTGAAGGACACAAGGAAAGGTGTTGTTCCTGACAAGGAGCCTCCAATGATGACTCAGTGCTTTTATGTTTTAAAACTTCAGAAGAGGAGGCGAGAGAGCTGGAGGCTGTATCAGCAATGTAAGCCAAAACTTGTTCCTGAAGCTCCGGCTTTAAAAGTTGATTACCTACTCCCAGAAAAGAGAGCCTTCGAGGCCTTGTGGAGCCAGACGATGATGCAGGCTCAACACCTCCTGCCTTAGGCTAGTTTCACACTTGCTTTTTTTTGCAGCGCGTTTTTCCCGCAAAAAAACGCATTGAAAAAACGCATACATAAGCATACAACTGCTGCGTTTTTTTCAAGCATTTTTATGAGCATGCATGAAAAAAACGCAGCGTTTTTATGCGTTTGTATGCGTTTTTAGCGCGTTTTTACCGCGTTTGCGTTTTTTTCCAACATTTTTAGGTGGCCCCTCACACTACCCAAACCATGACTTTACTAACCCTAACCCTGACCCTAACCCTAACCCTAACCCTGACCCTAACCCTAACCCTAACCCTAACCCTTAACCAAATCATACTTAACCCTAACCCAAACCCTAAACCCTAACTAACCCTAACCCTAACCCTAACCCTGACCCTAACCCTAACCCTAACCCTGACCCTAACCCTGACCCTAACCCTAACCCTAACCCTAACCCTAACCCTGACCCTAACCCTAACCCTAACCCTGACCCTAACCCTTAACAAAACCATACTTAACCCTAACCCTGACCCTAACCCTAACCCTAACCCTAACCCTGACCCTAACCCTGACCCTAACCCTAACCCTAACCCTAACCCTGACCCTAACCCTTAACCAAACCATACTTAACCCTAATCCTGACCCTAACCCTGACCCTAATCCTTAACAAAACCATACTTAACCCTAACCCTGACCCTAACCCTAACCCTGACCCTAACCCTAACCCTAACCCTGACCCTAACCCTAACCCTAACCCTAACCCTGACCCTAACCCTTAACCAAACCATACTTAACCCTAATCCTGACCCTAACCCTGACCCTAACCCTTAACCAAACCATACTAAACCCTAACCCTGACCCAAAACCCAACCCTAACCCTGACCCTAACCCTAACCCTAAACCCCCTTAACTAACCCTAACTCTAACTCAAACCCCTAAATTCCATGGTTAAAAAAAAAAAACGCATATGCAAAAAAACGCTTACATGAGCATGCCAGTGCGCACATATGCGCATCCATAGGCTATAATGGCCATTTTTAGCGCAAAACGTGCGCATATGTGCGCATGCGCTTTTTTGCAGGGCCAAAAAATGCAACATGATGCGTCTGGAAAATCCAATCGCACACCCCAAAAAAACGCAGCGCATGAAAATCGCATACATGCGCTTACAAGCGCGCAGGTATGCGCACCCATGTTAAATATAGGGGAAAAAACGCATGCGCAGGTTAGCGTTTTTTTCCAGCGCTAAAAAACGCAAATGTGAAACCAGCCTTAGGTGCTATTGTGCTTTGCCACTACCAACAGATGCAACACCACCACCATCGGGACCAGCTGGCAACCCCCACCCACTTCCATGGCGTCTTCCACCATACTTGCTCATTTTTGTGAAAATGTACCCAAAATGCCACCAGCAATATGGTACTGTAAAAGAAGGTAGAAGGTGTATCTACTATTGGTGAGAATTTGAATCTCACTATAGATTTGAGGACGCTGAACTATTGTCTCTGGCCCAGTAGATATTACACCTCAATGTAACAGGCTGAAATTGGATGGTGTATGACAAGGTGTAGGGTGTCTATAGTATTGGTGAGAATTTGGATCTCACTAGAGATTTGAGGACGCTGAACTATTGTCTCTGGCCGAGTAGAGATTACACCTCTATGTAACAGGCTTAAATTGGATGGTGTATGACAAGGTGGAGGGTGTCTATAGTATTGGTGAGATTTTGAATCTCACTATAGATTTGAGGACGCAGAACTATTGTCTCTGGCCCAGGAAATATTACACCTCAATGTAACAGACTGAAATTGGATGGTGTATGACAAGGTGGAGGGTGTCTATAGGATTGGTGAGAATTTGGATCTCACTAGAGATTTGAGGACGCTGACAATGATGTTCTCTGTCCAAGTATGGACGCAGGCAGCCTAATAAGCAGGAATGCTGCACAGTGCACACACAAAAGGGTGGAAAAATGAACGCTTGGTAACTGTGCAGAAAAGAGGAAGAAAAGTCTTTTTGCTTTTAAAAAAGCAGTTTCCACAACAGTGTGCAAACAGCAATGCAGCTATCAGGGAGCCTTATAAGGCAGCCTAATAACCAACAGAGCTGATGCACAAAAATAGAGCCTCACCTGTCACTGCACACAAAGTGTTGTGTTGTAAGTGTAAATCGCTAACAGCAGAAGCAGTTTTTTTGGTTCTTCTTCCCTGCCTAACGCTCTCCCTGCAGAATCATCATCAACAGCAGCAGCTCTCCCTATGCTAAGAGTAAGATTGCAGTCGGCGTTTACGCCCTTTTATAGCCCCTGTGACGCCACACAAAGCCAGACAATCACTTGCATGCCCTTCTCCAAGATGGTGGTGACCAATGCCTATATCATCGCATTGCCCACAGTGTGCGTCCTCCATCATTGGCTGAAAAACGGCTCTGGAAGCATCTTTTGAAACGCGACTTTGGCGCTCTGGTCGCCGACCTCGTGGCCGACCTCACGCTATGATCGGGTTTTGTTTCATGAAACCCAACTTCAGCGAAAGTCGGCGACTTTTGAATATGACCGACCCGTTTGGCTCAACTCTAGTTTCCACCACTTTATTCCCATCTACGAATTGGGGGCACAACAGCAATGTGTGTGAGCCGGGACATGCTAGCAGGAAGTCCCCGATGCAGGCTACAGCTGTCTGCCGTATAAGTGGAGTGCTGAGTAACATCAAGAAGGAGGAACTTGAGTTTAATCTGCAACTATAAGTACTTCAGTTTAAGTGCTAGTGAGGAGACGTACAGGAAAGGCACAAGTTGGAGGGGTGCAGGAAAGGTGTACTTCACTCTACCTGGGAGTTGGCTGAGCTCCTGACCTGGAGGACATGGCACTGAAGTGGGCCTCTGTGAGCATCAGAAAAGTGAGTAAAGCTTGGAACTGCATTTGCTTGTGTCCGCTGCCTTCTTCCTGCATCAACCCACTCGGCACTGCTACATTTCTGTGCCAAACACTACACCATCTTCCCTAACACCTATTACTACAGCCCTGGGACTACAGCTCTACCTGTGGGGAGCGATTACATCTTGCTGCCTTATACCATCTGTCCCTGAAGATCTACACTGCAGCGTCGGCTTAACCCCTTCTTTGCCGAGCACCACAGGTGGCGTCACGAATCATCTAAATAACTTTATCCCCATCACTCTACCCCTTTTACATTGACTGCCTGAGGCCACGGACCGGGTCACTGCCACTCTGACATCTCCCATTGGAATCAACGGGCCCGCTACCGAGTACCCCACAGTTTCTGGGGCGAGTCAATTACGCCCACGCATATAGTCAGTTAGCTGCTAGTGGTAGTAACTATGGATGCCTAAGTTACTGTTAAGCTGTGGATGACTCATTGCGCACAGACAGACGGTTGGGCTGTGGATGACTCATTGTGCATAGACACACGGACACGTCCAAATTAGGTATATATATATATATACACTATATACACAGTATATATATATATATATATACTGTATATATATAGCTTGACAGCGGCATTTAATAGGTTAACAATCGAGGGTGGACTTTACTTCACACAATATTAGCAGAGGCAGGTTCTGGTTGTAACACAAAGCCATCACCTACTGGTTACTGGGCAAGCTCACCCCATGAGTCCGCTCCATATACCCACTTCTGACTTGCACCGTATATGTCATGGAGGTTAGTAGTGCATTGTGCTCATGCTCCATACTGAATAAATCATCATATTTAAAAAATGTGGTTTCCATTTTTTTTTAACATGTGCATATCAATACCTTGTCTATCGATCTTGTGATTTGCATAATTACATGATTTTTCCTTCTTGGTTTTGCAGTTTAAATGTTGAGGAGTTTATTTTCTTGTACTTTTGATTTATGCAAAGTTTGTTAAAAAAAAACAGCCCCTTTTTAAGACTCTCATAAAAATGCAATTGACAGTTCTATAATTCTCTCAGGATTATATTTTACACTATTTAGATAAATCTTCACATTTATGCTTAGCATGACTTTTAATTTCAATAGAAAAAAATAATCATAGAAAAGTAATTTACTTTGACCCAATTTATATGATGCTGATGCATCCTAAAAAGAGGGATATACACTCACTGGCCACTTTATTAGGTACACCTGTCCAACTGTGTGTTAAGACTTAATTTCTAATCAGCCAATCACATGGCGGCAACTCAGTGCATTTAGGCATGTAGACATGGTCAAGACAATCTCCTGCAGTTCAAACCGAGCATCAGTATGGGGAAGAAAGGTGATTTGAGTGCCTTTGAACGTGGCATGATTGTTGGTGCCAGAAGGGCTGGTCTGAGTATTTCAGAAACTGCTGATCTACTGGGATTTTCACGCACAACCATCTCTAGGGTTTACAGAGAATGGTCCGAAAAAGAAAAAAAAACCAGTGAGCGGCAGTTCTGTGGCCGGAAATGCCATGTTGATGCCAGAGGTCAGAGGAGAATGGGCAGACTGGTTCGAGCTGATAGAAAGGCAACAGTGACTCAAATTGCCACCCGTTACAACCAAGGTAGGCAGAAGAGCATCTCTGAACGCACAGAGCGTCGAACTTTGAGGCAGATGGGCTACAGCAGCAGAAGACCACACTGGGTACCACTCCTCTCAGCTAAGAACAGGAAATTGAGGCTACAATTTGCACAAGCTCATCGAAATTGGACAGTAGAAGATTGGAAAAACGTTGCCTGGTCTGATGAGTCTCGATTTCTGCTGCGACATTCGGATGGTAGGGTCAGAATTTGGCGTAAACAACATGAAAGCATGGATCCATCCTGCCTTGTATCAACGGTTCAGGCTGGTGGTGGTGGTGTCATGGTGTGGGGAATTTTTTCTGGGCACTCTTTGGGCCCCTTGGTACCAATTGAGCATCGTTGCAACGCCACAGCCTACCTGAGTATTGTTGCTGACCATGTCCATCCCTTTATGACCACAATGTACCCAACATCTGATGGCTACTTTCAGCAGGATAATGCGCCATGTCATAAAGCTCGAATCATCTCAGATTGGTTTCTTGAACATGACAATGAGTTTACTGTACTCAAATGGCCTCCTCAGTCACAGATCTCAATCCAATAGAGCATCTTTGGGATGTGGTGGAACGGGAGATTCGCATCAGGGATGTGCAGCCGACAAATCTGCGCCAACTGTGTGATGCCATCATGTCAATATGGTCCAAAATCTCTGAGGAATGCTTCCAGCACCTTGTTGAATCTCTGCCACGAAGAATTGAGGCAGTTCTGAAGGCAAAAGGGGGTCCAACCCCTTACTAGCATGGTGTACCTAATAAAGTGGCCAGTGAGTGTATGCTTTCACTTTACAAGAATTCACACAAAAAGTTACTCTATATTATGATACTGTGATATACTGCATATATATACTATATATATATATATATATCCATACATACAGTATCTCACAGAGTCCACCTCTCAATCTTTTGTAAATAATTATATCTTTTCTTGGGATGACACTGAAGATATGACACCTTGATACAACGTAAAGTAGTCTGTGTACAGCTTGTATAACAGTGAAAATTTAATGTCTAAACCACTAGCATCAAAAATTGAATACACTCCTCAATAAAAATCGCCAAACTGTGCTCAAAGTATCAATATTTTGCATGGCCACCATTATTTTCATGCACTGCCTTAACTCTCTTGGGCATGGAGTTCACTAGAGCTTCACAGGTTGCCACTGGAATCTTCTTTCACTCCTCCATGATGAGATCACAGAGCTGGTGGATGTTAGAGACCTTGTGCTCCTCCACTTTTTGTTTGAGGATGCCCCACAGATGCTCAAAAGGATTTTGGTCTGGAGACATGCTTTGTCAGTCCAGCACTTTTATACTCAGTTTCTTTAGCAAGGCAGTAGTTGTCTTGGAGGTGAGGGGTCATTATCAAGTTGGTATGCTACCTTGAGGACAGATTTCCGAAGAGAGGGGATCATGCTCTGCTTCAGTATGACACAGTACATGTTTGCATTCATGGTTCCCTCAATGAACTGTAACTTCCCACAGCTGCCAAACACTCTTGCAGCCCCAAACCATTACACTACCATCACCATTCTTGACTGTAGGCAAGACGCTCTTGTCTATGTACACCTCACTTGGTTACTGCCACACACACTTGGCACAATCTGAACCAAATAAGTATATCTTGGTCTCATCAGACCACAGGACATGGTTGCAGTAATCTAGGTCTTTAGTCTGCTTGTCTTTAGCAAAGTGTCTTGTGCATCAACTTTAGGGGGGACAGCCATATACTGGCATAGAATGCAGAATGGAAATTAAAGATTTTTAGGTTATAAAGATGTGCAAAGATACAGTTGAAACCTGAAATTTACATACACTATATAAAATAATACATATGAATGTTTTTCTCAATATCTGACATTAAATCAGAATAAACCTTTCCTGGTTTAGGCCAATTAGGATTACCATAATTATTAGTATTTACTAAATGCCAGAAAAATGAGAGAATGTTTTAAGGTATTTTTTTTAAACCTTGAATAATGAGTCTTATTGCCACTATGATTATGGTAAAATCAAACTTGGTCAGTTATTTTGTTATTTTAGTGGTGAAAAAAAATTGGAAATTTATAACAATATTTTTTTCTTGCTGTGTAGCTATATTACCAGACCCATATTGCTTTAATTTTTCAGTTATTTGGACCCATGTGAGGGCTCATTTTCTGCAGGGTTAACATGTTTTTATTGTTGCCATTTTGGCATAGATATGACATTTTAATATAGTGTTGCAGAGTTCAAAATACCACAATTTTGGCATCTTTAAGTTCTGGAGAGCCTTCAAGGAAGTGGGCTGAACTCAATCATAAATGGCCTGGACCTTGGCCGAGTCCATTTCAATAGCAGACGGAGACAAAATGAATCCCAAAAACAAAATCTTTTGTACGCCTTTTGCTCCCTTAACATACAGAGCATTTTCTCTCAAAATCCGGAACACAGTCCAAACATGTTCTGCATGAGAATCCCAATCACTGGAAAAAATAAAAATATCGTCCAAATAAACGATCAAAAACTTATCCACAAAGCTCCGGAAAATATCGTCCATGAAAGATTGGAAGACGGAAGGGGCATTAGTGAGCCCAAAAGGCATCACTAGGTATTCAAAATGCCCCTCAGGAGTATTAAACGCCATCTTACATTCATCACCGTGCTTGATGCGAATGAAATTATATGCCACCCCCTAAGGTTAAGCTTGGAAAATATCAGGGGTAATGGATACTGACATTTAACAGTGATTTTATTAAGGAGACAATAGTCAATACATGGCCTTAATGAGCCATCTTTCTTGGACACAAAAAAACCCAGCACCTAAAGGTGAAGAGGACAGCCTGATATGACCCTTCTCCAATGATTCCTTACTATAAGATCTATAAGATAAGATCGCAAAGCATCATGTTCAGATACAGATAAGTTGAAAAGCCGACCCTTGGGAAATTTACAAGCGGGCACTGACTCGATCGTGCAATCATAACTCCTATGAGGAGGCAAAGACGCGGACTTACTCTCACTAAATACATCAGGAAAATCGGACAAATAGTCAGGAACATTATGAGACCAGGGAGAGGTGGAGAAAACAGGAGTGTCACTAAGAACACATTTACAACCCCAACTAACCACAGACACAGATTTCCAATCCAAAAGAGGATTATGGGTTTGCAACCAAGGAAAACCCAGCACAATAATGTCATGTAAATTATGCAACACCAAAAATTTACAATTCTCTTGGTGGTCCAGGGCTACCTGCATTATCACCTGGGTCTAAAACTGGGGTTTATTCTCTGCCAGAGGGGTAGCATCAATACCCATTGAAGGAATTTGAGTCTGCAGGGGTACCATAGGAAAACCACAATGTTTGGCAAAGTCACAATCCATCAGATTCAGGGGTGCTCCTGAATCAACAAAAGCCTTAGCAGAAAATGAAGATAAGGAGCAGATCAAGGAAACCACCAAAAGGAATTTAGGCTGTACACTGCCCACCGCAAATGGGTGAGCAAAACATTTTCCCGGCTAAGGACAGACAAAAATGCTATGAGAGGCATCCCCACAAAAGAAGCACAACTTATTACGCCTTCTAAACTCTTGACGTTGTGCCCTAGACAAAACCCTATCACATTGCATTGACTCAGAAGTTTGTTCGAAAGTCAGCACCGCCTCTCGCATAATTTTACGTTCACGTAAACGTCGATCAATTTGAATGATTAGTGACATACAGTTGTTCAGACCAGAGGGGACAGGAAATACCACCATAACAACCTTTACGGTTTCTGCCAAACCTTTCCGAAAAAGAGCTGCTAGGGCATCATCTTTCCATTTTGTAAGGACCACCCACTTTTGGAATTTTTGACAATATAACTCTGCAGCTTCCTGACCCTGGTTCAATGCCAATAAAGTTTTCTCCGCTTGATCAATAGCATTAGGTTCCTCATACAACAACCCCAGTGCTTGAAAAAATGCATCCACTTTAGCTGGAATAGTATCCCCAGGTGTCAGAGAAAAAAGCCCAATCCTGAGGGTCACCGCGCAACAGGGAGATGACAATTTTAACCTGCTGCACCGAGTTCCCTGAGGATTTAGGTTTCAAGGCAAAAAACAGTTTTCAATTATTCTTAAAGTTCAAAAATTTAGACAGATCCCCAGAAAATACATCAGGAAGAGGGACTTTTGTTTCTAAGGCAGAAGATTGAGCAAGATAGGCAGAAATTCCCCGAACTTCAGCAGCGAGCTGCTCAACACGATCGGATAATTGCTTAGTCTCCATTAAAGAAATAATCCTCCTACGGTCCCCAGAGAAAAAAAGGAAAAAATATATAAAAAATTCTGACACTTTTTTTTGCAATTTTTCCCTTCTTTAGAGTACCCTAGAATCTGCAGTTTAGACTGGTGATTCTGTTATGATTAGGTCACCGAGCAGGATAACCGGGGAATAAGCTAGGCAGCCAGATGACCAGAAATGTTGGTAACTTAGCGGATTGCAGACCCCTAAAACTAACAACATAACTAGAATTAGCCGTGGGACATACCTAGATGCCTCGACACAGCCAAAGAATTAACTAAGCCTAAAGCAAGAAAGGGGAAAGCTAAACTGCCCCGGAGTAGAACCCCAAAGGAATAGATAGCCCCCAAACATATATTGCCGGTGAAACAAGATGAGGCACAAACACAGGCAGAAAATAGAGCAAGCAAATGGTGGGGCCCAAACTGTCTAGATAGGACAAGACAGAAAAGATACTCTCTGCAATCACGCACAAAACCCTAAGAAAAATCCAACACGTCTGATATGCAAAAATACTGAGGCCACATGACCTCTCCCCCACTAGATCAGCATTCTGGTGTGAACTGGAAGCAAAATAAAAGACAGTGATATAATAGGGGACTAGCAACACTGAACAGACTGACACAAGCTGTGGCATATGGAACGGGGTCCAGCAAAGGTCCCAGCAGGGAACAATGCTGAACCCAAACAGCAAAGCAGAAAGCAGAGAAAGGCAAAACTGGATCAAATGCAAAAAAGATTCCAGGAAACAAATAACTTCTCTGAACATTAGAGGACCAAGCAGGGTTAGCGGACTTCAAAATGCACAGGAAGAAAACCAAATCACAGGCAACAACTGAAGGACGCCTGCTCACTTAAATCTTCCCAATCTGTAACACCTGATCTCCACTCCTCCTCTTCAGGTGATTGACTTCTATCAACTTGACCAGCTCCATTACCCGCAGCATCCACCAAAGGGAGCCCAAACTCAGAAGTTAGGCTAAACATGTTTATAACAAACCAGCATGCAGAAGAGCACATGTGCAGCTTTATCCTCCTGTATTCTTCACTCCTTTTGTGGAGGCGATTATGTGGAGAAAAAATTGTCCCCTCAGCATGGACTGACATCGAAACTATGCTGGGAGCAGTAGTGTTTGCCCCTCAGGCAGTTTGAACCACCCAGAACTGGAAGTTACCTCAGGACCTGTGAGAATCCTGAGCTGAGAATTACCTCAGGAAGTCTGTGTGAGCCCTGAACTGGGAGGCTCCTCCCAGCCATTTCTATAGCAGCTTGTTGTGAGGAGAATAATCACTTAACCTTCATATACACATTGGCCGGGAGATGGCAGCAAAGCACATTTATGAGTTGTCAGTATACAATGCAATGTATTACATTTTCTTACAGCTTCCAAATTAATTCTGCCACACTGGAAAAAATCTACTACCACACGACAACTGCCTCATTCAGCAGCAGAACGGGTGCCGGGATACCAGAAAACACTGTAAATTTTACACTTTTCTTCACATTATATTTATATATTATGTACAGTATGTGTATGAAGAAAATAGTGCACAAGTAAAGTGGTGAAAATTATAGGGTGAAAAATAAGAATGAAAAATAAGAAATAAAATAAATATGTGTATAGAACAGTTTCTCTACATTTGACACACTAGGGGAAAGACTGACCACCTCATATTACAATGGGACTTTCTATGCAGTAGCTGAGATTTAACATCGCCCCCATCTGATTATTTATATAGATGTTTCCATCTATTAAATTCATGTTGTATTTCTTTGAATGCTTATTAAAATTTTGTGCATTTTTCATTAAATCATCTAGCTTTGTTAACTTTTTTGTTTTTTTGAATTATGTAACAGGATTTAGCTCAAAAAGTGGTAACAATTACACAAGACAATAAAGTAAGGTGACCTATAAAATGCAAATGATGAATCTGGGCCTTTAGCTTTAAAACAATGATCTTGATAGTAACTTAATTTCTAATTACTGTTGAGTAGCATTCATATGGCAGAAAGAGGTAAGGTTCATAGATATAATAGTTAGTGGCACAAAAACTTCTTTAATTTACTCACGTATGATTCTCTGAGTTTTTATTCATTGCATTTTTTTTCCTTTATTATATTTTGATGTTTTGGAGAAAGTGTTGCAAGAGCAACAAGCTTGAGTTTAAATGCCAGTCTATGTCAAATGTGGTTAATACAACATGCATGTGATCTACTGGAATGTTAATGGGCTGTATTCCTCAATCAAATACACTCTGATTTTTAAGCCCCCTTCACACATAGCGAGATCGCTAGCGATATCGCTAAAGCGTCACCGATTTTGTAATGCAACAGCGATATCGGTAGCGATCTTGCTACATATGACACTTACCTCCGACCCGGCTCCCCGCTGGATATCACTGATCGCACGAGAACGGGATGGTCCATTTCTCGTCATCAGCTTCCTGCTGGCGCCGACGAGTGACTCCATGGACGCGGGCGGAAGATGTCATCCTCGCTGCGTGTGACAGGTAAGTATCGACCACTGACCACTGCTGCATCGCTGGTGAGATCTGCCTGTTTGGCAGCTCACTAGCGAACATTCAGCGATGCACCAGCGTTCCTGACCGGGTCGTATCGTTGTCGGGATCGCTGGTGCATCACTAAATGTAATGGGACCTTAAGTCTCCTGTAATGGCTAAAAGCTTATATCACACATCTTCTGGAGCTTTCTTCATACAAATGAAATATCTGTGAGTAGTCTTTGTTTTTGGAATGTCTGATGCAATTGGAAAAGTGGGAATGCTAATGTTAATGAACAGGTTTTTTATGCTTGTTGTGGTAGATAACAGATATGATGATAAAGAATGAACCACATATCTGCAATTAAAAACCTCTGAAGAAGAGATTAAAGTACTCAATATTAACCCCTTAACTCCAGGAGGTGTTTTCGATTTTTTGTTTTTCGCTCCCCTTCTTTCCAGCGCCATAAATTTTTCATTTTTCCATCAATATGGCCATGTGAGGGCATATTTTTTGCGGGATGAGTTGTACTTTTAAACGACACCATTGGTTTTACCATGTCGTGTACTCGAAAACGGGAAAAAAATTCCAAGTGCAGTGAAATTGCAAAAAAAGTGCAATCCCACACAGATCGCAGATCGCCTATATGTAGCAGATTTACTGCTGTGCTTTGAGCGCCGCCCACACTTTTGTCTGAGTGTATTTTCTAAGATCAGTGTGCAACTTGATCATAAAGAATTTCATTTTGTGACTAATCTCAGATATTGCAGAGATACTTCAAATTTATCATTTATAAAGGAGACATAAGCAGTTAAGGTAAACCATTTAAAATTAAATGTGCATAACATCTGATGCCATAGTAAGATTAGGCAGATAATAAAAAAATCATTGGCTGAGTTCCCACAGAATAATGACACCCCACTGATTTTGTATCAGTTTGGTCACTTATGTCCAAAATTGCCTTGTGTCAGAGCAACTCCAAATCCCTTGGATCAAATCAGTTTTAGGTTGATTGCATTTAGGAGACACCGTCAATGTGTCCAGTGCATTTTAGTGAGGAAGAATATCAAAACCACATGTTGCTTTATGGGTCACTTTCAACTCATACTTTCATTTGTTACTTATCTGCAGTCACAATTTAAGACTTCTCATATCTTTGCGTTTAGATCAAGGTCTTTAAAGTCTTTTACCTGTGATTCAAAAAAGATATCTGTTAGCTTTAACTCCTTTCTGCCAAATGACGTACTATCCCGTCCATGTGCCCTGGGACTTAATTCCCAGGGACGGGATAGTATGTCAAAGCGATCAGCGGCGCTCACGTGGTGAGCGCCGCTGATCACGGCCGGGTGTCAGCTGATTATCACAGCTGACACCCGGCACTATGTGTCAGGGGCGGTCACGGACCACCCCCGACACGTTAACCCCTGGCACACTGTGATCAAACACGATCGCAGTGTACCGGGGGGTTTAGGGAAGCATTGGCAGGGAGGGGGCTCCCTCCGTGCTTCCCTGAGCCCCCCAAGCAGCGCGATGTGCTGTGCTGCTCCGGGGGCCTCCTTCCCTGCAGGTACCCGGATCCAATATGGCGGCGGGGACCTTCGGGGGCCTGCAGGGAGCCGGCTTCCTCATGACAGATCAGCGATCTGTCACCTGACAGTTATGTCCCCCTGGGACAATGTAATAAAGTTTAAAAAAAGTGTAAAAATAATTTATTAAAAATCGCTAAATAAATTAAGAAAAAAAATATTCCCTAATAAATTCATTTTTTGGAAACATAAAAAAAACCCATAAAAGCACACATACAGTGGGGCAAAAAAGTATTTAGTCAGTCAGCAATAGTGCAAGTTCCACCACTTAAAAAGATGAGAGGCGTCTGTAATTTACATCATAGGTAGACCTCAACTATGGGAGACAAACTGAGAAAAAAAAATCCTGAAAATCACATTGTCTGTTTTTTTTTTTATTTTATTTGCATATTATGGTGGAAAATAAGTATTTGGTCAGAAACAAGCAATCAAGATTTCTGGCTCTCACAGACCTGTAACTTCTTCTTTAAGAGTCTCCTCTTTCCTCCACTCATTACCTGTAGTAATGGCACCTGTTTAAACTTGTTATCAGTATAAAAAGACACCTGTGCACACCCTCAAACAGTCTGACTCCAAACTCCACTATGGTGAAGACCAAAGAGCTGTCAAAGGACACCAGAAACAAAATTGTAGCCCTGCACCAGGCTGGGAAGACTGAATCTGCAATAGCCAACCAGCTTGGAGTGAAGAAATCAACTGTGGGAGCAATAATTAGAAAATGGAAGACATACAAGACCACTGATAATCTCCCGCAATCTGGTGCTCCACGCAAAATCCCACCCCGTGGGGTCAGAATGATCACAAGAACGGTGAGCAAAAATCCCAGAACCACGCGGGGGGACCTAGTGAATGAACTGCAGAGAGCTAGGACCAATGTAACAAGGCCTACCATAAGTAACACACTACGCCACCATGGACTCAGATCCTGCAGAGCCAGACGTGTCCCACTGCTTAAGCCTGTACATGTCCGGGCCCGTCTGAAGTTTGCTAGAGAGCATTTGGATGATCCAGAGGAGTTTTGGGAGAATGTCCTATGGTCTGATGAAACCAAACTGGAACTGTTTGGTAGAAACACAACTTGTCGTGTTTGGAGGAAAAAGAATACTGAGTTGCATCCATCAAACACCATACCTACTGTAAAGCATGGTGGTGGAAACATCATGCTTTGGGGCTGTTTCTCTGCAAAGGGGCCAGGACGACTGATCCAGGTACATGAAAGAATGAATGGGGCCATGTATCGTGAGATTTTGAGTGCAAACCTCCTTCCATCAGCAAGGGCATTGAAGATGAAACGTGGCTGGGTCTTTCAACATGACAATGATCCAAAGCACACCGCCAGGGCAACGAAGGAGTGGCTTCGTAAGAAGCATTTCAAGGTCCTGGAGTGGCCTAGCCAGTCTCCAGATCTCAACCCTATAGAAAACCTTTGGAGGGAGTTGAAAGTCCGTGTTGCCAAGCGAAAAGCCAAAAACATCACTGCTCTAGAGGAGATCTGCATGGAGGAATGGGACAACATACCAACAACAGTGTGTGGCAACCTTGTGAAGACTTACAGAAAACGTTTGACCTTTGTCATTGCCAACAAATGATATATCACAAAGTATTGAGATGAAATTTTGTTTCTGACCAAATACTTATTTTCCACCATAATATGCAAATAAAATGAAAAAAAAACAGACAATGTGATTTTCTGGATTTTTTTTTCTCAGTTTGTCTCCCATAGTTGAGGTCTACCTATGATGTAAATTACAGACGCCTCTCATCTTTTTAAGTGGTGGAACTTGCACTATTGCTGACTGACTAAATACTTTTTTGCCCCACTGTATTTAGTATCGCCGCATCCATAACGACCCGCCCTATAAAACTGTCCCATTAGTTAACCCCTTTAGCGAACCCCTTAAAAAATAAAAATAAAAACAAAGCAAGAAGTAATGCTTTATTATTATACTGCCAAACAAAAAGTGCACTAACGCGCGATCAAAAAGACGGATATAAATTACCATGGTACCGCTGAAAA
Source organism: Dendrobates tinctorius (assembly GCF_039654945.1). Lineage (NCBI taxonomy): Eukaryota > Metazoa > Chordata > Amphibia > Anura > Dendrobatidae > Dendrobates > Dendrobates tinctorius. The sequence goes on from NW_027361704.1 coordinate 30,837,045, forward strand.
CGTCATCTTGTCCCGCAAAAAACGAGCTGTGACACAGCATCATCAGCAAAAAAATAAAAAAGTTGTAGCTCGCAGAATAAAGCGATGCAAAAATAATTATTTTTTATAAAATGGTTTTCAGTGCATAAAAGCGCCAAAACATAAAAAAATGACATAAATGAGGTATCGCTGTAACCATACTGACCCGAAGAATAAAACCGCCTTATCAATTTTACCGCAAGTGGAACGGTGTAAACGCACCCCCCCAAAAGAAATTCTTGAAATGCTGGTTCTTGTTCATTCTGCGCCCCAAAAATCAGAATAAAAAGCGATCAAAAAATGTCATGTGCCCGAAAATGGTACCAATAAAAATGCCAACTTGTCCCGTAAAAAATAAGACCTCACATGACTCAGTGGGTCAAAATACGGAAAAATTATAGCTCTCAAAATGTGGTGATGCAAAAACTATTTTTACAATAAAAAGTGTATTTTAGCGTGCGACAGCTGCCAAAAATAAAAACCCGCTATAAATAGTAGATCAAACCCCCCTTTATCACCCCCTTAGTTATGGAAAAATAATAAAATTAAAAAAATGTATATATTTCCATTTTCCCATTAGGGTTAGGACTAGGGTTAGGACTAGGGTTAGGACTAGGGTTAGGGTTAGGGCTAGGGTAAGGGTTAGGGCTAGGGTTAGGGGTGTGTTGGGGTTAGGGTTGGAGTTAGAATTGGGGGTTTTCCACTGTTTGGGCACATCACGTGCTCTCCAAATGCAACATGGCGTCTGATCTCAATTCCAGCCAATTCTGGGTTGAAAAAGTCAAATTGTGCTCCTTCCCTACCATGCTCTGCCTTCCGCCCAAACAGTATTTTACCCCCACATATGGGGTATCAGCCAACTCAGGACAATTTGCAAAACAGCTTTTGGGTCCAATTTCTCCTGTTACCCTTTGGAAAATAAAAAATTGGAGGCAAAAACATAATTTTTGTGGAAAAAAATCTGATTTTTTTATTTTCACGCCCGGGCGATATAAACTTCCATGACGCACTTGGGGGTTCAAAGTGCTCACCACACATCTAGATAAGTTCCGTGGGGGGTCTAGTTTTCAAAATGGGGTCACTTGTGGGGAGTTTCAACAGTTTAGGCACAGCAGAGGCTCTCCAAACGCGACATGACACCCGCAGATCATTCCATCAATGTCTGCATTCCAAAACGTCACTACTTCCCTTCCGAGCCCCAACGTGTGCCTATACAGTAGTTTTCTCCCACATATGGGGTATCAGCGTACTCAGGACAATTTGGACAACAACTTTTGTGGTCCAATTTCTCCTGTTACCCTTGGGAAAATAAAAAAATTGGGGACTAAAAGATCATGTTTGTGGAAAAAATATGATTTTTTTTATTTTCACGCCCGGGCATTAAAAAACTTCTGTGAAGCCCTTGGGGGGGTTCAAAGTGCTCACCACACATCTAGATAAGTTCCTTGGGGGGTCTAGTTTCCAAAATGTCGTCACTTGTGGGGGGTTTCCACTGTTTAGGTACATCAGGGGCTCTCCAAACGATCTGAATTCCAGCCAATTTTGCATTGAAAAAGTCAAACGGCGCTCCTCCCCTTCTGAAGTCTGCCATGCATTGAAACAGTGGTTCCCCCACACATATCAGGTATCAGCGTACTCAGGACAAATTGCAAAATAACTTTTGCTGTCCAATTTCTCCTGTTACCCTTGGTAAAATAAAAAAATTGGACCTGAAGTAATTTTTATGTGAAAAAAGTTAAATGTTCATTTTTTTTAAAACATTCAAAAATTTCTTGTGAAGCACCTGAAGGGTTAATAAACTTCTTGAATATGATTTTGAGCACCTTGTGGGTTGCAGTTTTTAGAATGGTGTCACTTTTGGGTATTTTCTATCATATAGACCCCTCAGAGTGACTTCAAATGTGATGTGGTCCGTAAAAATAAAATGGTGTTGCAAAAATGAGAAATCGCTGGTCAACTTTTAACCCTTATAACTTCCTAACAAAAAAAAAATTTGGTTCCAAAATTGTGCTGATGTAAAGTAAACTTATGTAAAATGTTCCTTATTAAGTTTTTTGTGTGCCATATCTCTGTGATTTAAGGGCATAAAAATTCAAAGTTGGAAAATTGCGAAATTTTCAAAATTTTTGCCAAATTTCCATTTTTTTCACAAATAAACGCAAGTTATATGAATGAAATTTTGCCACTATCATGCAGTACAATATGTTGTGAGAAAGCAATGTCAGAATCACCAGGATCCATGGAAGTGTTCCAGAGTTATTACCTCATAAAGGGACAGTGGTCAGAATTGTAAAAATTGCCCCGGTCATGAACGTGCCAACCACCCTTGGGGGTAAAGGGGTTAAAATTAGAATGTCATGTATCTGAGCATACGAGAATGACAAAGATATGTCTGCCGGAAGTGGATATGAACAAAAATGTTCAAGGAGTATTCCTTGGTCAAATTTTGCAGCCTTGGCCTCACAAAATGTAATTGCTGACTATAAGTTAAATAACAAGATGTACTGTATTTAGTTTAGATTTTTTTACATATCACTGCAGATGCCGAATATCAAGCTTCATTTGGATACAACCGAGCTGTTGTGACTCAATTTGGAATTCGATTCGGTAACCTGTTGCTTTGTTGTTGGTTCTTTGCCTGTTGAGTTATGTTTCTTTTCATTCACTGTCCACATGCTGATTCTTCCTTTGTCGTTGTTCTCCCTTCTTGGTTTGCTCCTGTCCTATCCATTTTCCCATTTTGGTTTGCCCTATCAGATTCTGGGTGATATAGTATCACTTCTCTGCACTTAATTCCTGGCTATATTTTCTCATGGATGTATACTTAGAAGTTCCAGCTCTTTATCTTAGGGGTTTACCTTGCTGGATAAACTCCAGTTGTATTCTTGCTGCAAGTTGCTTTGCTTTCCCTACCAACACTTTTTCCTTTTACCTCTGATAGGTTCTTGGGAGGTCTTTTCTTGCTCCTTTAATTTTGATACTCCTGAAAGTGAACTTGTTACCATGTCCATCAATCCTGTCATTTCCATAACGTCACAACTTTTCCTTCTTGGTTTTGTACTTTCAATGTTGAGGAGCATATTCAGTAGAATAGAAATTGGAGCTTGTTTTACCCTGACATCTGCTACTGGTAGGTGATGAAGGCCTTGTGTCACTTAATGAGACCTTTGAAAGAGGGTCTCAAATTTATTACAAGGGACAACTGTGCCATCAGGAGACAAGAAAGCTATAATGCATAGAAGAAGAGCAACATATACATTTTCAAGCCAATATTTGTCTTTTGGTGCCACATGATGTCTCCAATTACCTTTTCATTACCTGTACTGTATGAGCCTAGGACTGCTGTTTCCCATCGTCTTATTAATGTGCTTTATACCCAAATACTCATGGCTTTCTTTGGAGTGTGCTTGTGAAGATAACGCAACATTCTAAGAATGTAATTTCTTCGCTGCCCATAAAATGTGTTTGTCACGTATGAAAAAAAAGCCATTACTTACATAATTAACAAGACCATTGGTTGTTTTCCACCTTTGATTGTTCTGAATTCCACCAGTTGGACCTTGTCAGTGTTATCATCATCATTATTTACTAATTCTCATACCTATACTTACAGTACTCATTCTCCTAATATACTCAAATAAAAATGTATGTGCTTTAATGCCAGCTATTCTCTACCTCTATATGTGCTTCAGCTGTGCTACTAAATATATATCATTCAAAATTGCAAAGAAGAGACATTACTGTTGATGCCTTAGAATCATAGAATCATAGAATCGTAGAGTTGGAAGGGACCTCCTGGGCCATCTGGTCCAACCCCCTGCTCAAAGCAGGATTCGCTAAATCATCCCAGTCAGATGTCTGTCCAGCCTCTGTTTGAAGACTTCCATTGAAGGAGAACTCACCACTTCTCGTGGCAGCCTGTTCCACTCATTGATCACTCTAACTGTCAAAAAGTTTTTTCTAATATCTAATCTGTGTCTCCTCCCATTCAGTTTCATCCCATTGCTTCTAGTCTTTCCTTGTGCAAATGAGAATAAAGTTGATCCTTCTACAATGTGACAGCCCTTTAGATATTTGTAGACAGCTATTAAGTCTCCTCTCAGTCTTCTCTTTTGCAAACTAAACATTCCCAAATCCTGCAACCTTTCCTCATAAGACAGGGTTTGCAGACCGGTCACCATTCTGGTCGCTCTTTTCTGAACTTGCTCCAGTTTGTTGATGTCTTTTTTAAAATGTGGTGCCCAAAACTGGACACAATATTCCAGATGAGGTCTGACCAAAGAGGAGTAGAGGGAAATATGTATAATATTTATTATTATTTCATTATTTGCTACGAAGAAGTATCTTAAGTGATTCAAAATGTGTTGCATTTCTGATCCTTTTGTACTTGTGTCTCGCTTATAATCCATAGAGCAGTAATTAAAAGCCGAATTTTACTAAATTGAAGCGTGGGAGCTAGAATCTCTTCATTATTCCTCACTGCTGTCCATAGGCCATGAGATTCGTGTACAGTTGAAACCAGAAGTTTACATACACTATATAAAAAGACACATATACATGATTTTCTCAATATCTGACAAGAAATCAAAATAAAGGTTTCCCGTTTTAGGTGAATTAGGATTACCATAATTAATATTTGTTAAATGCCAGAATAATGAGAGAGAATGTTTTAAGGCATTTGTATTATTCACTGCAAAGTCAAAAGTTTACATACACTAAGATTACTATGCCTTTAAACAATTCTGGACTGTCCATATGATGATTTATTTATTTATTTTACTCATTTATATAGCGCTATTAATTCCATAGCACTTTACATACATTATCTCCACTGTCTCCTTTGGGGCTCACGATCTAGATTCCCTATCAGTATGTCTTTAGAATGTAGGAGGAAACTGACGCAAACATGGGGAGAACATACAAACTCCCTTGATGATGTCATGTGTTTGGAGCTTCTGATAGGTTTTTTGGCAACATCTGAATTAACTAAAGACACATCTGTGGATGCATTGTATTGCACACCTGAAACACTCTGCTCCTTTGTGTAGCATCATGGGAAAGTCTCAAGAAATCAGCCAAGATATCAGGAAGAGAATTGTGGACTTGCACAAGTCTGGCTCATCCTTGGGTACAATTTCAAGATACCTGAAGGTGCCTCGTTCATCTGTACAAACAATTATACGCAAGTACAAACAAGATGGGAATGTCCAGCCATCATAACGCTCAGGAAGGAGACTGGTTCTGTGTCCCAGAAATGAACATGTTTTGGTCCGACATGTGCATATAAACCCAAGGTCAAACGCAAAAGACCTTGTGACGATGATGGCAGAAGCTGGTAAGATTGTGTCAATATCCACAGTGAAGCGAGTCCTGTATCAACATGGGATGAAAGGTCACTCTGCCAGGAAGAAGCCATTACTCAAAAAGAAACCTAAAAA